>NC_083589.1:27042275-27387275 GCF_027579695.1 Neoarius graeffei | reverse complement strand
TCTTTCTTTTTTTTTTAAATGCAGATTTGGTTACTTTGGAAAGCATAATCCAGAGCAGGTGTGCTTGCTCCTGTGCAACGTGTCAGGCTGCCTGACTGACGGGCAGGTCTATCTGTCTAAATCTGGAGACGAGATTCTGTCCATCAGTTCCAGAGACCTGGCCGGAATCCGCATGCTACAGGAAGAAAAAATGGAGGTTGGTTAACATTGCTGTTTAAACTGACCTGAGTTCAGTGTACTCAGCCACACCTGATTAAATAATCTTTATTTGTTTAGGGCTGAGAATGTAACATAGTGCATGTAGTAGGTTAATCAGTACCTTCATATCTAACTGACTCAAGTCGAGATCCTGTTTAGAAGCAGCACAACACCCACGTGCACTCTGTAACTTTACTCCCAGGTCAATTAGTTAGAAACTTTCCTAAGCAAAAAAGACTAGTGGAACACAGTACAGCTATTGTTTCTCCTGCTTATTTATCTTCTTGTGCTCAGTGGTGCATGCTGGAGTCTCATTGCCATCTACTGGTAATATGCAGTACGGCCTTAATACCCAATATACAATGGCAGACATTTTAATTTCATTTTCTATAAAGCTTATCCATTACAGGTCACAGGGAAAGTGGAGCCAATCCCAGCTGACATCGGGCGAGAGTTGGGGTACATCCTGAATGGGCTGCCGATCCATTGCAGCAATTTTGAGTAGCCGGTTGAACTAATCCACATGTCTTTGGACTGTAGAAGGAAACCAGAGCACCCAGAGGAAACCCACACAGGCATGACGAGAACATGGAAACTCCACACAGAAAGGCCCCAGTTGGGTGCAGGGATTGAACCTAGAACCTTCTTGCTGTGAGGCGACAGTGCTAACCACCAAGCTTGTAGTACTCGAGTCTGACTCGTGCCCTAATTTTAAGGACTTGTGAATTGACTTGGACTTGAGCACTGATGGCTCAGACTTAGTGCATTAACTGCATTCGGACTCGTAAATTGGAAACAAGAACGCAGAGTTTTTTCTTTATTTTTTTTTTGGAACATGCCATAATAATTTAGCATAAGATATTTATATCTACATTAATTTTTATACTAATTTCATGCAAGAGAATACACATTCACCTGTTCATACGTCATGTTCAGGAACAAACTAACGTTCATGGTGCTAAAATGCCTGGAGAGAACGCCACTAGGATTGTCCACTTTGTTTATACAGACTTCGCGTGCAGTGGGGAAAAAATGCACTGCCATGTGTTCCTTATGTAGAAGAACTATCGAGGAGATGACGGGGACAACCTCGAACTTCAATTGTCATTTAGCAAGACTCTACCCAGAGAAGTAAGGGACATGCTATGTTCATTGCCCTGTTGATAGCAGGGCTTGCTGAGTGATGAACTAGCTAGTGTTACCCCCCTCTCATGTTATTTGCTCTGTTGATAGCGGGCGGGGCTTGCTGAGCGATGAACAAGCTTTTTATTTGTAGCCTATTAACTAAAATGAGGCAGTCGAGCAGGAACATTAGTCCAACACAGTAGCAGAGACGCTGTCACGTCAAATGGTGCAGTTGGAGTCTTGTTCTCGGACTCAACTCGGATCAATAGTGGACTCAACTCGAAATTTCCTTTACTGACTTGGACTTGAACACTGGGGACTAAAGATTGGACTCGGACTCAAGGTGTAGTGACTCGACTACAACACTGCACCACCATGCCGCCTGCGGAAAATTTCTGTTTTGGAATGAATTAAATTTTTAATAATGGTTTATTTATTTTAAAATATGGCTAGCTTGTGTAATTAGTGTGGCGAAGTAAAGTATACCATGTACTGCTTGATGGTCACTAGATACAATAGAAGCCAATACATTTGAATGACAAATACAAACTGCAAGGCCTCTGCTATTTTTGTATTTGTGACTCAAAAAACAAAATATTTTACCCCAACAAATCTGTATCTCCCCATGTACATTTAAAACACAAAAGGATGTATTGTCAAAAGTTGCATTTCGACTACAACCGCGCTGAACCGTGCTGGCTGGAAGTGGGTGGACACATTGGGTGGAGTTAGCGAAAGTGGGTGGACGTCATGTGATGTCGTTAAGCAGCGCAAACAGTGACATCAGTGACAGTGGCGGAACAAGTCAGAGCCGGGCCGGGGGCGGGGCAAATGACCGGGCCCTTTATTAAAGCTTATCATAACATCATTTTAGGCTACAAAATGTCCGCAACTGCGGTGTTTACCAATTTCAACACTACCGGGTGCAACTATGTTATTTAGTACATCAAGTCCTTCAAACGAACATGTAACTCAGAAACAAAAAACATTAGGATACTGTACATGGCTCATAATAAAACATCAATAGCCTATACTGCGCACATTATTTGAAGGGCATACGAATGAGCGCTCAGAGGTTGCAACGCTGACAGGAAGAGTCAGAAATAAAAGGAGGGCGGTGCAAACCTCACTGAATGCACTGTGTTTACCAATTTCAACACTCCGGGGTGCAACTATGTTATTTTGTACATTAAGTCCTTCAAACGAACATGTAACTCAGAAACAAAAAAAAAACATTAGGCGACATACTGTACATGGCTCATAATAAAACATCAATAGCCTACTGCGCGCATTATTTGAAGGGCATACGGCGAGCCTTGCGCTCCGCGAACTCGTCCACGATGCTCTGTATGTCACTGATTCAGTGAGCTTTTAAGCGGTAGTCTCACGACCCGAATAGTAAACAATAAACATGGAGGACATGGAGTCGTTAGTGTTGCTGGTCTTGGTGCTGTGGCTTGTTGTCACCGACAACGCGGACAGATACTGGCAAGAGCGTATAGATGAGGCGAGGCGCATAAGGCTTCAGAAATTCTCGTAATTCATAATTATTCTTCTTCCGGGTTTGCGGTGTTTACAGATCCCAGCGCGCTCGCGGGGCGTGTGTGGGCATGTGAGGACACGCCTCCTCACCAATCAGTGCACAGGGGAGTGTCTGCTCACGCCCCCAACCTCAGTCGGCACGGTTTGGCTCGCTTCAGCCCCACTCCAAAACGGTGCGAGTTTTAGGGGCTAAGCAGGGCTGAAACGAGCTGAGTCGTGCTGGTTTTTGGTAGTCGAAACGCGAGCCGTGTCGGGCTGAAGTGAGCTGAAGCGAGCTGAAAAAGGGTAGTGGAAAAGGGCCAAAACGCTCCAGAAATAAAGAATCCTGAAGGTCTACATTCTCAGCTGCCCTTCCTCTAAATGCTAATGAAAGGTGCTTCAATACTTCCTTTCCTATCTCCTTTAGCAAAGGATACACAGGACCATCCTTTACAAAAGGAAAGGAGATAATGCCGGCCCACAAGTCTTTGCAGCAGCAACATTTAAAACAACTCGCCATCAGCAAACCATTCACATAAATAAATAATTAAATATTAATCATACACTAATTGGTTTCCACGTTAATAAATATGATTGGACAGGAAGGTGAGCGTGAGCAACGATTGTCAATTTCGTTTCAGTTTTGAGACGAGTAGCCTCTATTCCTGTGGAGAGGGATGGGTGCCGCCAAGTTTAAATGCCCCAGACACACCAATGGTGGACTGTTAAAATGTCATCAGTGGTGCCCCTATGGCCCTTGCTGGCGATGGAAAGAAGAGGAAGAAGCCTCTATTCATTTTTATTTTCAATTCCATCCTTGGTAATGAATTAATATTTTTCTCCATGTTGTCCACATTTTATATCCTCCATGAAACAACACCGTACGGGGCGAAGATGCACGTTTTGTAGTCCATCTTCAGAACATTGCAGTTTCACACAGCAGACCCACGTCATTATCATGCGCCGTCGCATAATTGCGTAGCCTAGAGTAAGTGCAGTCGGATTCTCTTAGCACCACGGTTGTCTTTTCGTACGTCCTTATGAATTCTCTTTCACATCTTTTCTTGATCTCATGACTTGTTCCATTGAGGTCAAGGAAAAGTGGTTAGGAAAAGACATATTGGAAAGGACTATTGGAACACAGCCAATGGGAATTTTTCAAAGTCAAGGATGCTTCCATGGTGGGATGGGCCCTTCCAAGTCAAGTCCTTCAGAGCCTAGGTAAGACTTCTTCCTAGCATTTGGAGAACACAGGAATAATGGAACAGACTAATGAGTGTGCATCATTGAAAAGGTCCCACCTTGTACTTGCACATAGGACTGTGAGTGATTTAAGAACAGAGATGATGCACACGGGCATCCTTGAAAATTCTCTGAATGAAGGAACTGGTTCTTGGTAGAATTTGAAGGATCTTAAGGTTTCTTACACGAACTGCACACTGCAAAGACAGATGAGTAATGAAAAAATGCACTCCCTATTAAATCCCACTCCCCTGAGGATCAAGTGAAACGTCATGTGATGGAGGTGATCTGTCAGGAAATTTCATTCAATCATTTTGTTTCTCACAGGATGAGTAATCCTCCATGAGAGTGGATGTCTCATATACACCACTGTTCACTAAAGAATCCTGTCTCTCCAGGTGATCCTTATATCATCCAGTGACAGCCCAGTGCCAGATGTGTTTGCAGAGCAGCTGTCACAGAAAACAGGTTGTGAAATCTGGCATCTGAAAGAGGAAAAGCAAGTGGAACTGGAGAGACTGCTGAAAAAGAAGAAACTCGACTGGAAAGAGGTGGCCTACATAGGTGAGCGTGCAAACTGTCTAAGCAAATGGAAAAGTAAGTCGACCGAATAATATAAGTGAAGTCAGTAGCTTGTATTGTGAAAGGGTAAAGATTGAATGTAATTAAATTAAAACCAGTCCTTTTACTACTGACTGCTTCAGACAGCAAAGCATCAGTAATTCAGCACCATTGAAACTAGGGCTGCATACCTAAACGTAACATCAGGTACAGGTACCGGTACAGGACCTGTACCTGTACCTGAACAATTTGACAAATTCTTCTGAACTTCTTCAATAATGACAGAAACATTAATAAACTGTTGACAACTTGTCAGTATCTTTATTCAAAGAAAACCGAACATAACTAGGTTTCCTACCTCACTTCTCAGTCACCCTCTCAGTCTCACACTTAGTTAACTTGGGACAAAAAGTCATAAGTTGTCTCACAGCGAGAAGTGACTACACTAGAGTACTACAGACTACGCGCAGTCCGCGGCCTTGAACTTGCGCGGCAAAATTACACAAAGCAGCAAAGACTGCCAATGCCAGCAAAGGAAAAATGGCTGACCTGATTTTTGAGTCTTTTTGACCAGTCAGAACGCTGGATCAGCCAAGCTCTCGCAATGTCTCGTGAGACTGTGGCGAGAGGCTCTCAAATCAAAGATGGCTCTGATTTCAAGTTTCAGCGCGGAATTTTACATCTTTTCCAGTGCTAAATTTTCGTCTTTGTGGTAGGATTTACACATCTTCAGTCACAAAATAAGCAGATACTTGGTGTAAATTTATATCGGTACAGTACTGGTACTTCATGATCCGGTATTTTGGACCTGTACCGAATCAATTTTCACGGTACAGTACCGGTACACAGTACCGGTACGCAGCCCTAATCGAAACTATACGGATCAGCCATACAAATGAAAACACTAACAGGTGAAGAAGTGATTTATCTCCATTGATTTATCTCCTTACAATGGCACCTGTCAAGGGGTGGTATATATTAGGCAGCAAGAGAACAGTCAGTTCTTGAAGTTGATGTGTTGGAAGCAGGAAAAATGGGCAAGCGTAAGGATCTGAGTGACTTTGACAAGGGCCAAACTGTGATGGCGAGATGACTGGGTCTGAGCATCGAACAAACTGGAACATCTTGTGGGGTGTTCCCGGTATGCAGTGGTTAGTACCTACCAAAAGTGGTCCAAGGAAGGACAACTGGTGAACCAGTGACAGGGTCACGGGTGTCGAAGGCGCATTGATCCGCATGGGGCACGAAGGCTACCCCATGTGGTCCAGTATCCGGTCATTTTGCACAAGTCTTTTCGCACAACTCTAAAGTCATTTTGTGCAATTGTTGTAAACAACCCTGAAGATGCTATAGTGTCAAGTGTTTGGGTGTAAAAATAAGCCTGATCATTGAAGCAGTGAACACACACAAACACACACACACACACACTTAAACAGCGCGCGCACTCACCCAGATTTTGGGAGCATCTTGCTGTCCATAAACTCCATCACTGGCCACTTTGTTTTTTTTGTTTGTTTGTTTTAAAAATGAACATTTTCCTTGTATTTTTATGTGACAAACAAAAGCATGTTTTTATTCACTGAAAAAAGTGATCTTTTTAGACAAGTTTCGCGTTGCTATGGCAACGGGATTGTTTACTAGTATCTGTGCCAGTACTGTATGTGTGTTAACTAGCCGAGTGAGATTTAAATTTCATAAAAGTGAAGGGTGTTGATTTGTATATTTTGTTGCCAGGAAAAATCACATGGTTACAGAAATTTTCCGATTAGATTTTAATTAGAAGCCTTTATTTGTCATATACTGTACACATTACAAACCTGGAAGTCAACGATAGCTGAACTGGTGCACTGCGTTAAATTGTTTGGAGGGAGGATTGGTGACGAACATACGGGCTACATCAAACATGGCGGTTTCAAGATGGCGGAGTGGCGAAATACAATCGCTAATATTCGATTGGAATCTCAGCAACTTCCAGAAAAAAGCTATTAAAACATCTTTAAACATGATCAGTAGATATTTATAATAAAGATTGTTCTTAGAACTTGTGCTAAATGACTATATTTGTGCTAAAATACTTGTGCGAAAAGACTTTTGTGCTAAATGACCGTAAACCTATGGTCCAATCCCACAGAAGAGCTACTGTAGCACAAACTGCTGGAAAAGTTAATGCTGGCTAAAACAGAAAGGTATCACCATTAATTTTTTCAGCAGTTTGTGCTACAGTAGCTCTTCTGTGGGATTGGACCACATGGGGTAGCCTTCGTGCCCCATGCGGATCAACAAGCCTTCGACACCCGTGACCCTGTCACTGGTTCACCGGTTGTTCTTCCTTGGAACACTTTTGGTAGGTACTAACCACTGCGTACTGGGAACACCCCACAAGATGTTCCAGTTTGTTCGATGCTCAGACCCAGTCATCTCGCCATCACAATTTGGCTCTTGTCAAAGTCATTCAGATCCTTACGCTTGCCCATTTTTCCTGCTTCCAACACATCAACTTCAAGAACTGACTGTTTTCTTGCTGCCTAATATATCCCACCCCTTGACAGGTGCCACTGTAATGAGATAATCAATGTGATTCACTTCACCTGTTAGTGTTTTTATTTGTATGGCTGATCGGTGTAGATTAAGCAACACTGATTTAAAAACATGCTCACTGATACCAATACAGTTAAAAAGGAATGTCAGGGTGCTTGCTCAGGCTTTGCTTCAAGTCAAGTCAAGTTTATTTGTATCGCGCTTTTAACAATAAACATTGTCGCAAAGCAGCTTTACAAAATTTGAACGACTTAAAACATGAGCTAATTTTATCCCTAATCTATCCCCAATGAGCAAGCCTGTGGCCACGGTGGCAAGGAAAAACTCCCTCAGACGACATGAGGAAGAAACCTCGAGAGGAACCAGACTCAAAAGGGAACCCATCCTCATTTGGGCAACAACATGACTATAACATTAATAGTCCTAACATAGTCAGTTTCGTTGATGTTATAAACTCTTCATTGATGGAAACTTGAGTGCAAAACTGTTCATGACAACTGCAGTCCTAAAGTTAGCAAGTCAACTGTAGTCCTCAGCCATAAAAGCATTACTGTAAGAGTCCAGAGCGTCCTCCAGGTGCGACTTTCACCTGTCCACATGGGGCTACCCTCCACAGGAGCGATGCGATGAGACTCCAACCAGACACAGGGCACCAGGATGGATCAGGTAGGTCTGAGGAGCAGAAGAGGTCAGCATCTCGATCCTAGGATTGACATGTAACTCAGAGGGACAGATTTGGGGAGGTGGGAGAGAGAGGGAGAAAGAAAAAACACAGGTTGTTAGGTACGCCCAATGTCACCTGAATAAGTAGGAACAGTATACATATTGCACTGAGTACAAGCAGGGACTCCGGCAAAACTAACTATGACAGCATAACTAAAAGGGGAGAGCCAGAAGGTAACACAGGCATGAGGGAGCCCCGGGACATAAAGCAGCAGCCACTACACTGTCAACAGACTCGAGTGAGCAAGCGAATGGGGACTGACAGCATCCATACATCCCAGTTTACCAAAACACTCTACGTCTGACAACCCTCCAGATCTACACCTTTACCTCATAAACATCATTAACAAAAGGCTTGACTAAACAGATATGTTTTCAGCCTAGACTTAAACACTGAGACTGTGTCTGATTCCCGAACATTACTTGGAAGGCTGTTCCATAACTGTGGGGCTTTGGAAGAAAAGGCTCCGACCCCTGATGTAGCTTCACCAGCTGTTACACTGTATATCTTCAAGTGATGATACATAAAACATATAAGAGCCATCCAAAATCCAGCTATTCTTCAGCTCTTCTCTCTCCATAGGTAATGATGTGCCAGATGTGGATTGCCTGAACCTGGCTGGTCTAAGCGCAGTGCCCTTGGACGCCCCCATTGTGGGTCTCAATGCAGCTAAATACCTGTGCCAGAGAGCAGCAGGACACGGGGCTCTTAGGGAGTTCATTGAGCACATTGTCCTGATGAAGAAGGGAGCCAAATTTCAGAACAAGCACCACTGCTAAAGAGATTTATTTATTTTATTATTATTTTTTAAGTTTTCTGAAAGCTTTCAAGCATGGATCTGCAGTTGCCTGCACTCCTCTTCTGTGCTGTACTGTAGAATTGAATTTTTATGGAATATAAAGGAAAAAGAAACTAATCGAATATTCTGTAATGCTGCTTGGTCTAAGAAGTTAATAAATTAAGGCTCGTGCTGGGGAATTACCATTTCTTCATTTCGTGATTGGAAATGTTGTGTGACTTTAAATTTTAGCATTCACTAGAGGGCAACCTTGTACATTACATCACATCATAGGCTGGATTTGACATTGTGATCATGCTTGTTCATGCATAAGCCACTGCTTACTTTGAGATTATACTGAATACTTTTATCATAAGGATTGCTTCAGGCTATTTTTCTCATCTTTACATCCTGACACTCACACTATCAGCAAAATTCTCATGAATCTGCATGCTTATTTTAAATATCTTTTTTTTTTTTCCATCAAGATGTATACACTACTTCTCTGTACGTCACTGATGAGTGGACTATTAAATGGAAGTATTAAAGGTTGTACATTTTATTGATTTTTATAACCTTTTTTTCCTCAGACAAGTGACACAATTCCCATCTATGATACAGTACGTAATCACCATAGTGGCTGGATGTGATAGATATTGCTCAGGATAAGCAACATGAGTCAGAAAATACCAAAAGTGTCATCAGATTTTATGAACAAAAGGTTCAAGAGCCATTTTTAATGATGGAATAAATCACAAAAACAGATTCAATTGAAGACAAGTGTTGCCAGGCAAAACAAACCTCACCCGGTAGCACTTATGATGAATATGAAGGAAGATATCGTGAAAAAAAAGGTACCCTATGGGTACATGTGGCTACTGCTTATAAATAAAATAGTTTTCTGATACCATGTCCATACAGTAAATATCGCATATATATTTACTCAATGAGGCAGTAGCCACAAAAATGAAGTGTAATCCAAAAATGAACAATTTAGAAATCACAG
Organism: Neoarius graeffei; assembly: GCF_027579695.1. Taxonomy (NCBI): domain Eukaryota; kingdom Metazoa; phylum Chordata; class Actinopteri; order Siluriformes; family Ariidae; genus Neoarius; species Neoarius graeffei. The sequence goes on along the minus strand of NC_083589.1, from coordinate 27,377,582 downwards.
AAGTAAAATATACCAAGTGTCTGTACTTTATATTATTCTACTCTTACAGTTTTCAAAACTGAAACCTCCGAACCAAGACTAACATACACACACTGTCACCATGACCGAAACACTTATTTCCTGGAAATGGCCTGGTGCTAGAGCTCAGTGGAACACACTTTCCCTCTGTAATAAGCATAAACATGTCTGAAAGCGATTTTTTTTTTTTAGTCTAGTCCATTTATTTAGAATGGTGAACAGAATTGTATACACTCACCGGCTATTTTAATCGGAACATGTGTATGTGCAATGTGTGACTGTTACACTCTTACATTCTTACAGCACGATGGCATAATGGCTAGTGCCTCTATATGAGGCAGTAGCCACACAACAAAAACGATTTTGACCTTTTTGGTGACCTTGACTGGATGACCCTCAAAATGTTGGAGGTTCTATTTGAGACCAATGCCCGTCTATCCTGAAAGTTTCATGAAGATTGATCCAGCCGTTTTCCCGTAATATGGTTAACAAACAAAAAGAACCCTGCCGAAAACAATACCTCGCTCCCTGGTGGACTCCGTCCTGGGCGAGGTAATAATCCGGTCCTTGGTGCCCCTAGGAACACTAAATACCCTGCTATTATTCAGTGTTTAGGATTTTTGCAACTTAGTCTTGACCTTTGACTCCTGCTGGTGAAATAATATCAAAGACTATTTGGAAATGAATCTTAATTGATCTTAATTACACATGGTGTCTGTTTCTGGTCAACCTAACCCAAGTACAATTTTTCGACATTTAATGGATGACTATCAGAAACTGCAGGAAATGTGTACTAAAGTATAGTTTTTAGAAGAAGAAGCCTTTATTTGTCACATGCACACTCAAGCACAGTGAAATTTGATCTCTCATTTAACCCATCTAAAGCAGTAAACGCACAAAAGTGAGCAATGAGCGCACACATGTACCCAGAGCAGTATGCTACAGTGCCCAGGGAGCAGTTGGGGGTGAGGTGCCTCGCTCAAGGGCACTTCAGCCCAACCTCAGGCCATGGCTGCCCCATGTTAACCTAACCGCATGTCTTTGGACTGTGGGGGAAACCAGAGTACCTAGAGGAAACCCACACAGATACAGGGAGAACATGCAAACTCCATGCAGAAAGGCCTCCGTCAGCCACTGGTCTCGATCCCAGAACCTTCTTGCTGTGAGGTAACCGTGCTAACCACTACACCACCATGCTGCCCATTTCTACATCGAGTCAGTGAGACAGTGGAGACGTACCTGCACAGTGATCACACATCATCATACAGGCGAATTCACACGAAAAATAAAAAGTTAAGACCAGAATCTTGCATGCAGCATAAAATATACACTCACCGGCCACTTTATTAGCAACACCCATACACCTGCTTCGTTCTGCAGTTCTCTAATCAGCCTTCCCTTGACAGCAGCACAATGCATAAAATCATACAGATACAAATCAAGACTTTCAGTTAACGTTTACTTCAAGCATCAGAATGGGAAAAATTGTGATCTCAAAGTGTGACTTTCACTGTGGCATGGGTGTTGGTTTGAGCCAGATGGACTGGTTTGAGTATTTCAGAAACTGCTGATCTCCTGGGGTTTTCACACACAAACAACAGTCTCTAGAGTTTATACAGAATGGTGCGAAAAACAAAAAACACTGAGTGAGCGACAGTTCTGTGGGTGGAAACAAACGCCTTGTTGATAAGAGAAGTCAGAAGAAAATGGCCAGATTGGTTTGAGCTGCCATGAAGGATCTTATAGTAACTCATATAATCACTCTTTACAACCGCGGTGAGCAGAAAAGTATCTTCTTGGGTTCCACATTGGGTTCCACTCCTGCCAGCCAAGAACAGGAATCTTAGAATCAAGAACAAGTCCCTATTAAAGTGGCCGGTGAGTGTAGTTACTTAATTTAATCTCAATTTTATCGCTGATAAATTAATTAAAATCTGTTAATGTGAAACATGATACTTGAAACTGTTTCTTATAAGTGATTTTTAAGAACAAGATTAATGACAGCTCATGACGGCTGTGGGAGGGCAAACCATCAGCCTCAATTAACTCTGTTTATATTTTCTCATCATTTGCAATTCTGATTCATCTCTCCACTCTGTGTGAGAGAGTGAACCCAATTAACTCCATCTCCCTGTGGTTCAGGATGTCACTATGTTCATATCACCTGTGTGAACCCCAACCTGTGGAGCAGCCAGGCATGTAGATGTGGGGAATATAGTGGACAAGTGACCCTGACTGACTGACTGAACGATAAATCCAGCAAATCACAATTAAATTGCTTGGGATTGGATCATTAGAACAAAGACATTACATGAAATCAGTGGCAGATTATGAAAAAATGAGAACTTTCATTAGTTTTTTTTTTAATGGGATTGAATTAAATTAATTAGCTAGAATAAAAAAGATATTACCTACAGATGTGTTTTCTTCCAAGCCATTCTTACTTCCGGCGGTGTAGTGGCATCGGCGTCGCCAGGGGTATTTTACTGGGGCACGTGCCCCAGTATAGATCTGTAGTGCCCCAGTAAAAAAAATCCAGTGACGAAACGCTCTGAATTTTAAACTTGGGAATAGCTGCAATTTAATTAATTCATAACGTGGGGTAGGCTAACCGATGCGCGAAGAAGACCATCTACAATGCTTTTACATTGGTAGTTTTGGCTGGCCTCGCGCACACTAAGCAATGTGAAAAAAGTGTGCGCGTGACATGAGTAACATCTTGGTTGCTATGGGGACCGCAGACTCCAGCAGCTCTCAGATGCAATGAAATTCAGAGCAGGGGAAACCATCTCTCCGTGTTTTTCAACTGTTTACAGGTTAGTAGACAGTAATTCCACTGTCATTTTTGTAACGCTGTAGAATTAATATGTGTTGGGACATTGTTTTCGTGTTGTCTTGATTTTTTGTTTGAAACGAAGGGATATTGAAAAGTTTGCATTCATTCCGTCGTCTGCAACGTGGCAAGCCGCGAGCCCTCAGTTTGCGTGTTGCCAGATCGCGTTGATAGTTTTGTGATGGACTGTGTGAAGATAGCCACCTAACGTAATGACACACAACTGTTGTTTTGGAGGCTACGTCCAGTTGAGTATTGTAATTGAATTATTGAACCGAATTTCAATTGCACATGCACGCGCTCTGCGCACACACACACACACACACGCGCGCGCGCGCACACACACACACACACGCACGCACACACACACACACACACACACACACAGTAGGCCTAGCGCTTGGAGAGGCGTTTTGGACTGCCATTCTGAGCAAGCCTCCACCCTACTTGTGTAGGCTACTGGCAGGTGTTTATTAGTATGGTTTCAATTTTGCAAACTTCCTCTTCTAGATGGATATCAGAAAGCTATTTGCTAGGAGCAGGAATAAAGCAGAAAGGAAGAATGAACAAGGTAACTAGGCAACATGTGGGTGATGAACCACAAGCTGATCACTGTTCAACTAGTACACTAGCCTATGTAACAGTTAAAATATATAGTCATTATGTTTGTGGATGGCCTTATTATATATTAACATCTCTGTCCAGACAATGTGGAGCAGCAGAGTGCAAGTGAAGGGTTGGACATCGGTGAACATGAGCAGAGGTGAAATGACTAACAAATTAATTAAACAGACAGGAGATTTTGAGCGAAGTATCCATTGTATTTGACAGGAAATTTTGAGCGAAGTATCCAATGTATTTGACAGCTGTATTTGACACAAAAATGTTCTTTTACAATATTACCAACAGTATAAGTATTACATTGCTATTATCACAAATGTTGCAAATATTCATACTGTTATTATTAAATGATTGACCTGGATTCAGTGTCCTCGTAATCATTTTGAGTTTTACAGCTCTAGTGACTAGTTTTAAGCAGGCCGTTTCTAAATATAAATATCAATATATAAATATATATTACATAAAATATAATATATATTGGGCGGCACGGTGGTGTAGTGGTTAGCGCTGTCGCCTCACAGCAAGAAGGTCCTGGGTTCGAACCCCGGGTCCGGCGAGGGCCTTTCTGTGCGGAGTTTGCATGTTCTCCCCGTGTCCGCGTGGGTTTCCTCCGGGTGCTCCGGTTTCCCCCACAGTCCAAAGACATGCAGGTTAGGTTAACTGGTGGCTCTAAATTGACCGTAGGTGTGACTGTGAGTGTGACTGGTTGTCTGTGTCTATGTGTCAGCCCTGTGATGACCTGGCGACTTGTCCAGGGTGTACCCCGCCTTTCGCCCGTAGTCAGCTGGGATAGGCTCCAGCTTGCCTGCGACCCTGTAGAAGGATAAAGCGGCTAGAGATAATGAGATGAGATAATATATATTACATAAAATGTAATATATATTATATAAAAAATATAAATATAAATATAGTGCAAAATTTTTAGCTCGCGCGCTTCGCGCGCTCGCATACATTTCCTGTGCCCCTTTTGTGCCCCAGTATGGTCTTGGGTCTAGTGACGCCCCTGTGTAGTGGTTAGCGCTGTCGCCTCACAGCAAGAAGGTTCGGGTTCGAGCCCCGTGGCCGGCGAGGGCCTTTCTGTGCGGAGTTTGCATGTTGTCCGCGTGAGTTTCCTCTGGGTGCTCCGGTTTCCCCCACAGTCCAAAGGTTAGGTTAACTGGTGACTCTAAATTGACCGTGAGTGTGAATGGTTGTCTGTTAGAGGTCTGCGCGGGTCGGATTTTTCAGTCGCGCCCGCAAAGAATTATGATTTTCAGTCCAGCCAGCCATATTTTGTCCCGCAAATCCCGCATGATGCAGACATTCTTGTCTTGACACAGCGTGATGGTGCCCCGCCCCCTACCTTGAGTGACTTTCAGCTTAAATATCTACACCGACGTTACTATTATTTAACTTGTTTCGGAATTTAGCATGTACTGTCTCTAATAATAATTAGTACTACCAAATAATTAAAATATTTAATCACGAATCACACATTTTTATCATACGAGAAACCAATGTAACTCTCCGATCAGCATAAAAAGGTGAATGTGCTTGTTCTGTAACAATGGTGGATTAGTGCTGTTTTTTTCTAATCACAAAACAAAGCTAATAAGAGAAGTGAACTGATTTAGTGCTCGAGTTAGTCTACAACTTTAGTCAGAGAGACATGTTACACAGTGACGGTAGGCTTGACTCAATGCTATCCCAGAAATCCTTCCTGTAATATGCAAATTAAGACGCCTCTGATTGGACAGCCAAATTTGCATATTACAGGAAGGATTTCTGGGATAGCATTGAGTCAAGCCTACCGTCACTGTGTAACATGTCTCTCTGACTAAAGTTGTAGACTAACGCAACAAGTAAATCACTTAATTCATGGTTTTCTTGCTAGCTGTGTGTGAACTGCGAATCATTAGAGCGATCAAAGGATTTCCCGTTAGGTTGAGGGTGAGAAATGACAAATTTAAGATACCATTTCTCTGGTAATCTAACAGTCTCTATAAATTTAGGCATTTTAAAATGTTTCTATTAATACCAAGTAAAGTATCCAGCACAAATTATATATGATAGACATAATTTATACATTTTATTTCAAACACATTTTTAGTTAGCGGGACTGCAGCTTATCACCGCTCTCGCCCGCGCCACATATGTGCACTCCCGCTCCTGCCCGCGCGCGCATATGTGCACTTCCGGTTCCGCCCGCGCCCGCAATGAGCTTTCAAAATTTGTCCCGCGCCGCACTGCTTTGCGGCGGGTCCCGCGAGTCCCGCGGGACTCCCGCGGGAGTGCAGGGCTCTACTTCAGATGGATTAAATGCAGAGGATGAATTTCAGTGTGCATGTGACAAATAAAGGCTTCTTCTTCTTTTAGGGCCAAAAAGGTAGATATACAGTTAGGCCCAGAAATATTTGGACAGTGACACAATCTTCATGATTTGGGCTCTGCATGCCACCACATTGGATTTGAAATGAAACAACTACAACAGAATTGAAGTGCAGACTTTAAGGTTTAATTCAAGGGGTTGAACAAAAATATATGATTAAACATGTAGGAACTGTAGCTATTTTTATACAAACGCTCCTCATTTCAGGGGCTCAAAAGTAATTGGACAAATAAACATAACCCTAAGTAAAATGTTACTTTTCAATATTTTGTTGAGAATCCTTTGCAGGCAATGACTCCCTGAAATCTGGAACCCATGGACATCACCAAATGCTGGGGTTCCTCCTTTGTGATGCTTTGCCAGGCCTTTACTGCAGCTGTCTTCAGTTGTTGCTTGCTTGTGGGTCTTTCTGCCTTAAGTTTTGTCTTGAGCAAGTGAAATGCATGCTCGATTGGGTTGAGATCTGGTGATTGACTCGGCCATTGCAGAATATTCCACTTCATTGCTTTAAAAAACTCCTGGGTTGCTTTTGCAGTATGTTTTGGATCATTGTCCATCTGTACTGTGAAGCGCCGTCCAATCAACTTTGCTGCATTTGGCTGAATCTGAGCAGAAAGTATATCCCTATACACTTCAGAATTCATCCGGCTGCTTCTGTCTTTTGTCACATCATCAATAAACACAAGTGACCCAGTGCCATTGGAAGCCATGCATGCCCATGCCATCACACTGCCTCCACCATGTTTTACAGAAGATGTGGTGTGCTTTGGATCATGAGCTGTTCCAATTCTTCTCCAAACTTTCTTCTTCCCATCATTCTGGTACAGGTTGATCTTAGTCTCATCTGTTCAAAGAATGCTGTTCCAGAACTGGGCTGGCTTCTTCAGGTGTTTTTTGGCAAAGTCAATTCTGGCCTTTCTATTTTTGAGGCTGATTAATGGTTTGCACCTTGTGGTGAATCCTTTGTATTTACTCTCATGAAGTCTTCTCTTTATGGTAGACTTAGATACTGATACACCTACTTCCTGGAGAGTGTTCTTCACTTGAGTGGATGTTGTGAAGGGGTTTTTCTTCACCATGGAAAGGATTCTGCGATCATCCACCACTGTTGTCTTCCATGGACGTCCAGGGCTTTTTGAGTTCCCAAGCTCACCAGTGCACTCTTTTTTTCTCAAAATGTACCAAACTGTTGATTTGGCCACTCCTAACATTTCTGCTATCTCTCTGATGGATTTCTTCTTTTTTTTTCAGCCTCAGGATGGTCTGTTTCGCCTCCATTGAGAGCTCCTATGACCGCATGTTGTGTGTTCACAGCAACAGCTTCCAAATGTAAACGCCACACCTGGAATCAACTCCAAACCTTTTAACTGCTTAATTGATGACAGGTTAACGAGGAAAGAGCCCATGCAGCTTTTTTTTTTTTTTTTGCAGCCTTCTGAGTCAATTGTCCAATTACTTTTGGTCCCTTGAAAAAGAGGCGGCTATGTGTTAAAGAGCTGTAATTCCTAAACCCTTGCTCCAAATTGGATGTGAATACTCTCAAATTACAGCTGAGAGTCTGCACTTTAAGCCCATATTGATTATATAATTGTATCCTGAATATGTTTTCGTAAACAGCTAAAATAACAAAACTTGTGTCACTGTCCAAATATTTTTGGGCCTAACTGTATGTTCTCAAGCAGTATATAAAGGGTACAATTAAATACTTTAGAAGGCACTGCCACAGTGACAAGCTGTTGTACCCCTAAAGATACATCCATCCATCTGTAGCCACTTATCCTGTGCAGGGTCATGGGCAAGCTGGAGCCTATCCCAGCTGACCACTCTGGAAAAGTTGCCAGATCATCGCAGGACTGATACATAGAGACAAACAACCATTCACACTCACATTCACACCTACGGTCAATTTAGAGCCACCAATTAGCCTAACCTGCATGTCTTTGGACTGTGGGGGAAACCGAAGCACCCGGAGGAAACCCACGCGGACACGGGGAGAACATGCAAACTCTGCACAGAAAGGCCCCCATCGGTCACTGGGCTTGAACCCAGAACCTTCTTGTAAAGATGGTTTACAAGTAAAGATGTGTTGGACATACTGTATAACCTGTGTATTTGACTGAAATCTGATGGTTTTGACCAGTAAAATTGTACATTTGCATCCAAAATATTTTAAACTGCCACCTGCTTCTTCCCAAAGATATTTCAGTCTGACAAGTAGAGTTAGTAGTTTCGCTTGATACGCAAAAGCAAAGTACTGTATATTCTGGCAGGATGGATATTACAGAAGTTGCCTTCAGTTACTACTAAGATATTGTATGTGATTTGCATTCAGACTCCCAGTGAATATGATTCAATTTGTTGGCAAACAGTGCTCGTTCTCCAGATAGAAAAGGCTTACGTGCACTTCTATGGAGTAGGCTATTTTCTGCCTTTAAATTAAGTTTACTATTTACATAACCCATTCTATTTCCCTTTGGGTTGGTGGTTGGGAATAGATATGCACTGCTTTTTCTCTAAAAAATATTAATAAATAAAACCAACTCTTGATTAAAAGCAACTGTGAGAATTTCAGATAAGATCCATACACTTGAGGCATTTCTGTACTGTCCTTGCCTATGTTTGCTGTTTGCACTGGAAGAACCAATTAAAGAGGATCAATACAAGGTTATGAGGTTGAGTGCATTGGTCATAGGTGTGTTAGCAGGCTGCACCTGTGCCTTTTTCAGAAAGTTTTAACTAAAAAAAAAAATCACCAGTCCCATGTCGGGTGTCAGGTGGGCTGGCTGGGACCTAATCGACTTTGAGAAAACAGCGTTTATTAGATTTTTAAAAATTTAAGCCATGGAGCACTTACTTATCTGTCTTCACCTCTGTGAAGAGGAATTTCTATCCAAGTTTTTTAGGAGCATGCCAATATCAAATATGGTGGAAAAAAATGAGTCATAGGAAAAAGAAAGTACACCTTCCTTTAATTCTATGTTTTTATTTATCGGGGTCTAAATAACAAATGTGTGGTCCTCACTAACATCTATAAATAAGCAATTATTATAACCCTTCCCAGATTGATGCACAGCAGCAATTGTCTTTCTGAGGTCATCAATGATGGCCTTTCTTCCTGGCACGCACCTGAGTGCTCCAGAAAACCAAACTACCAAATTTTCTGTTTTTATAGAGGTAGTCACACTTCTTGATGATTGACTCATATTGTGCATTGCATGAGTAACACCTTAAGAAAACAGTCTTACCATAAGAAAACAGTCTTATGAATTTGGACCAGCAATTCAAGCATCTCCCATAATCCCATTTCAGTTTTACCTTTCAGCATCAATCTAACATAACTTGGTTTAAAATTTGGCCTCCCAGTGAAGCTGGTTTGGCATTGACTAGGAGACCAAATCTGGCAACTGGGAGACCATTTGGTCTCCTAGTAACTATGTTAAAAAATGATCTGGGTATAGATGGTGTTTCTGTAGGTGATGGTCTACTGAGTATTTTGCCAAAATGTTCTACCTATCTTTGTAACTGTTCATCCTCCCTTGTTAAGATGTTTTCTTCTTTATCCCTTACCTGGCTGTTACAAGTATACTTTCCTGCTAATTTCTTTGTAGTGTCCTAGAGGTCTTTTTGTACTTCCAGCAGCTGCTGCTTCCTCTGCTTGTGTTGCTAAAGAATTGAAATATTCCCTCTTCCTTAATGTGCCTCCTGGTATAATAGCTGAGACTCTGCGTTCTGATATCTGGCTCGGCTCCTGTTACATTTCTCTTTAAGTGCTTTCCTCTTCTTAATAGTCCCCAAAGTTCTGGGTGAGATCCTCTGTGTTCTGGTACCTGCCTACCAAGGACCTCCTCACATGTGGTGTTGAATACCTCCTTTATCTCTTTCCACTCATCTTCCCAAGATCTTGAAGTGGAAGATATGTTTAAGGTGATCTTGAAGTTTTCTTTTGTCTTTGTGTCTCTGGCTGTTATCCTTGAGTTGATAGGCTCCCAGGAAATCAGTGCTCTACATGTTAACATGAAAGCCACACCCTCTGTATGTGGTGCTCCATCCTCTGGATGGCCAGAGTAGATGATCATGATGCCATCAGCCAGTTTCATCTCTCCTGATGTCCAATGTGTCTCACTCAACCCCAGAATTGATTTATTTTGTAGTGTTTCATTTTGTTGGCAGTAATGGTCAAGCTTCCAGATTGATACAGGGTCCTAACATTTCACGTACTGTACCAAGAATGGATGTTGACTTTGGAGAGAGAAGAATAGTCGGCCCTGTAGGGTCCATAGGGCTTTGCCTGCTCTGCGTCATTATCCGTCTCTGAGACAAGTCCCTTCTGTCCGAGTTGGTGTGATTGAAGTTTGTCAATGATTCTGTAATCCAATAAAATCCACTGCACGGGTGATCGGCCCATGCAACTTCACTAGAGCCCCGTTGGCCAACTTTACCTGTTTCCATCTCCCACAACGAGGGGTTGGACTTTGGGAGACAAGTCTAGAGATGGCTTGTGTGAAAAGTCCATGAGATCTGTAGTTTCTGAAATACTCAAACCAGACCATCTAGCACCAACAACCCTATCACAGTCAAGATCATTGAATTTTTCTTCCCTTATACAGTATGTTTGATGCAAACATTAACTGAAGCTCTTGACCTGTATCTGCATGATTTTATGCTTTGTGCTGCTGCCACATTGAGTGATTGTACAGGCATTCCTAATAAAGTGGCCAGTGAATGTATATAAGGTCACTTGATTAAACAGATGAGGCATTAAACTTGTCTGATACTTCTTAAAGTGAAACTGTTTGCCTAAATAGCAATAATATACATTTTTCATCATTTTTCTGGCATTTCATTTGGTACTCAAATTTAATTTTATACTTGGATTAAAGTATGGCATGGAAGGCATTGAAGCATGTGGTTACCACAGGAAAAATCATAAATACACTTTTTTGTTTTTTGCACAACAGGACTCAAATGAAAATTGTATATCATTCATAAAGGCCCTGCGATGACCTGGCAACTTGTCCAGGGTGTACCCCACCTCTCGTCCATAGTCAGCTGGGATAGGCTCCAGCTTGCCTGCAACCCTGTAGAACAGGATAAGCGGCTATAGATGATGGATGGATGGATCATAAAGGCATGATACTTGTGTAAGCCCTGGTTATTCGTTCATCAATGTGAAATCAGATATCAGGTCAGTCAGTGTACTGTGTGAAGATCAGAAGCACTCTGTAGTAAATCTGTTATGTAATGGCTGTGCCATGAAAAGGCAATGGAGTGGGTCAGAAAGTGAAGTGTTATTCCTGATGTAAGTGGTGCATCTGCTGACTGAGGATGCGGTAATGTGAGGTGATTTGTCAATAACAGTCCTTGCTCTCTCAGGGCTGGAAGACTGCCGATGATGGAGAATTGGTGATATGACAGCATGACAGTGATGTCTGCATCGTCACCTTGAAGATCCTTTAGTCATCAATCACAAGCTTGGTCACATTCTGCTTTAGTCCTGATAATGGTGTGTGATGTGATGTGGATATACTAGTGCATCTCAAAAAATTAGAATACCATGAAAAAGTTCCTTTTTTTCATAATGTAATTCAAAAAGGTAAACTTTCATATATTCTATATTCATTACATGTAAAGTGAAATATTTAAAGCCTTTTTTGTTTTAATTTTGATGATTATGACTTATAGACCCCTTCGCAGTACACGTCATTCATACGTAAGCGGAAATTGCGTGCGCAGCCTGGACCCAAAAAAGACTCAGAAATGCCTAGTTGTTGTGTTGTCGGGTGTCAGAATCGTAGCAGTGATGGGGTTAAAATGTACAGAATTCCTGCAGGATCTCACCCATTCCAAAAAAATCGCCGACGTCTATGACTACAAGCCATCAAACGTGTAGACTGGGATGAAAGCACCATCAAAAATGCGTGGGTTTGCAGCGCCCACTTCATCACAGGTAAGATCAGGCTATTTATTAAATCTTTCTTTTTTATTCTTTCTAGTCTTCGTTTATTGATGTAGCAAAATACTTTGGTAACATTTGTCTGATTAGCTGGGTCATAGTTACACAATGTAATGAATATTGTTAGCATGTTAACTTAGCTTTGCATGCAATTTTGTTTGTAGGAGAGGTCTCGCTTGACTCAAGCAGTCCAGATTTTGTGCCATCATTATTTGTGTATGCCGAAAATCACAATTTTAAAGCAAGGATGGAAAGGTAAAATTGTGTGCCCTCACTCTAAATGCCAACTTACGTTGACTGCTCTAACCTAGCTCCCGCCCCGTTCAGTTTCATTTCTGGTCTCTGCCTCTCGCTTTTTATGCAGCTCTGATTTCTCTTAGCTGCACTCTTTACACTATCGTTCCTTTCATGCCATTACCTCCTGCAAATTGCTGTTTAGTGTTGGTATTTGCTGTTGTAGCTAAAGCCACATTGCCATCACATCACTGGCATAATTTGATTAAAACAAAATGAATATGAATGTCCCATTGTTAATCAAGTTGTACATGCTCGCACATAACAATCATATGCGTCTAAAGACTTGTAGGCACGAAGTTTTTCGTGGGTGTACACTGAAGTCTTGTCAATAAGGTACGAGTATATATCTGGCCATTGTATACCAGGGAACTTACTAACATCGTCCGTCCACTCTTTAATTAAATGCGGATCCGGTAGGCGATGTCCACTTGTTAGAGTTAACTTATTTATGTAGCATTCTCAATCTTGTAACGACAATTGTTTGGCATAATCTGACAGCTCATAATGCCGGTCTATGGGCAGCGCCATTGTTTCAGAGTCCAGGCTGCGCGCGCATCCTGGCAACGGTCGGTTTGTTTACAAACATGCGAAGGGGTCTATAGCTCATGAAAATCAGAAATCCAGTATCTCAAATTATTAGAATATTCCCTAAGATCAATCAAAAAAAGGATTTACAATACAGAAATGTCCAACTTCTGAAAAGTATATTCATTTATACACTCAGTACTTGTTTGGGGCTCCTTTACCATGAATTACTGTATCAATGTGGTGTGGCATGGAGGTGATCAGTCTGTGGCACTGCTGAGGTGTTATTGAAGCCCAGGTTGCTTTGATAGTGGCCTTCAGCGTATCTGTATTTTTGGGTCGGGTGTTTCTCATCTTCCTCTTGTCAATACCCCATAGATTCTCTGTGGGGTTCAGGTCAGGCAAGTTGGCTGGCCAATCAAACACAGTAATATCATGGTCAGCAAACCACTCTTCCTCCAGACTCTAGAACCGTGATTTTCAAATTAAATGCAAAATGTACTTTCATCTGAAAAGAGGACTTTGGACCACTGAGCAACAGTTCATTTCTTTCTCTCCTTAGTCCAGATAAGACACTTCTGACATTGTCTCTGGTTCAGGAGTAGCTTGATATTAGGAATGCGAAAGTTGTATCCCCTTTCTTGAAGATGTCTGTTCGTGATGGGTCTTGATACACTGACACCAGCCTCAGTCCACTCCTTGTGAAGCTCTCCCAAGTTCTTGAATCAACTTTTCTTGACAGTCCTCTCAAGACTGCGGCCATCCCTGTTGCTTGTGCACCTTTTCCAGCCACCCTTTTCAGCAATGACCTTTTGTGGCTTACCCTCCTTGTAGGCCGTAAGGTGAACCCCGTTTTCGTTTCATCTCGCTCCAACGTCTCCGAACTACGAAATATTTATTTTAAAACTAAGAATGAGTACTAGAAAGTGTGGCGAAAAAAGTTCTCACCTTATAATCCTGTCAATTCCTCGCACCGAGCGATCGCGTGGCGAAGTATTTTCCTCTAAAAATGACGTGTCGGGACATCACGTGACCGGTCTGGACCAATCGTGTTGCCGATTTTTGACCACAGATCAGCTGACAGCTTGCGTAATTACAGTCACATTAGTAGAAAAAGTCTCCAAAACACCCTCCAAAGTGGGTGAAATGTCTTCTAAGTCCTAAATAGTGCTTTAAATACATCACTAAGACAATATTGCATATATGTGGTATATTGAAGTGTTTATATTATTATTAGAATAAAAATAATTTTTATTATCACCATTATTATAGTACAAAATATGGTGTAATGGTCTATGACTAGGACCATTCATGTATTCATTCTCTTAGGTTATTAACTATAAAGTACTGATCAACCATAAAACAATTTGCTTGAAAAACAGACCTACAATGTTACACAGGCAGTAATGGAATAGAGTATTGACTCGTCATTGTGGGCTATACACACCATGGATTAGCCATAAAATGGCATATATAATATATAGGCAATGCGTGTGATTTCAGATCAAGATTTAAGAAATTGTGCAGGAAGGAGAAGAGTCCATAGGAATAATAATACACAATAATAATAATAATACAACCTATATATAATATTGCAGTTCTATTGCTCAGTTCAGAGGCACAATGGCAGGGATTCAAGTATTCACTACCTATGCAGCGGCACAGTAGAGGTAGGTAAACGCACTAGGCAGCACTATGCACCTGCAGCAGCGGCAACAAAGAAGATGCAAGACTGAGTCATCATACATCACACAACAGAACTATGTGGCAAATTGCAAACTTTAATAGAAAATGTAAACAACAAAACAGTGATATATACACATTACAAATGCAAATTTATATATACACACACACACACAAAAAAAAAAAAAAAAAAAAAAAAATATATATATATATATATATATATATATATATATATATATATATATATATATATATATATATAAAAGTCCTGTGGCACGGTGCAAAAAGGCAGGGGTCAGCATCCAGGCAATGACCTAGGTGTCAGTGACAGAGAAAGAGAGAGGGGGGGGAAGACACACACACACACACACACACACACACACACACACACACACACACACACACACACACACACAGAGTGCTGTGACTAATTGTCTTCACATTGAACAGTAGCAAGTAGCATTCTATGGTCATGTATGAGAAGTTAGTACATGGCTTACTTGTCCTTCTCTTGTCTAGCAGGCTCATTCAGAAATCTGGTGTACTGCTGGTAGCAGCTCTTGTGGTACTGCACCTCCAGAGCCACACAGTCTTTGTCCTTAATGTGTACCAGAATACTGTGGTCATTTTTAGTCTCAGCAGCAGTCTGCAACTTGCCTTGCCAGACAGAAAGACATGCTTATTACCACATAGGAATTTAAGTTTGCCAGTAGCATATTCACATAAAGGCACACATATGTTACATGCATACAAACATTGAAACATAACATCCATGCATGCAAACACACTTGCAGAGGGAGATAGCACTGTAGATAGTCATCAGTGATAGTGACCCTTTGTGTGTGTGGGGGCAGGGGGGTTGGTGGGTTGATCAGTGATTGTGACCCTTTGTGTGAGTGTGTGAGTGTGTGGGGGGGGATGGGTGGGTTTGCTTACCTGCTGTTAAGGTCTCAGCTTTTGAAAGAGCTTCCCTTTGTCGTTTGCCTGCCTTTAAGACGAATGTGAGGTTTTTTTAACATATAATGCACAGGGCAGGAAGGACGGGACCTGAGCTGGACATAGGCAGTGCTGACCTGGATCTAAGACTCTTAGTGCTGCCCGATGTTGAGGGGCCAGCTTCGGAGGGGGGGGGCAGCTTCGGGGGGTCTTGCGGCGTCTTGAGTTTCATCTCCCCCTTCTTTCTCGCGCACCATACGCTTTCCCGCTCGTTCAATAGCAAGTTTGTCCGTAAACCTGCGGTAACATGCAGGGTGGAAGGCAGCATCCTCGGGTATCTTGTCAAACTCTAAATCTAAACAGTGTTTGTAGTTTTCGGCTACTCTCCTGTTCTCACCGCTCAACTGCAGCCACTGTCGGATACTGTCCCGGTATGTATTCCACCATTTGAAGGTAAATTCCTGGGTCACTCCGTGCTTCACAGAAGCTATATGCATATAGCACTGCTTACGTGCAAGAAGTTTTCTCCTTTTTGCCGTTATTTCCAAACTTTCCTCTCCTCCACTGCTGCTAGACGAGGCTGTGACGGCTGCCATGTTGGTCTCTTGTTTACGAAATGGGGCTAGGTCGCGGGTGTTTATGGGATACGTCAGCAACCGTGGAACCTGTTCTGCAGCGAAATCTTATTCCGCGGTGCCAAAATATCATTCCGTGCCGATGACATTAGTTCGCTTTTTCAAGCCTTCGTGCGAAAAATTGACAGCATTACAAGGTGAGAACTTTTTGATGACATCATTTCATCTCATCTCATCTCATTATCTCTAGCCGCTTTATCCTTCTACAGGGTCGCAGGCAAGCTGGAGCCTATCCCAGCTGACTACGGGCGAAAGGCGGGGTACACCCTGGACAAGTCGCCAGGTCATCACAGGGCTGACACATAGACACAGACAACCATTCACACTCACACCTACGGTCAATTTAGAGTCACCAGTTAACCTAACCTGCATGTCTTTGGACTGTGGGGGAAACCGGAGCACCCGGAGGAAACCCACGCGGACATGGGGAGAACATGCAAACTCCACACAGAAAGGCCCTCGCCGGCCCCGGGGCTCGAACCCAGACCTTCTTGCTGTGAGGCGACAGCGCTAACCACTACACCACCGTGCCGCCCCACATCATTTCATAATACGTCCAATTTTTAAGAATTGGATATTATGTAGTTCGGAGACGTCGGAGCGGAATCTTGTTTCTGAAAGACTTTTCGGGGTTCACCTTACGGCCTATTGTGGAGGGCATCAGTGATCATCTTCTGGACAACAGTCAAGTCAGCAGTCTTCCCCATGATTGTGGTTGTGTGTACTGAACTAGACCGAGAGATACACTGTGTTCATACTGTTTTACTCAAACTCGAAATGAAATATTCTAATATTTTGAGATGGTTTTTTTTAATGTTTTTGTACTGTATGCCATACTGATTAAAATTAAAATAGAAAAATGCTTGAAACATTTTAGTTTATGTGTAATGAGTCTATAATATATAACATTTTCACTTTCTTAAATAACTGATGGAAAATATTGAACTTTTTCATAATATTCTAATTTTTTGAGATGCACTAGTATATGATCAGTGCTAAGGTCATCTCTCATGGTGTGTAGGTCCTGGGCTGAGGGATTGTAGCTTGAGTGTGGTGTGTGCATATAAACTATAAAAGCATACACATGGAGCAGCCAGGTTTAGTGTTAAAAGCAGTATAAACAGTGGGCACATGGAAAATTAAAATACACACACAGTAAGTATGCAAGCTTCAGTGTTTGAAGTTCAGAAATGCGCTATTGATTTGGAAATATGTAACGTAATATAATAAATAGAAATATATAAATGCAGGTCTCACAGAAACCTTGCTTTTTGGGTGCAACCCATTTTAATAAAAATAGGTACCCTATGGGTACATGTGGCTACTGCTTATAAAGAAAAGTTTTCTGATCCCATGTCCATACAGTAAATATAGCATATATGTTTACTCTATGAGGCAGTAGCGACAAAAATGAAGCATAATCCAAAAATGAACAATTTAAAATTCACAGAAGTAAAATATACCAAGTGTCTGTACTTAACATTATTCTACTAACAGTTTTCAAAACTGAAACCTCTGAACCGAGGCTGACATACACACACTGTCGCCATGACCGAAACTCTTATTTCCCGGAAAAGGCCCAGCGCTAAAGCTCAGTGGTCTCAATACTCTTTTAGACAACTTCCCATAACAACTCGGAAGTGCGTCACATCTACATCACACATGGGACCACTGGCTGAAGAAGGTGAGAAAAGGGGGACGACCTGGAGTATGTTTTAAAATACGAACGCACTTTCCCTCAGTAATAAGCATAAACATGTCTGAAAGCGATTTCTTTAGTCTAGTCCATTTATTTTGAACAGTGAACCGAATTGTATACACTCACTGGCCATTTCAATTGGAACACGTGTATGTGCATGTGCAGTATGTGATTTTTACACTCTTACATTCTTACAGCACAATGACATAGTGGCTAGCACCTCTATATGAGGCAGTAGCCACAAAAAAGTGAAAAGCTCAGAAATACACTCGTGAGGATAAGTTTAAATAGGTATACAAATAACTAGGAGTGCCTCTTTACCAATAACACATTGTGTATGATCAGTAACAATATGTTCATATGCTTATAGATCTCACAAAATCTTGTCTTACTTACTTATTACTTACTATGTCGAGCTAGCTCGGCTAAGCCTCGACACACGTCTTCTCCATTCTTCTTTGTCGCTCATTAGGGCGGGGAGGTCTGCAATCTGGCAGCCGATGTCGTCTGCTATTTGCTCTGGGTATGTCCTCTTGGGACGACCCTGCGATCTCCTTCCGTGGGAGGGTGTCCATAAAACTATTTCACCAGCCAGTTCCTGCTTGGTGTGCCAGCAATGCCCAGTGAAACGCAGTCTCTGTTGTCTGATAGAGTGGCTGAGGGGTGGGATGTTGGCATAGAGTTCTTTGTTCGTAGTATGATCATGCCAGGACCTGTTTAGAGCTGCGCGGAGCATACGGGTGTAGGCCCCGTCCAACTTCCTCTCCAGTTCAGAAGTCAGGGTCCAGGAGATTGAGCCATATGTAAGGACTGACTCCACTGTCGCCCTGAAGAAGTTCCTCTTTAGGTCGTCTGGGAGGGTTGATTTCCAGATCTTATCCATTCCGTTAAGGACTCTCCATGCTTTTCCGAGTCTAATGTCGACGTCTCGTTTGGTCGAGGCAATGTAGCCTCATCTCATTATCTCTAGCCGCTTTATCCTTCTACAGGGTCACAGGCAAGCTGGAGCCTATCCCAGCTGACTACGGGCGAAAGGCGGGGTACACCCTGGACAAGTCGCCAGGTCATCACAGGGCTGACACATAGACACAGACAACCATTCACACTCACACCTATGGTCAATTTAGAGTCACCAGTTAACCTAACCTGCATGTCTTTGGACTGTGGGGGAAACCGGAGCACCCGGAGGAAACCCACGCGGACACAGGGAGAACATGCAAACTCCACACAGAAAGGTCCTCGCCGGCCCCGGGGCTCGAACCCAGGACCTTCTTGCTGTGAGGCGACAGCGCTAACCACTACACCACCGTGCCACCCGGCAATGTAGCTAAAAAGATCTTGTCTAGTCTATAGTAAATATACTTTATACCCTTCCATTTAAGATATACATGCCTCCATCACACGGTGGTGTCACCTCACAGCAGGAAGGTCCTGAGTTTGAGCCCAGTAGCTGACAGGGGCCTTTCTGTGTGGAGTTTGCATGTTCTCCCCATGTCTGCATGGGTTTCCTCCAGGTGCTCCGGTTTCCCCAACAGTCCAAAGATATGCAGGTTAGGCTAATTGGTGGCTCTAAATTGGCCATAGGTGTGAATGAGTGTGAATGGTTGTTTGTCTCTATGTGTCAGCCCTATGTTTCTATGTGATTTGGTGGCTTGTCCAGAGTGTACCTCGCCTCTCACCCATAGTCAGCTGGGATAGGCGCCAGCTTGCCCGTGACCCTACACAGGATAAACGGTTACGGATAATGGATGGATGCCTCCATCACTGCTCATCGTAGTCACTCCCCAGCTAAAGTAAACTGAATGCACTTCTCATTGTTTTATTTGTTGTCTAGCAAAGCATACTCTGAGAAGCATTAGTGCTTGATGTACAATAAATAAATAAATTGTAAGGATAAGCGGTTACAGATAATGGATGGATGGATAGGAGTTCTCAATAACTGCATTTTCTTGCTGATGGCAGAATCTCAGAATCAATTTGACTCACAATATCTGTTGCTACAATTGAAGCTGATGCATATGCAGTGTGGGATCCCAAAAATGCAGGGCCCTGGGCAACAGTCCACTTTTGGTCACTTTTTGAGATAACCTGAAGCAGTGGTCAGCCTGAAGCAGGGTGTACTACTATGTTTAAAATCTCTACTTCCGCCTGTCCTGTTTTTCTTCTGAACCAGTGGAGCTTTCATTTTCTAGCCCAAAATTAAACCTTAATTCTCCACCTAATGACAATGGATTGAATGCCTGACCCAGTTTATGCTACATCAGCTTAAGCAAGTGGCTGGGCTATATCACAGGGTATCGGCTTCATAAAGAAGCACTTGTATGTATTTAAGTATACTTGGAATCTCCAATGAATTCAGAGTGTCCAGGGTTCCAATGTTTTGGACTCACAGCTCCTTGGAGACTCCTCAACATGGTGTGGGGGTGAATCCAGATAGAAAGCTTGGTGGTCCAAACACTCTAACGATTCCTGGGGCAATGGACAGATGCAAAGACCTCAACAGAGGAACTGGCAGAATTTGACATGCTCCTTATTTGTAACAATTTGCAACAATTTGGCGGACTTGGACAAGCTCCTCTAGTCTGGCAGTGACGGCAGACAAAGGCTGCAGCGCTCCTGGCATCTCCGATCGTCTTGGTATCTTCCTTGCCATTGGGTAAAGACACCTTGAATGTGAAGTGTGTGTGCCTAGGATTCCACACTCCTAGGAACACCTAAGTCAGTGCATTGTGTAGGTCTTTCTCGCCATAAGAAGATGCTTGGAATCTGTGACCTGGCATAACAGCACGTGTAAAGTAGTAGATAGAGAAAACAGAGCTGAGATACACTGCTCCCAGTACTGGTACAACTGAAATCCAATGCTACCATTAATGGTACAAGCAGATGAACCACTGCATACAAATTTATTCTGTGCATAATGATGCTGTGTGTGTGTTCGTTAACACCTTGGCACATTTGCTCTTTGCCCTTAAAGGAGATATGCAGAAACATGGCCTCACTTTCATTTACAGTGGTGCTTGAAAGTTTGTGAACCCTTTAGAATTTTCTATATTTCTGCATAAATATGATCTAAAACATCATCAGAGTTTCACACAAATCTTAAAAGTAGATAAAGAGAACCCAGTTAAACAAATGAGACAAAAGTATGATATTTGGTAATTTATTTATTGAGGAAAATGATCCAATATTACATATCTGTGAGTGGCAAAAGTATGTGAACCTTTGCTTTCAGTATCTGGTGTGACCCCTTTGTGCAGCAAAAACTGCAACTAAACATATACGGTAACTGTTGATCAGTCCTGCACACTGGCTTGGAGGAATTTTAGCCCATTCCTCTGTACAGAACAGCTTCAACTCTGGGATGTTGGTGGGTTTCCTCACATGAACTGCTTGCTTCAGGTCCTTCCACAACATTTTGATTGGCTTAAGATCAGGATTTCGACTTGGCTGTTCCAAAACATTAACTTTATTCTTCTTTAACCATTCTTTGGTAGAACAACTTGTGTGCTTAGGGTTGTTGTCTTGCTGCATGACCCACCTTCTCTTGAGATTCAGTTCATGGACAGATGTCCTGACATTTTCCTTTAGAATTTGCTGGTATAATTCAGAATTCATTGTTCCATCAATGATGGCAAGCCATCCTGGCCCAGATGGAGCAAAACAGGCCCAAACCATGATACTACCACTACCATGTTTCACAGATGGGATAAGGTTCTTATGCTTGAATGCAGTGTTTTCCTTTCTCCAAACATAATGCTTCTCACTTAAACCAAAAAGTTCTATTTGTTCTCATCCATCCATAAAACATTTTTCCAATAGCCTTCTGGCTTGTCCACGTGACCTTTAGCAAACTGCAGATGAGCAGCAATGTTCTTTTTAGAGAGCAGTGGCTTTCTCCTTGCAACCCTGCCATGCACACCATTGTTGTTCAGTGCTGTCCTGATGGTGGACTCATAAACATTAACGGTAGCCAATGTGAGAGAGGCCTTCAGTTGCTTAGAAGTTACCCTGGGGTCCTTTGTAACCTCGCTGACTATTACACGCCTTGCTCTTGGAGTGATCTTTGTTGGTTGACCACTCCTGGGGAGGGTAACAATGGTCTTGAATTTCCTCCATTTGTACACAGTCTGTCTGACTGTGGATTGGTGGAGTTCAAACTCTTTAGAGATGGTTTTGTAACCTTTTCCAGCCTGATGAGCATCAACAACGCTTTTTCTGAGGTCCTCAGAAATCTCCTTTGTTCGTGCCATGATACACTTCCACAAACATATGTTGTGACAATCAGACTTTGATAGATCCCTGTTCTTTAAATAAAACAGGATGTCCACTCACACCTGACTGTCATCTCATTGATTGAAAACACCTGACTCTAATTTCACCTTCAAATTAACTGCTAATCCTAGAGGTTCACATACTTTTGCCACTCACAGATATGTAATATTGGATCATTTTCCTCAATAAACAAATAAATGACCAAGTATAATATTTTTGTCTCATTTGTTTAACTGGGTTCTCTTTATCTACTTTTAGGACTTGTGTGAAAATCTGATGATGTTTTATGTCATCTTTATGC
The DNA here is from genome assembly GCF_027579695.1 of Neoarius graeffei. NCBI lineage: Eukaryota > Metazoa > Chordata > Actinopteri > Siluriformes > Ariidae > Neoarius > Neoarius graeffei. The sequence continues at coordinate 27,355,441 of NC_083589.1, read as the reverse complement.
AGAAATATAGAAAATTCTAAAGGGTTCACAAACTTTCAAGCACCACTGTATAAACACCTTGAGACCTCAAGAATGGCACAGGAATAGCTTTAAGAATTAACAATAAATCTAATATAGTAATTTTTACAATTAAAATGATTCATATAGGTGGCGGTCTGAGTGAATGACCTTGACATCCGTAACGTCACAGCAGGAAGTCTATCGGTCTCATTGCCATTTCCGCTATACTAAAGCACAGAGCTGACTGCAACTCCAATCCTCCATTTTGAGCTAATTTATCACCATGCCATGTAGATGTGTTGCTGGCCGGTGCAGCAACATGACAGAAGGTGGATTTACGCTGCATTCATGGCCCAAGAATGTTCAAACTGCAAAGATTTGGACGCGTTTTGCGAGAAGTTCATGGGCACATTGGGTGCCTACAAAGTGATCTCTCCTCTGCTCTGCACATTTTACTGATGACTCGTACGAGACCTCTGATCTATTGAGGAGCGTTGGCTATAAGCCCGTATTGAAAGAGGGTGCAGTACCAACAATTAAAGGAAAAGAAAACTACAAGAAAAGGAAAGTATTTATTTTATTTTATTTAAAAAAAAAAAAGGAAAGTAAGTTCAGTTGCATCAGTTCTCCAGGAGTGTGAGCCAAGGGCTGTTGGTAAAACCCGGGATGGAATGGGACGTGACATATTATCACTCAGGCAGTGACCTCCCCGCGGTTGTTGCTAAAACTGGTGACATTCCATCCCATCCCAGGTTTTAGTAATTGCCTGAGCCGAGCAGTAATGGCAGAGTACTCAGTATGGAGAAAATGGAGAATGAGTGAAGCAGCCATCTGATTTCTGCGCTGGATACTGCTGTAATCTTGCCCTTATGTGGAAGAAGTGAATGAACAGAGAACTGAATGAACAACTGAAAGTCAGATTGTTTCAAAACAATCGGCCACAAGATCGGAAGCAAGAACACAGACGGGTAAGCTCCGACTCTCATTTGGATATAAAACAACACGTTGTTTACCTGCATTTAGATTAATACATGTAACTTGTATTGTGTGTTTAAGTTACCGGTATAAGATTATTTAATTTGCTTCAGAATATGATTGTCTCAGTTCATCTGATTATTTAATTAGCCTTTTACATTTTATCAGTGAAAATGCATGCATGTACATGCATGTTGCATAAGTTATAACACTTATCCTGTTTTAATGAGAGTCAACCCACAATCAGTGAAGTCAAATCAGTCTTAGTTGAGCAAGTCGGTAACAGTATTTCTTACTTTCACCATAAATTTTTATTGATATGACTTTGGTCTATAGCTGTCAAAGGCCTCGGCCTTAAAACCGGTTACCATTGTGACGTCACACACTCAGGGCTGGTTGGCTCAGCAGGGCAGCTCGAATGCCAACTTTACAGTCGATTTTAACTCTCAAAAATATATATTTTTTATTCCCATTTATGCAGCATACAAGAGTCAAGGATAGAGATACTATCCACTCAGAAATTTATTTAAAAATAAAGGTTCTGCATATATCCTTTAAGAAGATAATGCTCACAATGGGGGATTTAATTAACAGTGCTCCAGTTATATATACACACACATGAGAAGAGTTTGAGCATGTTTGGCTCGCCCAAATGCTATTGCCAGCAGCTGGTAAAAGCACTTTGTGCCACCTGCCACTGGTGACTGCACTGATTTTTGGTGCACAAGTTCAGGAGGCACTGGATAATCTCTCCTTAGCTGGAACACAATCTAAGCATATGTAACAGTGGGATACTGGTGGGAAACTTTAAAAGATTGCACTGGTAGATGAAATAAATTATGCAGGATGCACCACATGCTGTACTGGTGCTATACTGCCAGCAGACCAGAATGCAGATACAGGTTTATGTCAGGATGATTCTCATGGCAGGTTGGATAAAATCAGATCAGTAGCTATTGAGCACACTGTCCACAGGATATTGAAGTTTTGCCATTGACCAATGCTGAACATGGGGTTCACCACACAGAGGTGCAAGACTCAAACAAATTAGCCATATTGATTCTGGTAGTGCAGTCACAACTAACAGAAGAGACAACAAAGCTTGTACATGAGTAAGAGTGCTTGGTTCAAGATATTTCAAAAAAAGAGATGGTAACCTAAATATCTTCTTAAAATGGCTGCCATTCCATATGCTGCATATACCAGAAATGAGGCAAGTATTGAACAAACACCATATATATTATCCTTCATACATCTGAAAGGTAAATATTTCCACATTCGAAATTCTGTGGAAACAAATGAAAAACATACACTATATGGTCAAAGATTTATGGACACCTGACATTCGCATCCATATGTGGGCCTTCCCCAAACTGTTGCAACAAAGTTGGAAGGACACAATGGTTTCGGATGTATTTGTATTCTGTAGTTGTACAATTTCCCTTCATTGGAACTAAGAGGCCCAAACGTGTTCCAGCACGATGTCCTTGTACAGAAAGTGAGGTCCATGAAAATATGGTTTGCCAAGGTTGGAGTGGAAAGATTTGAGTAGCCTGCACAAGAACCTGTCCTCAACCCTACGGAACACCTTTGGGATGAACTGGAACACCCATTGCACCTCAGGACTCCTCACCCGAACCAGTGCCTTGTGGCTGAATGGGCAAATCCACACAGCCACACTCCAAAATCTAGTGGAACTCCTTCCCAGAAGAGTGGAGGTTGTTACAACAGCAAAGGGGGACTAAATCTGGAATGGGATGTTCAAAATTTCAATAATTGTTATTGTCAGGTGTCCACATTTTTTTTTTTAGCTATATAGTGTATCATATAGGTTAGATAAAGCATCCAGCATATTCACAAAGGGTGTCACCCTAGAGCCTCTGCAACACCAGGGTCCTTGTGTACTGCACTATCTACACGGTTGACTACCATGCTGACAGTCTCAGTAGCAAACGTCACATACAGTATAGAAGCCTTGGGACTAAAAGCCAATTAAGAGAAGAGATATTTAATTCCTGCTCAGACTTTGCAATTCATTGGAATGGAATGTAACTCGCATGCTACTGTATGTGAGCCTTTTTGAGGGAAGTTTATAAAGATTATGAAGATTACAAAGGTAGTCATGGAAATGCAAGTTGTCACACATTGTCCATATGCAGATTTGCTTTGTCTGGGAGGGCTGCTGGCAGCAGCAACCCCAGTAATACAACTTGGAATGCTGCATCTCAAACCATTTCAGTGTTGGCTATTTAGCCAACCACACAAACATGTTCAGCCATACCACAGAAATATATATCAGTAGTCACAAAAGAAATGTGTATGCACACTCTAAGTGGATCCACCCATTGGTCCAGTGGATGTTTTTCCTCTTTCAGGCATGTCCTTAGAAGGTTTCTATGTGATTATTGAAGTAGTTATGAAAGATGCCTCCCAGCAAGGCTTTCTATGAACACTTAAAGGGGTCATAAGCTGACAGACAATACTATGGTGGTGCTTTCATCAACTTGCATGGGGCACTCAATTTCAAAAAATGTTGAGGTGGGCAACCATGCTCTGAAAATAGACAGATGCATATATTCGATCTCTGAGAATTGCCTACCTATGAGGCCTCAAGAAGCCCGTGTCTGGCTTTGATGAATTCACAAATGGATGGTTTATCAGTTTGTATAGCAACAGACAACATACTGTCCAGTGTGGTTGTACAGAACAAACACACACATTTCGTAAAAGGATTCTTTTGCACATTATTAGCTAAATCTAAGACTGTATGCTTTTCTGCTGATACAACAAGATGAAAGTATGCTCCTTACCTGGAGTAATGGACATGTTGGATTACAGGGAGGGGATCCACATCCACTCCATACAGACGCTCTATTGATGTCCCACAAGGCTCAGTGGTAGGTCATCTTCAGTGAAGTAAAATGCAGTAAAATGCATGTGTTGCAGTTATCAAATTCAGAATGAGTGTATGTTTAAAAAATAAATAAATTAATAAAATTATCAGTTTGAACATTAAAAATCTTATATTTGTACAACCCCGATTCCAAAAAAGTTGGGACAAAGTACAAATTGTAAATAAAAACGGAATGCAATAATTTACAAATCTCAAAAACTGATATTGTATTCACAATAGAACATAGACAACATATCAAATGTCGAAAGTGAGACATTTTGAAATTTCATGCCAAATATTGGCTCATTTGAAATTTCATGACAGCAACACATCTCAAAAAAGTTGGGACAGGGGCAATAAGAGGCTGGAAAAGTTAAAGGTACAAAAAAGGAACAGCTGGAGGACCAAATTGCAACTCATTAGGTCAATTGGCAATAGGTCATTAACATGACTGGGTATAAAAAGAGCATCTTGGAGTGGCAGCGGCTCTCAGAAGTAAAGATGGGAAGAGGATCACCAATCCCCCTAATTCTGCGCTGACAAATAGTGGAGCAATATCAGAAAGGAGTTCGACAGTGTAAAATTGCAAAGAGTTTGAACATATCATCATCTACAGTGCATAATATCATCAAAAGATTCAGAGAATCTGGAAGAATCTCTGTGCGTAAGGGTCAAGGCCGGAAAACCATACTGGGTGTCCGTGATCTTCGGGCCCTTAGACGGCACTGCATCACATACAGGCATGCTTCTGTATTGGAAATCACAAAATGGGCTCAGGAATATTTCCAGGGAACATCATCTGTGAACACAATTCACCGTGCCATCCGCCATTGCCAGCTAAAACTCTATAGTTCAAAGAAGAAGCCGTATCTAAACATGATGCAGAAGCGCAGACGTCTTCTTTGGGCCAAGGCTCATTTAAAAGGGACTGTGGCAAAGTGGAAAACTGTTCTGTGGTCAGACGAATCAAAATTTGAAGTTCTTTATGTAAATCAGGGACGCCTTGTCATTCGGACTAAAGAGGAGAAGGACGACCCAAGTTGTTATCAGTGCTCAGTTCAGAAGCCTGCATCTCTGATGGTATGGGGTTGCATTAGTGCGTGTGGCATGGGCAGCTTACACATCTGGAAAGACACCATCAATGCTGAAAGGTATATCCAGGTTCTAGAGCAACATATGCTCCCATCCAGATGACGTCTCTTTCAGGGAAGACCTTGCATTTTCCAACATGACAATGCCAAACCACATACTGCATCAATTACAGCATCATGGCTGCGTAGAAGAAGGGTCCGGGTACTGAACTGGCCAGCCTGCAGTCCAGATCTTTCACCCATAGAAAACATTTGGCGTATCATAAAACGGAAGATACGACAAAAAAGACCTAAGACAGTTGAGCAACTAGAATCCTACATTAGACAAGAATGGGTTAACATTCCTATCCCTAAACTTGAGCAACTTGTCTCCTCAGTCCCCAGACATTTACAGACTGTTGTAAAGAGAAAAGGGGATGTCTCACAGTGGTAAACATGGCCTTGTCCCAACTTTTTTGAGATGTGTTGTTGTCATGAAATTTAAAATCACCTAATTTTTCTCTTTAAATGATACATTTTCTCAGTTTAAACATTTGATATGTCATCTATGTTCTATTCTGAATAAAATATGGAGTTTTGAAACTTCCACATCATTGCATTCTGTTTTTATTTATAATTCGTACTTTGTCCCAACTTTTTTGGAATCGGGGTTGTATTTTATTCAATTAAATATAGATCAAAAAGGATTTGCAAATCATTGGAAATATATTGGCATGCATTTTTATTTGTGTAAAACATTTTATGTATGTTTTACACAGCATCTCAACTTTTTTTGTAATCTGGGTTGTATATTTTGTACACCATTTTTTTTCATCAGAATAATGTCAAAAATATCTCTTGATTCATTTCTGTCAAAATTATAAAACACAGTAAAGCCTTAACAACTTAAATGAACACTACCACATTCAGGTAATCAACTTCTGGTAATCAGTTTCATCCATGTCATTTAGCACTTTTTTAATCTGTTGGATTGAGGATCGATTAGCGAGTTTTGCAGGTATGCACTGTATCTTTCTAGCTAGCCAGATAACTAGCAATGTTACAAGTGTGCCTTGTGTCTAACAGCATGTTGGCCAAACAGTAAAGATCATACCAGCACAAATTTAATAAAAAATCCATTTATATGAAATTCTCACTGAAATAAAGTATGTGTGATTAGCTAGCAAACTCAGCATCGAACATTTCATCTGGTTATGCGAAGCAGATCTGCTAGCTATCTGTGCAACAGAATGTTTTGGAATTTCTTTGGATAATGTGGTCGAAGGAAAAAAGAATAAATAATCTAGGTTACACTGAGGTTGAGGCATAATTAACAAATTTATGTAACAAGTTAGAATAATGTATAACAGCAGGAAGGATTGAAATCATATGTCAAACAATTGGAAAATTGGCAGAAAAAGAAGACTCACAGCTATAAACATGCAAAATCAAAAAAGTCAGGACCTGATCATGGAAATTTAGAAAGGAGAAGGAAGAGTATTAGTGTAGCTCATAGCTGTCTGTCAGCATGATTTATTCCATGGAATAATTAAATGGATTTCACAATGATTGTATTAGAAACTATTTACATTTCAAAGTATAATAGTGAAGTTCAGTTCCACTTGCCAATAATATTAACCAAAGGTGCTGGAGCTCCACTCTGCTGTGATCTAACCTCTGCATTACAGCTCACTTTCAGCTGTTGTCAATCCAAGTAAAGATGTTAACACCTATAAGAACATAAATACTGCCACGCAAAGTTTATTAATTGCTTTGGCTTTCCTCATACATGATACCTGATTCTGATACTCTTGAGGCAAAACCTATTTTTGTTCCAATGACCAATTTTACCAATGACAGACAGACAAGCACGGTATAGTAGAGTTAGGCTACAACTGCACCCTGAGAGGTCAGAGCTCTGTGATTTTCTGAGCTGACATGCTCATACATCATCCATATTGGAGGTTTATTAGACACTGACACCAGACACAAGAGCGGTAACAGTTGCACAATATTTTAGCACCATTGGGATTTAGCTCTGAGTACTATTCCTTGACAAGATTCAAAACTCTCATTTCTTTACAAAAACTTGGAGCACAAGAGGCATCACTGGTTCTTCACAGAACTTTTTTGCAAAATGCTTCATGAATAGCGTTTTAATTAAAGAAGTGGTTTGTAATCTAAAGGTTAATCTTAAGATGACTGCACTGGGTTTAAATAAATCCACTTCCAATCTTATCAAAACCATCTGATTGCAGATTAAGTATAGCAAACTGCAAGGGAGGTTTCAAAAATAGTTTAAACATCCATAGCACAAGCATTATGCCAAACTTTAAATGTATTTCATGGATATTAGTTACAGTGATGGTGGGGTAGTGGGTAGCACTGTTGCCTCACAGCAAGAATTGGTTCTGGGTTCAACCCAAATGGTCAACTGGAGTCTTTCTGTGTGGAGTTCTGCATGTTCTCCCTGCGCCTGAGTGAGTTTCCTCCCACAGTCCAAAGATTAGGTCAGCTGGCTACTGTGAATGGTTGTTTGTCTCTGTTTTAGCCTTGTAGACCTGCCCAAAATGTACCCTGCTTCTCGCCCAAAGTCAGCTGGGATTAAGTCCAGCTTTCCCTTTAACTCTGATGGATAAGGGGTATAGATAATGGATGGAGGAATTGTTATGGGGGAAGCCAAGGCCTGAAGGTTAGAGAAGCTGCCGTGGGTCCAAAGGGTCACTGGTTTGATTCCCAGGACTGGCAGGAAAAAGTTGAGTTGAGTTAACAGCATTTTCCCCTTTCTTTGTATCATGGCTGGAGTGCCCTTGAGCAAGGCACCTAATCCCCAACTGCTCCCTGGGTGCTGTAGCATAGCTGCCCACTGCTCTGGGTATGTGTATGCGTGTGTTCACTGCTTCAGATGGGTTAAATGCAGAGGAGGGATTTTGCTGTGCTTGAGTGTACATGTGACAAATAAAGTCTTCTTCTTATGGTGATGGCTTTTTCCAGATTACAACTAATAAATAATACACTTTAAAACTTTTAAATACACAGTTTTAAATAATACCAATAAATCAATCAATTACATTGCAGACCATGGCAAAAACCTAGCATGACTGATGCTCTGAATTGTAATGGACACCAAAACATTGGCATTTTTTGTGTTCGTGCTTGTATTTGGTGGATATCTGGATCTCTGTATTCTATTTTTTTTTTTTGCAGTTTGGCGAGTCATTGAAGGCTTTTATTCTTTTCCAGATGACATGGTTCTGCTTTTATATTTCTTAGTATGGAAACAAAATGTACCAGGTCTTCTTCTTCCCCATTAGAGAAATGAGTCACAGGCTGGCTGTGATGTCCACATTGCTGTTTTCCCCTCTGGTGTTGTATTCATTTTTGCCAAATGTCTGGGATTGTTGTTGTTATTGATGGAGTTTCAGTGTTATGTATCCATAGATCGTGATGATGGAAATTATGTGGCTCTGTTTATAATTTTACTCTTTCAAGGACAGTTCAGCAACCCCTGTTAGTTTGGATGTACCAAGGTGACTCAGAGTAGTATCAGAGAAGCTCCTTTAAATTATGCATGGATACTGATCTTTGGGTGAAATAAGGTAGTGGGGGAGGAGAACTCCAGGCTCAATAACAGCCATTAGTGAGAGTCTGGGCAGCTTTCAAAGAAGAAATTTGAAGCCTGCCAAGAGAAGTGGTGAGACAAGAAAGAGACCGGATAACAGAGATGTGGGAGAATGATCAGAAATCTGATTACTTAATTCATCACATCATAAGAGAATGGATGAGAGTGGGCAGAGGGTACTTAAGGGTGCTGTGGGTCAGTATTTTGTTGTCTGTGTAAGCTTTTGCTACTTTTGCCTGCAACCAAATCTACCTTTGAGTACAAATAAAGTTACCTTACCTTACCTTACCTTACTTAAGGTAAACATGGTGGTGTTTGTGAGTCAGAATTCATAGCTATGAAGGTACTAAGACGAGTATTTATTTCTAAAAAATTAGAGACCAAGGAAATAGCTAGGGTTAAAGGTTGTAGCATTCTTCTCCTGAAGGCAGAGCAACTCCATCCATCCATCCATCCATCCATCCATCCATCCATCCATCCATCCATCCATTATCTGTAGCCGCTTATCATGTCCTACAGGATCGCAGGCAAGCTGGAGCCTATCCCAGCTGACTATGGGCGAGAGGCGGGGTACACCCTGGACAAGTCGCCAGGTCATCGCAGGGCCGACACATAGAGACAAACAACCATTCACACTCACATTCACACCTACGGTCAATTTAGAGCCACCAATTAGCCTAACCTGCATGTCTTTGGACTGTGGGGGAAACCGGAGCACCCGGAGGAAACCCACGCGGACACAGGGAGAACATGCAAGCTCCACACAGAAAGGCCCCCATCGGCCACTGGGCTCGAACCAGAGCAACTCCAGTATTCAAATAATATACGTGCACAGAACTACTGACTATAATTGCCAAATAATTTGTAATCTGTAATAACCATCTGAGATAGTAATTAATCATGCTCTTATTATATATTAAATGTGTCCCAAAGTCTTTTCTGATGCAAATAGGGTATAATATCGCTGGAACTGAGAGACATTTAGACTCAAGACAGTGTTATAGAACAGACAACGAGTGCTCCACTGTTGCACGGTCACGTCCTCAAAAAAATTCACCTATTCGTTTGGAACAATCTGAACCTTTTCCTCTTGTATATCAGCTTTGAACCTGAAACAGCACAGCCAGTTCAGTCCATCATTTATCACTCGCAATTTAAACGCTCTCCACGCATCTGCACTGCCTCTCCCTCTCTCACTTATCATAATTTATGTCTGATATTTTGGAAAAGGCCATTTACTAAACGTTCTGTAACCTTTTCCTACCTCCACTTTTGCGATTGTTCCAGGAATTACAAATGGATTAGACTGAGATGAATGGAATAGAAATATAACATTGATTCCCACAATCCAGTTTGCATGAGTGAAATAAATAGCGTATGAGTTAGTGAAATAGTGAAATAAACAAGAAATGTGTTCAAGTATATGCAAGTAAGTAGCTCTTATAAGATTATTGTTGAAATGGGTGAGCTGACACTGAGTATAAATTGGGGATTTTCTCTGGTCCCAACCCAAAATTATGTAGAGTATGCTTAGATAGGGGCGGCACGGTGGTGTAGTGGTTAGCGCTGTCGCCTCACAGCAAGAAGGTCCTGGGTTCGAGCCCCGTGCCCGGCGAGGGCCTTTCTGTGTGGAGTTTGCATGTTCTCCCCGTGTCCGCGTGGGTTTCCTCCGGGTGCTCCGGTTTCCCCCACAGTCCAAAGACATGCAGGTTAGGTTAACTGGTGACTCTAAATTGACCGTAGGTGTGAATGTGAGTGTGAATGGTTGTCTGTGTCTATGTGTCAGCCCTGTGATGACCTGGCGACTTGTCCAGGGTGTACCCCGCCTTTCGCCCATAGTCAGCTGGGATAGGCTCCAGCTTGCCTGCGACCCTGTAGAACAGGATAAAGCGGCTAGAGATAATGAGATGAGATGAGATGCTTAGATAGATAGATAGATAGATAGATAGATAGATAGACATACAGTCCTACCATCAAAACATATTGAAATGCATAATTATATATACACAATACTGTCTCATGCTAGAGATGTGAAATGTGAACAGACAAAAAGCTAAAAGGTTCTGGGTTTGAGCCCAGCAGCCGACGGGGGCCCTTCTGTGTGGAGTTTGCATGTTCTCCCTGTGTCTGCGTAGGTTTTCTCCAGGTACTCCAGATTCCCCCACAGTTCAAAGACATGTGGTTAGGTTAATATGGGGTGGCCTTAGGCTGAGGTGCCCTTGAGCGAGGCACCTAACCCCCTACTGCTCCCCAGGCGCTGTAGTGTGGCTACCCACTGCTCTGGGTATGTGTGTGTGCTTATTGCTCACGTGTGTGTGCGCATGTGTGTGTTCACTGCTTCAGATGGGTTAAATGCAGAAAGGAATTTCACAAGTGTATGTGTGATGAATAAAGCTAACTTCCTTCTTCTTCTTATACTTTCGTTAGCCATTAGACAGAGAAAAGATGAGTGCTCTTAGGCTGAATTTTGGGAAAAGTGAGAAAGAATTGGTACCAAAAAGCTGAGACACTTCAATTTCTCAGTCCCAAAAATCTCAGTCCCAATTATTAGTGTAAAATGTCTGGAGTAATAATTACTTTTTAAATATTCTATTTTGTAAGAGTGGTTTTTAGGGGAGGGCCGCATGGTGTTGTAGTGGTTAGCACTGTCGCCTCACAGCAAGAAGGTCCTGGGTTCGAGCCCCGTGGCCGGCGAGGGCCTTTCTGTGTGGAGTTTGCATGTTCTCCCTGTGTCCACGTGGGTTTCCTCCGGGTGCTCCGGTTTCCCCCACAGTCCAAAGACATGCAGGTTAGGTTAACTGGTGACTCTAAATTGACCGTAGGTGTGAATGGTTGTCTGTGTCTATGTGTCAGCCCTGTGATGACCTGGCGACTTGTCCAGGGTGTACCCTACCTTTCGCCCGTAGTCAGCTGGGATAGGCTCCAGCTTGCCTGCGACCCTGTAGAAGGATAAAGCGGCTAGAGATAATGAGATGAGATGAGTCCCGAGACATGCAGGTTAGGCTAATTGGTGGCTCTAAATTGACCATAGGTGTTAATGTGAATGTGAATAGTTGTTTGTCTGTGACCCTGTAGAACAGGATAAGAGGCTACAGACAACGGATGGATGGATGGTTGTTTGTCTCTGTGTGTTAGCCCTGCGATGACCTAGTGACTTGTCCAGGGTGTACCCTGCCTCTCTCCCACAGTCAGCTGAGATAGGCTCCAGCTTGCCCGCTACCCTGCACGGAATAAGCAGTTACAGATAATGGATGATTTTTAAGGGTTCCTTTTTAAGCTTAGTCCAGTAAATACAGGTAGTCGTCGACTTACGACCTATGCGACTTACGACCGATCGACTTTACGACCGTCTGGTTATGACTGGCAAGTGTTTCCCAGCTGAGCTAGCTGAGCATACGACAGTTTCCGCCCCAGCTCCCGGCAGCGCCTCGCGCCGCGTAACACAGTTTCCGCCCCAGCTCCAGGCACATGCGCAGTCTCTCTCGCGCTCCCTTGCGCACTCCGTCATACAGTTTCCGCCCCAGCTGCTGGTTTATGAAACGAGCAAATGCTCCCGCCAGCCCGAGCGCTGCAACAGCTGATGATGATGTAGACGACCCACAGCCAAGCACCAGTGATGCCAGCGGTCACTAAATTTTGTATTTTGGTATGTTTCAAACTAAAATGTTTTCTATTTTTCACACCTGTATTTCATATTTTTTGTTTTGCACATATTAAACGAATTGTACTGTACGCAGTGTAGTATGCAGTGTTTGACTTAAACCAAAAGATGAGCCAAGGTAATTAAATCAGAAAATGTTGATAAAATAAGACTTTAAGATGATTACAATATCATTACACATCACAATATACTTACGTTCATTTAACATAGGCTGACTTACGACCAGATCGGTTTACGACCGGTCAGTCGTAACCAAACACAGTCGTAAGTCGACGACTACCTGTGTGTACATACTTTTACTGCATTATATTCAGCACTATTTTTCCATCACATTTTTTTTCTGTGCATGAATGTCATACACTATTGGGTGTAATCATCAGATGTGAGTTATTAAAAACGTAACCAAGAAGGTAAATATTAGGCTAGAATTATGCACAGACTGATTATGAGAAACAGTTCCTCACTAGCATCTTTTACTTGCATAAAACCCCTTGAGAGCAATGACAATGAACAAATTACCTCCACCAACTTTGTTGGAGGAGGTTATGTTTTTGCCTCAGTTTGTTTGTTTGTTTGTTTGTTTGTTTGTTTTTCCCAACATAACTCAAAGTCGCAAACGGATTTCGATGAAATTTGGTGGAAAGGTGAGCCATGGGCCAAGGAAGAATTAAAAAGATATTGATGAAAATCTGGAAATGTATGTGGATCCAGAATTGTTTTCAACATAACTAAAAAAGTCTTGAACAGATTTTGATGAAATTTGGAGGAAACATGGGCCATGGGCCAAGGAACAATTGATTAGATTTTGATGCAAATCCGGATATGTATGTGGACCCAGGATCCAGATATGTATACAGATCCAGGATTGTTTTTGTCTGTTCCCAACATAACTCAAAAAGTAGTAAATGGATTTTGATGAAATTTGGTATACAGCATTAGTATTATCCTAAGTTCAAGTGATTTGATTTTAATGTTGATAATATGTGGCTTGGCAGAGGTATGAACTCTACTGAGTGCCCTTCTAGTTCTTAATGTGCCAAATAAGAGTAAACATGCAGAAACTGAAGTCTTGCGGGGTCTAAGTCTTCCTTCCATGTGTATGTGAGCAAATTTTAATTTACAAAATGATGTATGCACAAATTTGCATCTGATTCATGAAACTGTTATACAACAGCAAAACAAGTGCTGATTTGAGCAGAAATAATTAATCTACTTCACCTGCCTGGGTGCAAACTTCCCACTAGACACTTATTTACAGTACATATGACTTAATTTTCCCTCATATATCTAAGTCATATGAAACTTGCTGAAATATATGCAGTATTTGCAACTGTGAACCAAAAGGAAAGCACTGAGTAGCCTATAGATAGCAATGCATTTCAGAGAAACTGATTTAGATATACCTTTGTCCAGTGTTGCTGCAAATAAGGCTGAACGAGATATTGTATATATTTGAACCGCTTTCCACACAAGTACTTATGTGAATTCTATTTTCAGCGATGTTTTTTAAATACATTTTTAAAAAATAAAATATTAAAAAAGATCAGATTTAAATGAAGTCAGACATAATTAAAGCTTCTACAGTAAATAAATATCGATGAGCCAACTTCTCACCATAAACAAACATCTAAAGCCTTGTTTCATCGAAACAACACTGAAAACAGATTATCAAAATGAATAAAATTGCATCTGGAGGAGTTTAGCATTTTAGTGATTTTAGTCCAAGTACCATTGAACAGCTCAAGATGTCTTTTACATGACTGAAGGACAAATGAGCTGATATTTTTCGATGCTGTTGTTTTGTTTATTTAACAACAAATCAAGCATTTTTCAGGTTGTTAACATGTTCAAAGGTCAAATTTTGATGGCAAATTTGACCCAGATGTGAGTAGGATCATGAATTTGGTAAATGAGGAAAACCATAAGTGAAAGTCACGATGCTTATTTCACAATCAGATTTGTCCAGACACAACTTCTATGTCTATGGAGTTTATAGTCAACAAAATACACACAACACTGATGAAAACTTTCCAATTGTACTACATGTACAATTTTACCCATATGAACTTATTAAAAAAAAGCCCGCTAGCTCTTGATAGCATCTGTTTCTCAAGAAATTTAGTATCTCATTTGAACAGATGTTACAGATGGGATAACAGGATTTATAGTCATAATTGATGGTGACTCATTTTTACTGGCAGATTTCAGATTATATTCTAATGATGTTTTAACATTAAACTAATGTGCACCGTTGACAGCTTAATTACATGTCATGGCTTATCATAATTACTTGATTATATTTGATTATGCACCTTGTACTAATAGTTTTAAGAAAAGCCCTATCTTTTGTCACTGCCATCATAAAATCTCACATAAAATTCCCAGTGTCATGTTCAAGACCCTGCCATGACTGTACTACAGATTCACAAAGCTTGGAAAAAACGCTGTATACCATATACAGTATGTCATCAAGCCATGCTAAAATGAAATTACACATGCCTCAGGAATTCACATCCTTTTTACAGCTCTCTAAAACACAGTGACCTCTTCTTGAACCTCAACTCTTCCAGTCCATCACTGTGAAAAAAAAATGGCACAGATTCATTCATCTGTAAGCTGTGAAAAACAGCTCCAGAGCTGTAAACTGTAAACGGAACGAATTCTCCATAAGCCCATTTTGACTGGTTTAGATAAGGTGGTGGTAAATATTATTTTCACCATGTTTGCTGATCCACACTGTATGACAGTTCCACGCTGATGTGCCATTCTACAAGCTCTGATTGCTAGAATGCTTATTTTAAAAATCTAAACCTTATGATTGCTTCAGCAAATCTTTGCTGGTCTGTAGAACGTGAGAAGAATAGACAGCACAAGCTTAACTGTTTCTCATAAGCTTGGTGGCTCTGATGCGTTCATCTGAGCAGCCATTGAGGTTCAGTTTATAATGATCTATCACTACATGACCTTTAAGGCACAATCCTATAGGATTAAAAAATGGTGACTATATGAACATTTGTAATTAGTTCTGGATTATGGGTCTGATGTTGTAATAATCATAAAATCCTGATGTATTTCCGTTTTACCCCTGTGGCTTGAAGTTAAGTGTGAGTTCTACAAAGAAACAAGGCAACTAATTAACAGAGGTTGTTTGGAAAGAGGAAAGGTCAATCAGAAATGGATTATATTAAACAATAACCAAAGAATAATCCAGTTTGGATGTGTATTAATGTGATCCTTTAATCCCCCCTTTTTTTCTTCTGTTATTGATTTTGTATATAGAAAGGAATCATAATTTTCAATGGCAGTAAAAGTCAGACTACAGAACAATATCACAACAAGAAATTATAGAAAGGATTACACCGTTTAAATGATTTACCACAGCTCAGGCTTGTAGTACTAGAGTCTGACTCATGCCCTCATTTTAATGACTCGTGACTTGACTTGGACTTGAGCACTGATGACTCGAACTTGGACTTGTGCATTAACTGCATTTGGACTCGTAAATTGGAGATGAGGACTCTGATTTTTTCTTTATTTTTTGTAACATGCCATAATAATTTAGCATAAGATATTTATATCTACATTAATTTTTATAGTAATTTCGTGCAAGAGAATGCACATTCACCCGTTTATACGTCATGTTCAGGAACAAACTAACATTAATGGCGCTAAAATGCCTGGAGAGAAGCCCCTAGGATTGTCCGCTTTGCTTATACAGACTTCTCGTGTAGTGGAAAAAAAATGCACTGCTATGTGTTCCATATGTAGAAGAACTATCGAGGAGACGACAGGGACAACCTCGAACTTCAATCGTCATTTGGCAAGACTCCACCCAGAGAAGGAAGTGACACGCTATGTTCATTGCCCTGTTGATAGCGGGGCTTGCTGAGCGATGAACTAGATAGTGTTAACCCTCTCTCATGTTATTTGCCCTGTTGAAAGTGGGTGGGGCTTGCTGAGCGATGAACATGCTTTTTATGTGTAGCCTATTAACTAAAATGGGGCAGTCAAGCAGTAACGTTAATCCACCACAGTAGCAGAGATGCTTTCACATAAAGGCAGCAACAGCCACCGTCAAATAGTGCGGTTGCAGTCTTGTTCTCGGACTCTGATCAATAGTGGACTCGACTTGGACTTGACTCGAAATTTTCTTTAATGACTTGGACTTGACTCGGACTTGAACACTGGGGACTCGAGACTGGACTCGTACTTGAAGTTTAGTGACTCGACTACAAAACTGCCACAGTTCACAATCTATACATCAGCAATATTTAGCACGGTGGTTTAGTGGTTAGCACTGTTGCCTCACAGCAAGAAGGTCCGGGTTCGAGCCCAGCGGCCGGCAAGGGCCTTTCTGTGCGGAGTTTGCATGTTCTCCCCGTGTCCGCGTGGGTTTCCTCCGGGTGCTCCGGTTTCCCCCACAGTCCAAAGACATGCAGGTTAGGTTAACTGGTGACTCTAAATTGACCGTAGGTGTGAGTGTGAATGGTTGTCTGTGTCTATGTGTCAGCCCTGTGATGACCTGGCGACTTGTCCAGGGTGTACCCCACCTTTCGCCCGTAGTCAGCTGGGATAGGCTCCAGCTTGCCTGCGACCCTGTAGAACAGGATATCATAATCATAATATCATTAAAAGATTCAGAGACTCTGGAGAAATCTCTGTGTGCAGGAGACGAGGCTGAAAACTGACATTGGATGCCTGTGATCTTCAGGTCCTCAGGAGACACTGCATTAAAAGCAGACACGTGTCTATAGTGGAAATCACTGTATGGGCTCAGGAACACTTCAGAAAACCATAATCTCTGAAAACACTTCATTACTGCATCCACAAATGCAAGTTAAAACCAGATATAAACAATATCCAGAAACCCGCCCTCTTCTCTGGGGCCGAGCTCTTTTACGATGGACTGAGGTGAAGTGGAAAACTGTCTAATGAATCAAAAGTAGAAATTCTTTTTAGAAATCATGGACCCCACGTCCTCCAGGCTAAAGAGGAGAGGGACCATCTGGCTTGTTATCAGTGCACAGCTCAAATGCCAGCGTCTGTGATGGTATGAGGGGGCATTAGTGCACATGACATGGGTCGCTTGTACATCTGGGAAGGCACCATTAATGCTGAATAATATAAACACGTTTCAGAGCAATATGCTGCCATCCAGACAAAATCTTTTTCAGGGAAGGCCTTCCTTCTTTCAGCAAAACAATGCCAAACCGCTTTCTGCACATATTAAAACTACATGGCTCCGTAGTAAAAGAGTCCGGGTGCTAAACTGGCCTGCTGCAGTCCAGACCTGTCTCCCTTTTAAAACATTTGGCGCATTATGAAGCGCAAAATACGACAAAGGAGACCCCGAACTGTTGAGCATCTGAAATTGTATATCAGGCAAGAATGGGACAACATTTCTCTTTCAAAACTACAGCAGCTGGTCTCCTCAGTTCCCAAACATTTACAGAGTGTTGTTAACAGTAGAGATGATGCAACACAGCGGTAAACACGCCCCTGTCCCAACTTTTCTGAAAGATGTTGCTGACATCAAATTCAAAATGAGCATATTTCTCAAAAAACAATAAAATTTCTCAGTTTCAATATATGATATGTTGTCTTTGTACTATTTTCAATTAAATATAGCATTTCCATGATTTGTAAATTGTCGCATTCTGTCTTTATTTACAGTTTACACAGCATCCCAACTTTTTTGGAATTGGGGTTGTACATGATAACTGCAGTCCTAAAGTTAGCAAGTCAACTGTAGTCCTCAGCCATAAAAGCATTACTGTAAGTGTCCAGAGACATCTTCCAAGTGCGACTTTCGACTGTCCATATGGGGCCGTCCTCCACAGGAGCAATGCAATGAGACTCCAACCAGACATAGGGCATCAGAATGGATCAGGTGAGTCCAAGGAGCAGAAGAGGTCAGCATCTCGATCTCAGGATCGACATGTACCGTAACTCAGAGGGACAGATAGGTTTTATCGGTTTCTGTTTTGCATTTCTCATATACCAAAATTTGGGGACTTCATTTTAATTGAGTAAACGGATGTTCAGTGTACTGTATGAGACCATTTTATTAAACCAACCTTCTCCATGTCTAACTCTGATTAAAATAAGAATTGCATTTATTTAGACCAGCTGAGAGATATCCTGTGTCTTTGCCTTATCAGGAGTAACAGTGGCCCTGTGCAACTGCTGGGAGGTGTCTCAATGCAAGACCACAGAGCAGATTAATAAATATATGATCCTCCCGATGAAAGAACTCAGAAATGAGAAGTATGGAGGCAGCTGTGTGCTGCAGGACTCTGGGATCAGGTTGTTAGCAGATGAAATGCTTTGAAAGGTGATTTCCTCCCCAGAGAAAGTCTTTTATGGAAAGTCATAGATGCACTGAGCAGATAGATGGGGCTGAGGCAAATTCAGAAATTATGATTTTGTCTGAAAAACAGAATAAATCCAATCTCTCCTCAGAGAAATCTATTACTTGTGAAGGGGAAGCTGATACAGGTGTGAAAGAGAATAATGCTTAAAGCAGCTGCCACAATATTATCTGATCCTCATCTATGATGCCTTAAAAAGTGCTTGTTTTTTCTGTGCTATGAAATGATGAAACATTTATTGCCAAGCTTTAGTTTCTAATGTTTTTTTTTTTAAATAAACATAAAAAACCTGCTGCTGTCTTACTGCAAATTAATGCAGGAGGTCTCAAAATCAATCATGTCCACCCACTGCTCTGTACACTTTCAGGCTTCTCCTGATCTTAGTCTTAATTCATGAAGATCTTCCATCCATCCATTATTCATAACCGCTTATCCTGTGCAGGGTCGCGGGCAAGCTGGAGCCTATCCCTGCTGACTACGGGCGAGAGGCGGGGTACACCCTGGACAAGTCGCCAGATCATCACAGGGCTGACACATAGAGACAAACAACCATTCACACTCACATTCATACCTACGGTCAATTTAGAGCCACCAATTAGCCTAACCTGCATGTCTTTGGATTGTGGAGGAAACTGGAGCACCCAGAGGAAATCCATGCCAACACAGGGAGAACATGCAAACTCCACACAGAAAGGCCCCCGTTGGCCACTGGGCTCAAACCCCGAACCTTTTTGCTGTGAGGCGACAGTGCTAACTACTACACCACCATGTATGTACTGGTGAACCGGCAACAGGGTCATGGGTGTCAAAGGCTCATTGATTCTCATGGGGCACGAAGGTTAGCCCATATGGTCCAATCCCACAGAAGAGCTACTGTAGCACAAACTGCTGAAAAAGTTAATGATGGCACCTTTCTGTTTTACCCAGCATTAACTTTTTCAGCAGTTTGTGTCACCACTTCACCAGTTGTCCTTCCTTGGACCACTTTTAGTAGGTACTAACCACTGCATACCAGGAACACCCTACAAGATGTGCCATTTTGTAGATGCTCAGACCCAGTCATCTCACCATCACAGTTTGGCCCTTGTCAAAGTCTCTCAGATCCTTTCACTTGCCCATTTTTCCTGCTTCCAACACATCAACTTCAAGAACTGACTGTTCTCTTGCTGCCTAATATATCCCACCCCTTGACAGGTGCCATTGTAATGACATAATCAGTGTTAGCCACTTCACCTGTCAGTGCTCATAATGTTATGGCTGATAGGCGCATGTTTTACCTTTACTCTTCTACAGCTCTATACTGTAATGATTTATAATCCCACTATCCGATGTCTTCCAGAAGGTGATTGGTTCCCCTTTTTAATTTTGGTTTCCCTTAAGAGTTTATTCCTTGCCATAATCATCTCTGGCTTACTCATTAGGGATGTAAATTTATACCAGAGTTTCTGTTAAAGGAACAGTCCACCGTACTTCCATAATGAAATATGCTCTTATCTGAATTGAGACGAGCTGCTCCGTACCTCTCCAAGCTTTGCGCGACCTCCCAGTCAGTCAGACGCAGTCAGATGTGCTGTCACTCCTGTTAGCAATGTAGCTAGGCTCAGTATGGCCAATGGTATTTTTTGGGGCTGCATTGATACGGAGCTCAGATATCAATGTGCTGCCGAAGCGCGCAGAAGGTGTTAGTACGCCTGTCATTATAGTGCGGACTTTCCATAGCATAGAAAATCGCCACGTTTCAATTTTTTTAACTGAACTTGTTTCATATCACTGGTCATATAAACCTATGTAAACAGGAAAAACGTGGAAGAGTTTGGTCGCATCTAACTACAGCCCCAAAAAATACCATTGGCCATACTGAGCCTAGCTACATTGCTAACAGGAGTGACAGCGCGTCTGACTGCGTCTGACTGACTGGGAGGCCGCGCAAAGCTCGGAGAGGTACGGAGCAGCTCGTCTCAATTCAGATAAGAGCATATTTCATTATGGAAGTACGGTGGACTGTTCCTTTAAGCTTCTTTCTGATGCAATACATGTTGTTTAAAGTGTTATACAAATAAAATGGAAATGAATGCAATAAACTGGATCAACTGTATTTGAAACAGTATAAGATTGAATGTATGCTTGATAGCGAGTCCACAGGAATATACTCAAAATCATTGTTTCTCTGTTATTTTCTCAGCATTCTTAAATTGTTTGACCTTTTCCAAATGGAATACAATATATGTAACTATACTAGAGCTTTGTTGAACTTTCAAATCAAATTGGTCAGAAGGTGTTGATTCATTTTTGAAAACAGCTCAGCTCTAACAGTAGTTCCTGGCTGTAATAAAATGTAAGGTTTATATTAAGGCACTGATTACCTCCTCCAACAAAGTTATGTTTTTGTCTCCTTTTTGTTGCTTTTTTTGTCTGTTTCCAACGTAACTTGAAAAGTAATGAATGAATTTTGATGAAATTTGGAGGAAAGGTGAGCCATGGGCCAAGGAATAAATCTTTAGATTTTGATGCAAATCCCAATATGTATGTGGATCTACGATCCATATATATATATGAATCCAGGATTTTTCTGATTTTTCTGAACATAACTCAAAAAGTAGTGAATGAATTTTGATGAAATTTTCAGGAAAGGTAAACCATGGGCCAAGGAACAATTGATTAGATTTTGATGCAAATCTGAATATGTGGCTTGGCTGAGATATACACTCTACTGAGTGCCCTTCTACTTCTATATTGTAATATGTTATGTTTCCCGCAGTAACAACTCTTTCACAGGGACTTGTATGGTGGACACTCCATGTAATCTAATAATAAATGGAAAATAAAGTTTAAAGCTAGACGGCCTTTTGATTTGTTATTTAATTTGAGGGGATTCCCGAGCAAATAATGTGCATGAAATCGCTCGCTTCGCACAATCAAGCAGACAGAGGAAGTCCGTGTGTGTGTGCATGTGCAGGTTTACCTTGACCGTACACTGACAGTTACATCATTTTGTCGCTAAACGAATAGCTGATCACACCGAGGTGCTCTCTGAGCGCCGATATTTATTAGTTTGGTCCTGTGTTTCCTTTCTTTCACATTTCATTCACACACCCACATCCTCCATTTTTCTCTCCTGTTTCAAATTTGTATCCCATAATGCCTTGTGTGAACGGGGAAAGCCCAACATGTGATGCATGACGTGGTATCTTGAATTGGGTCATGGTGAAGCAGGAAAAAAATAGTGGAGAATTTAGGGCCATGTGGCCCTAAATTCATTAATTGCTCTATTAAAAAAAACTAATAAGATTGGAAGTCTGTGATTTGATTTCAGTAGCTTTCGGTCCACTAAACAGAAATAATTGGGTGTCAGGGAAATTTTTTTTTGACCTACACTTGAAAAATCTGAAAGGCAGTCTTACTTTAATAACAGACTTGTTGATATGGTAAAGTCTTTCGTTAGGAGACACTTATTTAATATGTATGTAAAGGAGTCTCCGGTGTCGGCACTTTATAACAGTTGGTGAGTTTTCCATCTTGATAAAAGAACAAACTTGTTTCAAGGACATTCCTTAAAGCACAATATGTAATTCAGTTATAAATGACACCACACTTTTGTGGATTATTTTTCAATAACAGGATGGTTTATTTCTTAAATTCATCATCTAAAGTGCTGACACACATGTTTGCAAAGCCATATGAATTTGCATTGACTTGCTTGTAAAGAAAGTTACAAACAAGCAACAGGGAAGAATAAGAAAAGGATTGAGTGGTTGTTGCATGGAATCCTATGTTATTGTGATTGCTGTGGTGATTTTTCTTTTCTTGATGCTGCAAGAAATGAAAAACAAAAGCGTGCACTTCGTTCTGCTTCCTTGGTGGAGCTAATGAAAGAGACTAAGTTTGAACTCTGTCCTCTCGTTGGCTTGGTGTATTAGCTTCAGAGAAGAAGAGACACAAAATCCTATACTTATCCTCCTCACACATACACAAACCCACAACCATAGAAAATGGGCAGTCCCTTTCCACTACATCAGTCATGGGTTGTTAACAAAATGGAGTCCGATCTCTCTCAAGTCCTATCATGCAGGTTATTTGGGAAAAGATGTTAGCAATTTCAATTTATTTATTGAAGTGGGATGAATTAGACATATTGAAATTTCACATTAAGGCTCATTAAAGCTACTTTAGAAGTGTCATGACCATTCCCTTTAATTAAGCACATACTGATTAATGAACCTCTAGAGAATACATGTCACACGATCCTTGTTACATGACTAAGGACTAAAGTGAATACCACTGTGTTTTAGCCAAGTGAAACATTTGTTTAACATATACAGTACTGTGCAAAAGTCTTAGTCACCCTATTGTTTTATACAAATGTTGTTATAGATTTCTATTTTATGAATCCTACCTTATCGAGTCAAAACATTACAAAAACGTTTTCAAGTTCCAAACGTTCATTTTCCAACACAAAATTAAATGTTACAGAAAAAAAAGTTTGTATCTGACCAGCATATTACATAAGAGAGCACTTTTCAGATGAAAAAAGAAAACAATGAAGGCTACTGAGTTTTGGTGCAAAATGAAGAAGCGAGTGTGACAGTCAAAGTATCCAGAAGAACTGTGGCTGGTTCTGTAAGATGCTCAGTAAAATCTACAGCTCATTTCCGCATAAAACTGCACTCATTGGACCTCATCTCATCTCATCTCATCTCATTATCTCTAGCCACTTTATCCTGTTCTACAGGGTCGCAGGCAAGCTGGAACCTATCCCAGCTGACTACGGGCGAAAGGCGGGGTACACCCTGGACAAGTCGCCAGGTCATCACAGGGCTGACACATAGACACAGACAACCATTCACACTCACATTCACACCTACGCTCAATTTAGAGTCACCAGTTAACCTAACCTGCATGTCTTTGGACTGTGGGGGAAACCGGAGCACCCGGAGGAAACCCACGTGGACACGGGGAGAACATGCAAACTCCGCACAGAAAGGCCCTCGCCGGCCACGGGGTTCGAACTCGGACCTTCTTGCTGTGAGGCGACAGCGCTAACCACTACACCACCGTGCCGCCCTCATTGGACCTGTGACTACTTTTTTTTTTTTTAAGCAAAGGGTCATCTCACACCAATTGACTTGACTTTGTTTCATTTATTATGGCTTACTGCTGTTTATAGTAATGTTGAAACATTTTGCACAGTACTGTATGTCATACCTTTTCCACAGTACTGTATGTCATAAAACATTAAATCATTTTAGAGCTTTAGGCTCCTGTTTATTGATGTATGACCTATAAGCCCTGTCTGTTTGACTTCTGGCGGCCACTAAGAGGAGGTCAATAAATCAGTGGTTTGTTTGGATCAATTTCACACCACACTTGTGAAACAAGAACAGAGATCTTAGAAGTGATAGCAATCATTAAAGAAAAAAGAGAACTAGTCCAGAATCAATATGCATCCCCCCTGCCTTTTCAGAGAGGCTTGTTTGGACACAACCAATTTAACTTAGCTGCACAACACTGTGGAGATAGCTTCCTTGAGAGCTTGGAGAGTAGGTAAAGAAAACTCAAACATGCACCAGTGAAATGTTTTTGAATCGCACATTGTAAATCAATAGGGCTCTGTGGAGAAAATCTGGTGTAAATGATGGTGGTATTTTACTGCATAAGAAAAAACTGTACAACTATTTATACAGATGAAAACAAGATTCTGTATATTGTTCAATTCTTTAATTTATAAGTGTTTAAAGATCCAAACCAGGAGTCTCATTTAATAGTTTATTATTTAGTCCTCATACAGAAATTGCCATATTACCTTTGCATGATGCATGACAAATCATTTAAATGTCTTTAGACATAATTTGCTTATAAACTTCAGATGCTGTCATCTTCCTGTTATCATTAATCTGTTTAAATTATCAATTTATGATAGAGATGATCAATGTGGAAATTATATTGTTTCACATACAGTGCCTTTATGTACAGTGACTAGAATGGTAGCACATTTATGCAGTTATCTAATCCCATTTTTGTCCAAGCAATGCTTTTTTTTTAAATTATACTGAGTTTTATTTGATAAATATTTTTTCATCTTACCTCATAACATTATTCATAGATGCAGATTCAGACTTGCTTAAGACTTCAGGTTGTTTGTCAGGTTAAGGATGAAAATAAATTGAACAGCCCTGTTGTTTAAAGAATGTCTGAAAGCATGCCTAGGCTTCCCAAATGTGGATGCTTACTGAAACAGATGGTGTATCTTGTCAAAGCTGCTAAAAGTGTAAGCTTATTATTCAGGATTGTTTTTACCTCCGCCAACTGTGTTGGAGGAGGTTATGTTTTTGTCTCGTGGCACGGTGGTGTAGTGGTTAGCGCTGTTGCCTCATAGCAAGAAGGTCTAGGTTTGAGCCCCGTGGCCGACTAGGGCCTTTCTGTGCGGAGTTTGCACGTTCTCCCCGTGTCTGCATGAGTTTCCTCCGGGTGCTCTGGTTTCCCCCACAGTCCAAAGACATGCAGGGTAGGTTAATTGGTGACTCTAAAGGCCCTTTTCCACTACCCTTTTTCAGCTCGCTTCAGCTCACTTCAGCCCGACACGGCTTGCGTTTCGACTACCTCAGAGCAGCATGACTCAGCTCGCTTCAGCCCTGCTTAGCACCCAAAACTCACACGGTTTTGGAGTAGGGCTGAAGCGAGCCAAACCGAGCCGAGTGGGGCTAGGGGCGTGAGGAGACACTCCCCTGTGCACTGATTGGTGAGGAGGAGTGTCCTCACATGCCCACACACGCCCCACGAGCACGCTGGGATCTGTAAACACCGTAAACCCGGAAGAAGAGGAATTACGAATTACGAGAATTTCTGAAGCCTTATGCGCCTCGCCTCATCTATACGCTCTTGCCAGTATCTGTTGGCGTTGTCGGTGACAACAAGCCACAGCACCAAGACCAGCAACACTAACGACTCCATGTCCTCCATGTTTATTGTTTACTATCCGGGTCGTGAGACTACCGCTTAAAAGATCACTGATGTCACTGTTTGCGCCGCCTAACGACATCACGTGACGTCCACCCACTTTCGCTAACTCCACCCAATGTGTCCACCCACTTCCAGCCAGCACAGTTCAGCGCGGTTGTAGTCGAAATGCAACTCCAACAGCCCCACTCAGCTCGACTCAGCCCAACTCAGCACGGCACGGCTCAGCCCAACTCAGCCGCGTTGGTAGTGGAAAAGCGGCATAAATTGACCGTAGGTGTGAATGTGAGTGTGAATGGTTGTCTATGTGTCAGCCCTGTGATGACCTGGCGACTTGTCCAGGGTGTACCCCACCTTTCACCCGTAGTCAGCTGGGATAGGCTCCAGCTTGCCTGCGACCCTGTAGAACAGGATAAAGCGCCTAGAGGTAATGAGATGAGATGTTTTTGTCTCAGTTTGTTTGACTTTTCCCAACATAACTCAAAAAAAGTAGTGAATGGATTTGGATCAAATTTGGTGCACAGCTTTAGAATTATCCTAGGTTCAAGTGATTTGAGTTTCATGTTGATATATATGGCTTGGCAGAGGTGTACACTCTACTGAGTGGCCTTCTAGTTTTTATTATTGTTATTACTGGGTGGCATGGTGGTGTAGTGGTTAGCACTGTCGCCTCAGCAAGAAGGTTCCAGGTTCAAATCTCATGGCTGATGGGGGGCCTTTCTCCCTATGGCTGTGTGCATTTCCTCTGGGTGCTCTAGTTTCCCCCCACAGTTCAATGACATGCAAATTAGGTAAAACACCCAGCCACTGAGGTTGTACAAGACAGTGTGTACTTAGTGCTGGTTCCAAGCCTGGATAGATTGGGGAAGGTTGTGTCAGGAAGGGCATTGAGTGTAAAACCTATGCCAAATCAAAGATGTGGAACAGATGTGCTGTGGCAGCCCCAAACATATGGGAGCAGCTGGAAGATTATTATTATTATTATTATTATTATTATTACTACATTAATGGCCTTTAGCAGATGCTTTTATCCAGAGTACAACACACCCAGAGCAGCCTGGGGAGCAGTAGGGGTTTAGGTTCCTTGCTCGTGGGCACTTCAGCCATTCCTGCTGGTCCAGGGAATCGAGCCAGCAACCTTTTGATCCCAAAGCTGCTTCTCTAGCCATTCGGCAATGGCTTCCCACATATTATTATTATTATTATTATCATCATCTTTGTAGTGGCGGCACGGTGGTGTAGTGGTTAGCGCTGTCGCCTCACAGCAAGAAGGTCCAGGTTCGAGCCCCATGGCCGGCAAGGGCCTTTCTGTGTGGAGTTTGCATGTTCTCCCCGTGTCCGTGTGGGTTTCCTCCGGGTGCTCCGGTTTCCCCCACAGTCCAAAGACATGCAGGTTAGGTTAACTGGTGACTCTAAATTGACCGTAGGTGTGAATGCGAGTGTGAATGGTTGTCTGTATCTATGTGTCAGCCCTGTGATGACCTGGTGACTTGTCCAGGGTGTACCCCGCCTTTCGCCCGTAGTTAGCTGGGATATGGCCCTTTTCCACTACCCTTTTTCAGCTCACTTCAGCTCGCTTCAGCTCACTTCAGCCCGACACGGCTCGCGTTTCGACTACCAAAAACCAGCACGACTCAGCTCGTTTCAGCCCTGCTTAGCCCCTAAAACTCGCACCGTTTTGGAGTGGGGCTGAAGCGAGCCAAACCGTGCCGAGTGAGGCTAGGGGCGTGAGCAGACACTCCCCTGTGCACTGATTGGTGAGGAGGAGTGTCCTCACATGCCCACACACGCCCCGCGAGCGCGCTGGGATCTGTAAACACCGTAAACCCGGAAGAAGAATAATTACGAATTACGAGAATTTCTGAAGCCTTATGCGCCTCGCCTCATCTATACGCTCTTGCCAGTATCTGTTGGCGTTGTCGGTGACAACAAGCCACAGCACCAAGACCAGCAACACTAACGACTCCATGTCCTCCATGTTTATTGTTTACTATTCGGGTCGTGAGACTACTGCTTAAAAGATCACTGAATCAGTGACATACAGAGCATCGTGGACGAGTTCGCGGAGCGCAAGGCTCGTCGTATGCCCTTCAAATAATGCGCGCAGTAGGCTATTGATGTTTTATTATGAGCCATGTACAGTATGTCGCCGAATGTTTTTTTGTTTCTGAGTTACATGTTCGTTTGAAGGACTTAATGTACAAAATAACATAGTTGCACCCCGTAGTGTTGAAATTGGTAAACACAGTGCATTCAGTGAGGTTTGCACCGCCCTCCTTTTATTTCTGACTCTTCCTGTCACCGTTGCAACCTCTGAGCGCTCATTCGTATGCCCTTCAAATAATGTGCGCAGTATAGGCTATTGATGTTTTATTATGAGCCATGTACAGTATCCTAATGTTTTTTGTTTCTGAGTTACATGTTCGTTTGAAGGACTTGATGTACTAAATAACATAGTTGCACCCGGTAGTGTTGAAATTGGTAAACACCGCAGTTGCGGACATTTTGTAGCCTAAAATGATGTTATGATAAGCTTTAATAAAGGGCCCGGTCATTTGCCCCGCCCCCGGCCCGGCTCTGACTTGTTCCGCCACTGTCACTGATGTCACTGTTTGCGCTGCTTAACGACATCACGTGACGTCCACCCACTTTCGCTAACTCCACCCAATGTGTCCACCCACTTCCAGCCAGCACGGTTCAGCGCGGTTGTAGTCGAAATGCAACTCCAACAGCCCCGCTCAGCTCGACTCAGCTCGACTCGGCACGGCACGGCTCAGCCGCGTTTGTAGTGGAAAAGCGGCAATAGGCTCCAGCTTGCCTGCGACCCTGTAGAACAGGATAAAGTGGCTAGAGATAATGAATGACATCTTTGTAGTGGCATGGAATGAAGAGAAAACTATGAAGTTAAATACAGTATATTTGAACAAGGAAAGTGATCATGCGTGATCATGATCATGACCTTTTCCTGGTTGTGGATTGAGACTCAGACACTCAAAAGCAATTTGGCTATGCAGAGGATTTTATCTCATCAAACTGCATTAGAATTTATTCCTAAAGAAAGCCAGGTGAAATGTACAAAAGTTAAGTTAAGGCACAGGAGAGAAGTTTTGGAGTTTTGTATGCATCGTTATCAGACACAGATACGTTGTATAATAATGTGCTGATGACAAATGTGTCTCTTTCATAGCCATGGGCCTGGAAAGGGGTACATGACCAAGATCAGGTTCTTGAAGCTGTGGACCTTTCAGACTGTGAAATAACATCGACTCTGTGTTTTTGCTTCAGGGTAAATTTAATTGCAATGATATGATAACCAAACTTGAAAATATAACAACCATATCCATTAAAATGGACAAATGTGATGTTTATGTAAAAAAGGGGTGATGGTTGTGTTGCTCCATTATATTCCTTATTCCTAGGCTATATAATCACTTTGTTACCACTTTTCATCAAATTTTTGTAGTTTAAGAAGTATTAACGGTGCACATGGAGCTCTTATACCAATTAAAATATATTATTTGTATCTATAGAAGCTTTGTGCCACATTCATGTTCAGAGAGTTCAGTGGCTCATCTCGAACTCACATGCAGCATTGCGCCACGTTTGAACTCATTAAGACTAATTGATATTGAGCACTTGTTCCTGATCAGAGCGCAATCAGCTCACACATATAAGGACCTTGAACAGACTTTGTGATCCACTCACTGTCCCATACCTGTCAGTACCAAGCCGTTGGAATTTTGCACCGTTACTCTGGTTTTGACTTTGTTTCTATTTTCTGACTACATCCGTAGCCTTGCCTCATATATTCTGTTTGCTCATTGTATGACCCCTACCTGTTCTAGTTTCTCCTCTGCATCTCACAGTTTTGGAATTGTTTGCCATCCTGCTTTTAATAAACTCACTTCCTGCACTTACAGCTGTTTCAGTCCTGTGGTTTACATGACAGAATACTTTGCTGACAACAAGGATGTCGTGGAGGACAGCAGGTATGCCAAACACCTCCATGTCAAAGTTTCTGTTCCTTAGCCTGAATCTGTATGATTCCTCCAGAATCTTGGATTAGACCTGCCTGCACCCTATGATGGAGTGGATTTGTGGAGACAGATTTTTGCTCCAGTGTAGGCTCTTTTATTCAGACTTGGTGGAGCCAAAGCCTCCCGAGAACTTTTGGGTAGGATGCATGAATACTGGTTCAATGGGTGAGCACACTGTTGGGCCAAGTTTACTCAAAGTTGAATATCTATGCCTCAGGGATTCCAAGTCATTTGGTGCTATACTGATGCATCTGTTCCAGGCTATAGAGAAGGAGGAACCTCTAGAAACCTTTTTGGGGGGCTGGTACCCCAGAGGCTGACACAGCAGCAGATGAGGCCTTCACTCCAGAGCTCCCTCCAGAGGCTGACACAGTGGCAGATGAGGCAGCCTCTATTCTAGAGGCATGGACTAGGGCTCCAGAGGTGAACACATCAGTAGACAAGGAGGCCTCCACTCCAGAATTTCCTCCAGAGTGCGACATGGCAGCAGACAAGGAGGCTGCTGCTTCAGATCTCCTTCAAAAGGCTGACAAGGCAGCCTCCACTCCGGAATTCCTTCCAGAGGATGACACAGCAATCTGCACTCATGTATTTGCTCCTCTACCAGGCTTTGAACACAACATTGTCTGTCCACTTCTTGAGTGTGAGGACAAGATCCTTGCTCCACCTCCAGGCTTCAGGGAGGGCACCATCACTCAAACCATGCCAGACCACATCCCTGCCAAGTGCTCTGCCAACCTCATGTATGTTTCCCCACACCTCAAGGCCCATCAGACCACATGGGCTCACACCTCACCTGCCATGGGCCACTCAAGTATCAAGGGCACATATCAGCTCCTCAGGGCCAAATACTGGTGGCCCTACATGCTCACTGATGATCATAAGCCAAGTCAAGTTTATTTTGTAGGTGCAATTGGTAATTGAGTGATCAATCTCATTAAATCTGAAGGTTAATAATTAAATCAGTCTCATTGAATCATTTAAATTGAATCAGTCTCATTGAATCATTAAATCACTCATGGAATCAGTCTCATTGGATCAGTCTCATTAATTAATACCATTAATTTTGGTGCTTAATAATAAATTACCAAACAGCTAAAATTATGGTATATTCCAAATTATTATGATCACTTACCATATTACATAACTCATATGCACCTTGGAATTCTTTGAGATTTGGGCGACTTCAAAAGTATTGGAACAACAAATAAAACACACAGTTTCAATAATAATTGAATTTATTATAACAAAGATAAAAATGAATAATGTCAGCAGATATATACATATAAGTAAGCATAAACGGTTGAAATCTTCAGCAAACAGTGAGGTATGTATATGTGTGTTTGTGTGTGTGTGTGTTTGTGTGTGTGTATTAAAAGGAAATTAAACATTAAACATGAAACATGTAGTGTGTGTGTAAGGCCTTCTGGCCTACCACAAAGGAGTTAGCTTGGATTGCTAGCTAAGTGTGTGTGGGGAGTTAACCACATGTTTCTAAGTAAACAAGGGAGTTAGCTTTGGTTGCTAAGACAAAAGAATTAGCTTTGGTTGCTAAGACAAAAGAATTAGCTGTATGTGGCTAGCTAAGGCCCAAGGATCCTACCTCGTGGAGTTAAAACAAAAGGTGTGTATGTGAGTGTGGGGGAGGACCACCACGTGTTCCCTTGAGGTAATACCCTTAGCCCTGGATGCTAATGAGACAAAAGAATTAGCCGTAGGCTAATTTCACTAGCTTATAACAGTACTGAATCCACTGACATCTTGATGAGGTCAAAATATGTGTAAATAATGAAATTAAAGTGTTAGCCAGGAATAGAGAGAGAGCATGCAAAGCCTATCTATTAAACAATTGAGAGATTAAAACAAAATAGAACAATCATCAATTCAACACGCTGCGTGTTTACAGTGTACACATTTAAACCGTTCCTGAGTTTAAATTCACACTACTTCAATAAAACTAATTCCTAAGACTAGTTTTGCCCAAATGCCAGTCTTACTTCAGTATCTCGCCTCTACACGAGATTATGAGAAGATGTTCCGAGATTTTTGGAGTTTCACCGTTGTGGAGCACATGAGTCCCTTCTATGAAGCGCAGAGAATTTCTTGGTCTGACGCGTGGTCGCTCGTGATGAAAAGAAAGTCTCTGATCAGACAATGTGCACAGCTTTTTAATTAGAAGGATCCGGTCGCTTCTAAACTTTAAATTAAAACTGCTCTGGGCTGCAGTTTTGTACATACTTATAAGGAACAAATGAAACTGGTTATATTCAATCTGAGTCAAAATCGCACGATTCTAGAGTCTACCGTGGCCAAAGGTGAAAGAAAAGCGCGAAACTCTGATTCTTGCAAGAAAGAAAAGAAAAAGACATCTTTTCTTGGGTTTTCTGGTGCGGGGTATCTCTTTGTGTCCAGATGGCTTGACATCCCAGACGAGAGAGAGAGAGACGGAAGCGTTGTTCCGTTTCTTATGCCTTCCTGGAGGATGTGACGTTGGTGATCCCGCCCAGGCGTGACGTAGGTCAACGTGGAAGTTGGCTGATGGGAAATGTAGTTTCTTAAAGAGACGGGCTGTCGTAGTTCTTAAAGGGACTGTACCTACAATTTGAAGAAGAAGAAACCTTTATGAGAAGAAACCTTTTTTCGTCACATGCACACTTCAAGCACAGTGAAATTCATCCTCTGCATTTAACCCATCTGAAGCAGTGAACACACGCACACACAGCCAGAGCAGTGGGCAGCCCAGAGTGCCCGGGAGCAGTCAGGGGTTTGGTACATTGCTCAAGGGCACCTCAGCCCAAGGCCGCCCCATGTCAACCTAACTGCATGTCTTTGGATTGTGGGGGAAACTGGAGCACCCGGAGGAAACCCATGCAGACATGGGGGGAACATGCAAACTCCACACAAAAAGGCCCTCGCCGGCCGCTGGGTTTGAACCAGCACTTTTAACAATAAACATTGTTGCAAAGCAGCTTTACAGAATTTGAATGACAAAACATGTGCTAATTTTATCCCTAATCTATCCCCAATGAGCAAGCCTGTGGCGACGGTGGCAAGGAAAAACTCCCTGTGGCAGCGGGGGCGTGGTCAAGCGCCGGTCTGTGACAGGAGGGCGGAGTCAGGGAAGGTAAGTGGCAGAATCACTACACCTGAGAGCAATTAACCTGTGTTTGTGTGTCTTCCCAGTGACCGCACCCTATATCAGGAGGGAGAGCGAGAGCGGAAGGAGCTCCTCCAACCAGAAGACTGGTGTGTGTGTGTTAGACTGGGAGAGTGCATGTTTAATGCTGAAAAGTGTAAAAATAAAACAGTCTGTCAAACCTTATCTCTGTCCTGCCGTCCTCTGTGCTCCACCCACCAACACAGAATCGTTACAGTGGTGCCGAAACCCGGGATCTGGAGCACAGCAGCCAAACAGTGGAGTCCTCCCCGTTCGCTGAACTGGTCCACACCCTCGCCACGGCCCAGCAAAGCCAGCACCAGGTGCTACTCACCCTCCGAAAGGAGCAAGAACAGCGGTTCGAGGCCCTGGTGCTGGCTCAACAAGAAGATCGAGAGGCGTTCCCGCACCTCCTCGCGTCGGCAGGGTCCACCAGTGCTCCTACCGCAGGCCCGTCTCCCCTCACCGTCGCCAAGATGGGCCCGCAGGACGACCCCGAGGCGTTCATCACGCTCTTCGAGCAAGTCGCCGAAGCCTCGGGGTGGCCGATGGAGCAGCGTGTGGCGCGCCTCCTCCCCCTGCTAACGGGAGAGGCACAGCTGGCCATGCTACAGCTCCCCGCCAACCGCCGGCTGGCCTACGCGGACCTCCGCCGGGCCGTCCTCCAGCACGTGAGGCGCACACTAGAACAGCAGCGCCAGAGCTTCCACGCGTTGCGCTTGGATGAAGTCGGCCGGCTGTTCGCGTTTGGCCAGCAACTCCAGGACGCCTGCTGGCGGTGGTTGAGGGCCGACAACCGCGATGCCGAGGAGATCGTCGATCAGGTGGTGCTGGAGCAGTTCGTCGCGCGCTTGCCAGCCGGAACCGCGGAGTGGGTCCAGTGCCACCGCCCGGTGTCGCTGGATCAGGCAGTCGAGCTGGCGGAGGACCATTTGGCGGCTGTCCCGGCGGCAGGACAGCAGATGGCATCTTCTCTTCTCTCCTCTTCTCTCTCTCTCTCCCCCTCCTCCTGTGTCCCTACCTCGCCCCATTCCCCCACCGCGGAGGCAGGGGCCAGCCCCACCCCAGCTGGCCCGCCGCACCCATGGTGCCCTCCCATTTCTCCCTTCTGTATCTGTCTCTCCCCCACCTCAGGTGAGTGAGCCCCAGATCACCAGTGCAGAGGGAAAGCCCGGGCCGGCTTGCTGGCGCTACGGGGAGTTGAGCCACCTTCAACAGCAGTGCACAGCGATGGAAGTGGGCGCGGTGGTTCGGATCCCCGATGCACCAGAGGCCGCCCTCGATCGGGCTGGAGCGTATCGCATACCGGTGAGTATCCAAGGGGATACATATCAGGCGTTGGTGGATTCTGGTTGTAACCAGACCTCAATTCACCAAAGCCTGGTTCAAAACGAGGCATTGGGGGGAGCACAGGGGGTGAAGGTGTTGTGTGTGCACGGGGATGTTCACAGCTACCCTTTGGTGTCGGTCCACATTTTTTTCAGAGGGGAAAAATTTATAGTAAAGGTGGCGGTTCATCCTCGCCTCACCCACTCTTTAATTTTGGGGACTGATTGGCTGGGATTTCGGGGTTTAATGACACGCCTAGTAAAGAGTGGGTCCTGCCAGTTGACGGGGGAGGTCCCGGTGTTGCTTTGGCAGGAGCAGCTGTCACAGAGCCGTCTACGTCATCTCCGCGTCAGAGTGAGGAGCCGCCGGCTCCTCCTCTCTCTACTGGGGAATCCCTCGCGGATTTCCCATTAGAACAATCGCGAGACGAGACTCTGCGACATGAGTTTGACCAAGTGAGAGTAATCGATGGTCAAACGCTCCAGCCGAACGCCACCCCGTCCTTCCCCTACTTCCCGATTATGAAGGATAGATTATATCGAGTGACACAGGACACTCAAACTAAAGAGTGAGTCATGCAGCTTTTGATTCCAAAGAGCCGCCGGGAATTGGTATTCCAGGCGGCTCACTTTAATCCCATGGCTGGACACTTAGGGCAGGATAAAACACTAGCCCAAATAATGGCCCGATTCTATTGGCCGGGGATTCGCGGCGATGTTCGTAGGTGGTGTATGGCATGCCGCGAATGCCAGTTAGTAAATCCAGCCGCCATTCCAAAAGCGCCTTTGCGCCCTCTTCCGTTGATCGAGACCCCATTTGAGAGAATTGGGATGGATCTCGTCGGGCCATTAGATCAGTCAGCACGAGGGTACCACTTTATATTAGTTCTGGTGGACTATGCAACGTGATACCCGGAAGCAGTGCCTCTGCGCAATATCTCAGCATGCAGTATTGCAGAGGCACTCTTCCGCGTCATCTCCCGAGTCGGAATCCCGAAAGAGATTCTGACTGATCAAGGCACTACATTTATGTCACGAACACTACGCGAACTGTATGGGTTATTGGGGATTAAGCCGATCTACACCAGTGTGTATCACCCACAAACGGATGGTTTAGTGGAACGATTCAACCGCACCCTCAAAAATATCATTAAAAAATTCGTAAGTGAGGACGCACGTAATTGGGATAAGTGGCTTGAACCCTTGTTGTTCTCAGTGCGAGAGGTTCCCCAAGCCTCCACGGGGTTCTCCCCGTTCGAATTATTATATGGGTGTAAGCCGCGCGGCATCTTAGACGTGCTGCGGGAAAATTGGGAGGAGGGACCTTCACAAAGCAAGAATGAAATTCAATACGTTATGGACCTGCACGCAAAACTCCACACGCTCACCCACCTAACCCAGGAGAATTTGCGGCAGACCCAGGAATGGCAAGCCCGCCTGTACAACAAGGGTACGCGCCTTAGGGAGTTCACCCAGGGAGATAAAGTACTCGTACTGTTGCCCACTTCGAGCTCCAAATTGATCGCCAAGTGGCAAGGTCCCTTTGAGGTCACACGGCGAGTCGGGGACGTCGACTACGAGGTGAGGCAAACGGACAGGGGTGGGGCACTACAAATTTACCACCTCAATCTCCTTAAACTCTGGAAGGAAGAGGTCCCTGTGACGTTGGTGTCGGTGGTTCTGGAGAAGGTGGAGCTGGGGCTGGAGGTTCAAAAAGGGGCATTGACATCACGTACCCCTCCGGTCCCCTGTGGAGACCACCTCTCCCCGACCCAGCTCACGGAGGTCGCCCAGTTGCAGGCTGAGTTTTCGGATGTGTTCTCGCCCCTGCCCGGTCGCACTAACCTCATAGAGCACCACATAGGGTAGTAGTGACACCCCCGGGGGTAGTAGTGCGTAGCCGCCCTTACAGACTACCCGAGCACAAAAAAGAAAGGTGGTTTGGGAAGAACTTGAGACCACGCTCGAAATGGGCATCGTCGAGGAGTCCCACAGTCACTGGAGCAGCCCGGTGGTCTTAGTACCCAAGGCCGATGGGTCGGTCCGGTTCTGTGTGGACTACAGAAAAGTCAACGCGGTGTCTAAATTCGACGCATACCCAATGCCTCGTATTGATGAGTTGCTCAGTCGACTCAGCACTGCTCGCTTTTATTCGACACTGGATTTGATGAAGGGATATTGGCAGATCCCCTTGACTCCACTATCCCGAGAAAAAATGGCCTTTTCCACACCGTTTGGTTTACACCAATTCGTCACCCTTCCGTTTGGGCTGTTTGGGGCGCCCGCTACGTTTCAGCGGCTGATGGACAGAGTCCTCCGCCCTCATGCCACTTATGTGGCCGCGTATTTAGATGACATCATCATCTATAGTAATGACTGGCAGCGGCACCTCAAACATCTGAGGGCCGTCCTTAGGTCGCTGAGGCGAGCGGGACTCACAGCCAACCCAAAGAAATGTGCGATTGGGCGGGTGGAAGTACGGTATCCAGGGCTTTGAACCAGAATTTTTTTCCTATTGGTTCGTTCCGAACAGAAACGGAATTTTAACGTTTCCGGTTTTGGGTTCCACCAATAAATAGACGTTCCCGAACCGGTTAGAACAAAAAAAATTTCGTTCCCGGAACGGTTAATTACGTTCCCTGTCAGCGGTTTAACAAATGGCTATAAAATTATGTCTCTGTCTCATCCAGCTTAAGCCAAATGTAGGCTAATTCTATTACAACCTTCATTAAATAAGACAAGAAATAATTCAAAACAATTATTATTTCAAATGTTGGCGATTTGGATTCTCAGCATGTCTTCCCATCTACACAAACAGAAAAAGTGCCAAAAATGAAAGAGAATTCGTTTAGTGTGTTACCAAAGGCTAGTCAGGCCCTATAGAGGGCTACCGCATGACGTCACCGCGCTGCGAGATTTTGTTAGGCGCCATATTGGAAGACAGTACACATCTATGCAAGTACATACATACATAAAAGAAACTACACCTGAAATGTAGCCAGGGCCGGTTCTGCCCTAATCTGGACCCGGGTGCAACATCGCGCAACCCCCCCCCCAAAAAAAAAAAACACCAGTCTAAATCAGGACAACCATCACATAACTATAAACATTTTATATAAACTATTTTAACTAAATGGGCTATAATAAATAAGCCTGCAGGCAGCCACGGCGGGCTGCCTCAGAAAAGTAACCATTCAATGACACAACTGAAAGCCTGCAGCCACGGCGGACTGCCTCAGAAAAGTAACCATTTGTCCTACCTTAAAACTCGTTTTGCATTTTCTGCCTCCTTTTTTGTATTTTCGACCCTCCGTTTATTTTCTTTCCTTTTCTGAAAACCCGATTTGTGTCCAGACATTTTGTTCTGCTACCAACGAACTAACTCGTCAGGTCTCGTCTCTCGAGCCCGCGATGACTCCCGTGGGAAGGGCAACAACTGATACATTTTTACAAACAGCCAATAAACAGCCAATAGGGAGGTTGCATCGTTCAGGCTCTTCTTTGCTCAGACACTCAGTAATGGAGACGTGATAGCAGTCCACCTTCCCGCTCTCTCCATTCAGTCAGCGAACGTCACACAGGAAGTGAACCCCAGCGGGTCATAGAAACTTGCGCAGGAGAAGAATGACTATTTTATTTGTAGGCTACGGAAACTTTGAGGAACGAAATAAAAACCGGTATTAACCGGTTACCATTATTTTTAATAAGCGTTTCTGTTCCGGAACATAAAAAATAATAAAGTTTCTGGTTTCGTTTCTGTTCCATGTGAAATAGAAAAAGTTCCCGGTTTTCGTTTTCGTTCCTTGAACCGGTTCAAAGCCCTGACGGTATCTGGGCTTCCACTTGGGCAATGGGCAGGTGCGTCCCCAAATTAATAAGACGGCAGCAATTGCGGCCTGCCCGAGGCCCAAGACCAAAAAGGGGGTGAGACAGTTCCTGGGGCTGGCTGGCTATTATCGTAGGTTTATACCTAATTATTCGGATGTCACCAGCCCGCTGACTGATCTCACTAAAAAGGGGGCACCAGATCCGGTCCAGTGGACGGAGCAATGCCAGCGGGCTTTTTCTGGGGTAAAGGCTGCACTGTGTGGGGGGCCACTTCTACACTCCCCTGACTTTTCTCTCCCCTTTATGTTGCAGACCGATGCGTCGGACAGAGGGCTGGGGACGGTTTTGTCCCAGGAGGTGGAGGGGGAGGACCGCCCTGTCCTGTATATCAGCAGGAAGCTGTCGGTGCGTGAGGGGTGCTACAGCACCATAGAGAAAGAGTGTTTGGCCATCAAGTGGGCGGTTCTCGCCCTCCGGTACTACCTGCTGGGGCGCCCTTTCACCCTCTGTTCGGACCATGCGCCCCTCCAGTGGCTCCACCGCATGAAAGATGCCAACGCGCAGATCACCCGTTGGTATCTGGCGCTCCAACCCTTTAATTTCAAGGTGGTCCACAGGCCGGGGGCGCAGACGGCCGCCCGGCCTGAGTCGGGCGGTGGGGGTATGTGGCAGCGGGGGCGTGGTCAAGCGCCGGTCTGTGACAGGAGGGCAGAGTCAGGGAAGGTAAGTGGCAGAATCACTACACCTGAGAGCAATTAATCTGTGTTTGTGTGTCTTCCCAGTGACCGCGCCCTATATCAGGAGGGAGAGCGAGAGCGGAAGGAGCTCCCCCAACCAGAAGACTGGTGTGTGTGTGTTAGACTGGGAGAGTGCATGTTTAACGCTGAAAAGTGTAAAAATAAAACAATCTGTCAAACCTTATCTCTGTCCTGCCATCCTCTGTGCTCCACCCACCAACACAGAATCGTTACACTCCCTCAGACGACATGAGGAAGAAACCTCGAGAGGAACCAGACTCAAAAGGGAACCCATCCTCATTTGGGCAACAACAGACAACATGACTATAACATTAACAGTTTTAACATGAAGTCAGTTTTGTTGATGTTATAAACTCTTCATTGATGGAAACTTGAGTGCAAAACTGTTCATGACAACTGCAGTCCTAAAGTTAGCAAGTCAACTGTAGTCCTCAGTCATAAAAGCATTACTGAAAGTGTCCAGAGCTAGAGATCTGCACAGGTCGGATTTTTCAGTCCCGCTCCCGCCCGTGCCTGCATTGTGCAGTCCCACTCCTGCCCGCGCCTGCAAAGAATTATGATTTTTCAGTCCCGCTCCCGCCCGCGCCCACAAAGAATTTATGATTTTCAGTCCCGCTCCCGCCCCCGCCCGCAAATCCCACATGATGCAGATGTTCGCGTTATTTCTCAGGAAAGTTCTTGTCTTGACACAGCGTGATGGTGCCCCGCCCCCTACTTTGAGTGTATTTGAGCATAAATATCTACAGCTCACGGTCACATTTGTTATTATTTACCTTGTTTCTGAATTCAGCATGTAGTGTCTCTAATAATAATAATAATTAGTGCTGTCAAGCGATTAAAATATTTAATCACAAATCGCACATTTTTGTCACATGAGAAACCATTGTAATTCTCTGATCAGCATAAAAAAGTGAATGGACTTGCTTTGTACCATGAGTGAAGTGATTTACTGCTTGAGTTAGTCTACAACTCTAATCAGAGAGACATGTTACACAGTGACGGTAGGCTTGACTCAATGCTATCCCAGAAATCCTTCCTGTAATATGCACATTTGGCCACCTCTGATTGGACAGCCAAATTTGCATATTACAGGAAGGATTTCTGGGATAGCATTGAGTCAAGCCTACCGTCACTGTGTAACCTGTTTAAAACACGTTTTTAGTTAGCGGGACTGCAGCTTATCACCGCTCCCACCTGCGCCTGCATATGTGCACTCCCGCTCCCACCCGCATATGTGCACTTCCAGTCGCGCCCACAATGAGCTTTCAAAAATTGTCCCGCGCCGCACTGCTTTACGGCGAGTCCTGTGGGACTCCCGCGGGAGTGCAGGGCTCTATCCAGAGCATCCTCCAGGTGTGACTTTCAACTGTCCACATGGGGCCATCCTCCACAGGAGCAATGCAATGAGACTCCAACCAGACACAGGGCACCAGGATTAATCAGGCAGGTCCAAGGAGAAGAAGAGGTCAGCATCTCGATCCCAGGACTGACATGTAACTCAGAGGGACAGATTGGGGGGGGAGAGAGAGAGAGAAAAAACACAGGTGGTTAGGTATGCCCAATGTCACCTGAATATGTAGGAACAGTATACATATTGCACTGAGTACAAGCAGGGACTCCGGCAACTAACTATGACAGCATAACTAAAAGGGGAGAGCCAGAAGGTAACACGGACATGAGGGAGCCCTGGGACATACAGTGCTCAGCGTAAATGAGTACACCCCCTTTGAAAAGTAACATTTTAAACAATATCTCATGTCACGGTTTGGCTCTGAACCATGACAAAAATGGAGACAACACAAGGGGTAACAATAATAATAAATAATTTATTTACAAAAGGTAGCTCTACAAAGTAAAATAACAATAAAGAAAAACAAAAATGCCTCAGCCATCGCTCTGGCCTGCTGCAGCACAAGCCACCCAGACAGCTCTCACAGGCGGAGTGAGCGGGGAAAGAAGAGACCATGACACTCCAGCAAACTGGACTATAAAGGTACACCAGGCCCAGGTGTAACAATCAGTCTAAATGCCTGTAACACACACGAGACAAAGGACAGGGACCCCTAGTGCACCGGTGGAGCCCTGCAGTCTAATAGGGCAATGGCAATGGCACAGGCACCCATGATAGATAGGCCGTGACATACCTCCTCCCATAAGAGCAGGGTTCCCACTGGGCACTCAAAACTCAACAAACAAGGGTTAACAAAACCCACCCCGATCATGAAACATTTTTCCCCTCACAGAAATACAATAAAGAAAGAAAGTTTATACTACCCAGCATTTAATTGTGCAAAACTCACCAACCTAGAAAAGGTTTCACATAGCCACCCTACCATCTCCACCCAACTACCCAGCAACCCTGGCGCCTGGGGAAGCAAAGTTTAAGAATAAAAAGGGAAAGGGACAGAGGACTTAGAAAACAACAATTTCAAGGACATACTGCCCTTGACAGAGTATCGGCTACAATATTTTCTGTGCCTTTAATATGGTGGATATCCAAAGTATAGGATTGTAAAAACAGAAACCAACACATCAGTCTTTGGTTGGGACAAGGCAAAGAATGAAGAAAAGTGATGGGATTGTGATCCATGTAGACCACCAAAGGAACACCAGAATCAACATAAACACCTAAGTGTTGTAACGCCCACACCAAAGAAAGTGTCTCCTTTTCAATAACAGAATAGTACAACTGATAAGAATTAAATTTCCGTGAAAAATAACTTATGGGACACTCCCTAGGCTACTACTCCATTCATAAATTTAGCAGACTGCCACACAAACAAACCAGGTTCTACTCTACGAGCCCCCACTTATCACGGTTTGGCTCTGAACCATGACAAAAATGGAGACAACACGAGGGGTAACAATAATAATAAATAATTTATTTACAAAAGGTAGATCTACAAAGTAAAATAACAATAAAGAAAAACAAAAATGCCTTAGCTATCGCTCTGGCCTGCTGCAGCACAAGCCACCCAGACAGCTCTCACAGGCGGAGTGAGCGGAGAAAGAAGAGACCATGACACTCCAGAAAACTGGACTATAAAGGTACACCGGGCCCAGGTGTAACAATCAGTCTAAATGCCTGTAACACACACAAGACAAAGGACAGGGACCCCTAGTGCCCCGGTGGAGCCCTGCAGTCTAATATGGCAATGGCACAGGCACCCATGATAGAGGGGTCGTGACACTCAATGAACACAAACAATTTCCAAAATGTTGACAAGACAAAGTTTAATATAACATCTGTTTAACTTATAATGTGAAAGTAAGGTTAATAATATAACTTGGATTACATATTTTTCAGTTTTACTCAAATTAGGATGGTGCAAAAATGAGTACACCCCATTGAAAGTCTCTGGAGCAAAGCTAAATTCTCATCTCATCTCATTATCTCTAGCTGCTTTATCCTGTTCTACAGGGTCACAGGCAAGCTGGAGCCTATCCCAGCTGACTACAGGCGAAAGGCGGGGTACACCCTGGACAAGTCACCAGGTCATCACAGGGCTGACACATAGACACAGACAACCATTCACACCTACGGTCAATTTAGAGTCACCAGTTAACCTAACCTGCATGTCTTTGGACTGTGGGGGAAACCGGAGCACCCGGAGGAAACCCACACGGACAACATGCAAACTCCACACAGAAAGGCCCTCACCGGCCATGGGACTCGAACCCAGACCTTCTTACTGTGAGGCGACAGCGCTAACCACTACACCACCGTGCCGTCCTCAAAGCTAAATTGTAGACTACAAATGTCTAATTTAACAAGAATACAATCACAGGTGAGTCTAATTAGTCATTACACAGGTGTCCAGCAGACAGTTGACTATAAAAGGGTGTTACTTAAAGAAAACTCCTTCCCATTTCATGCTGTCAGCAATGGCACCACATGGAAGAGAAATGACACAAGACCTGAGAAAGAAAATAATTTCTTTACACCACAAAGGTGAAGGCTACAAGAAGATCAGCAAAGCTTTACTTAACAGTCAGAATACTGTAGCAAAAGTGGTACAAACATTTAAGAAAGATGGAACTGCAACCATCTCACAGAGACATCCAGGTCATCCATGGAAGTTAACACCTTGACAGGAGCGTCTTCTGATGAAGGTTGAAGAAAATTGACATGCAAGTTCACTGTAGTTATCTAAAGAAGTAGAAAGCCAAACTGGGGTGACTATTTCCCGTGACACAATACAGCATACACTGTAGAGGAATGGCATGCATGGATGCTGTCCACAAACGAAGCCTCTCCTAAAGCCCAGGCACAAAAAAGTCCACCTAGAGTTTGCCAGGGCCCATGCTGACAAAGATGAAGACTACTGGGATTCTATACTCTGGAGTGATGAGACCAAGATAAATGTTTTTGGAACTGATGGCTTCAAAACTGTATGGTGTTGCAAAGGTGAAGAATACAAAGAAAAATACATGGTGCCTACAGTGAAACATAGTGGTGGCAGTGTCCTTATGTGGGGCTGCATGACTGCTGCTGGTGTCGGGGAGCTGCATTTCATTGATGGCATCATGAATTCACAGATGTATTTCTCTACACTGAAAGAGAAGATGCTACCATCACTCCGTGCCCTTGGTCATTGTGCACTTTTCTAACATGACAATGATCCTAAACACACATCTAAGGCCACTGTTGGATTTCTGAAGAAGAACAGGGTGAAAGTGATTCAGTGGCCAAGTACTGTATGTCTCCTGATCTGAACCCAATCGAACACCTATGGGGAATTCTGAAGAGATCTGTGGTTGGTAGAAGAGAGCAACTGGACTTGCTTGAAAAGTCTTGAAGACGTTTCGCCTCTCGTCCGAAAGGCATCATCAGTTCTGTCTGTCTAATAGGGAGTATCAAGTATTTATCCTCTCATGGATCATAATAGAATCCAAATCAGAATGCTGATGGCTGCATTGAAGGTGGCTGATAGATGTCATAGACACCCACCTCTGTTCAGTGATGGTCGTTCCAGGCTGACAAAACTGAACGATCCTCTCTGGCTAAGATGTCTGCCAGTTTTCTGGAAGTCCTCTCATACTCCCGCACTAGTCGAAGGGAACTCATCCCAAAGTGTGTAGACCATCACTGAACAGAGGTGGGTGTCTATGACATCTATCAGCCACCTTCAATGCAGCCATCAGCATTCTGATTTGGATTCTATTATGATCCATGAGAGGATAAATACTTGATACTCCCTATTAGACAGACAGAACTGATGATGCCTTTCGGACGAGAGGCAAAACGTCTTCAAGACTTTTCAAGCAAGTCCAGTTGCTCTCTTCTACCAACCACAGATTACTATGTACCTGGACGACTGAGTATCTTCACAGATAAAATTCTGAAGAGACAAGTTGAGCATCACTCTCCATCCAGCATCCAGTCACTAAAAGAGGTCATTGTTGAAAAATGGAAAAAGATTGATGTTGCAAAATGTCGCCAACTTGTTCATTCCATACCTAGAAGACTTGGTGCTGTCATTAAAAATCATGGAGGCCATACAAAGTACTAGATATAATAGTTTTTGTTGTGGGGTGTACTCATTTTTGCACCATCCTAATTTGAGTAAAACTGAAAAAAATGTGT
Source organism: Neoarius graeffei (assembly GCF_027579695.1). Lineage (NCBI taxonomy): Eukaryota > Metazoa > Chordata > Actinopteri > Siluriformes > Ariidae > Neoarius > Neoarius graeffei. Next base: position 27,311,200 of record NC_083589.1, on the reverse strand, counting down.
AATCTAAGTTATATTATTAACCTTACTTTCACATTATAAGTTAAACAGATCTCATCTCATCTCATTATCTCTAGCCGCTTTATCCTTCTACAGGGTCGCAGGCAAGCTGGAGCCTATCCCAGCTGACTATGGGCGAAAGGCGGGGTACACCCTGGACAAGTCGCCAGGTCATCACAGGGCTGACACATAGACACAGACAACCATTCACACCTACGGTCAATTTAGAGTCACCAGTTAACCTAACCTGCATGTCTTTGGACTGTGGGGGAAACCGGAGCACCCGGAGGAAACCCACGTGGACACGGGGAGAACATGCAAACTCCACACAGAAAGGCCCTCGCCGGCCCCGGGGCTCGAACCCAGGACCTTCTTGCTGTGAGGCGACAGCGCTAACCACTACACCACTGTGCCAGTTAAACAGATGTTATATTAAACTTTGTCTTGTCAATATTTTGGAAATTGTTTGTGTTCATTGAGATATTATTTAAAATGTTACTTTTCAAAGGGGGTGTATTCATTTATGCTGAGCACTGTAAAGCAGCCGGCCACTACACCGTCAGCAAACTCGAGTGAGCAAGCGAGTGGCTGACAGCATCCATACATCCCAGTTTACCAAAACGCTCTATGTCTGATGACCCTTCAGATCTACACCTTTACCTCATAAACACCATTAACAAAAGACTTGACTAAACAGATATGTTTTAGAATAGAATGCCTTTATTGTCACTATACCCATGTACAATGAGATTAAAAGCAACTCCAATAACAGTGCAAACAGTGTGTAGAGAAGAAGGAAAAAAAGGTGAGGGTGTAAGGGGGGGGGGTAAGGTGCACAGTCCTGAGGCGTATGTGTTGTGTTTCACATTATGGAGTGAGGTATTGCACATTATAAAGTATTGCACAGAGAGAGTCATATTATAAGGTATTGCACATTATAAATTATTGCACGAAGAGAGTCACATTATAAAATAAAGTATTTCACATTATGAAGTATTGCACAGAGGGGTTGGACTATAAAGTCAGAGCATATTCGAGTTCAGGGTGGTTATGGCTTTTGGAAAGAAGCTGTTTTTGAATCTATTAGTTTTTGTCCTGATGCACCTGATGCACCTGTAGTGCCTCCCTTAGGTCAGTGCTGTGCTTCCTGAAGTCAATGATGAGCTCTTTGGTTTTCTTGGTGTTCAGAGCGAGGTTATTCTCTGAACACCAGGCTGCCAACTTCAGGACCTCCTCTCTGTAAGCTGCCTCGTCTCCCTTTGAGATGAGTCCGACCACTGTGGTGTCGTCAGCAAACTTGATGACGAGGTTGTTGTTGTGGGTCGAACTACAGTCGTGGGTGTAGGGGCAGTACAGGAGGGGGCTCAGCACACAGCCCTGTGGAGAACCGGTGCTCAACGTGCGGGTGGAGGAGAAGTGGGGGCCAAGTCTCACAGTCTGGGGCCGGTTGGTAAGAAAATCCTTTATCCAGGCACATGTGAGAGGGGGGAGGCCAAGAGTGTCCAGTTTTCTGATAAGGATGTCCGGGATTATTGTATTAAAAGCTGAACTGTAATCCACAAAGAGTATGCGGACGTAGCTCTGCTGCTGCTCCAGGTGGTTCAGCACAGAGTGGAGAGCTACGGCGATGGCATCCTCTGTGGATTTGTTTGTGCGATATGTGAACTGGTAGGGGTCAAAGTCTGGGGGGAGGTGGTCCTTGATGTGCTGAAGAACTAGTCTCTCGAGGCACTTCATGATTACCAGGGTGAGGGCCACAGGACGGTAATCATTCAGGCTGGTGATGGGAGACTTCTTCGGCACTGGGATTATTGTTGCAGATTTTAGGCAGGGCGGGATGACTGCCTGAGCCAGGGAGAGGTTAAAGATCCTGGTGAAGATAGGGGCAAGCTGGTGGGTGCACGCTCTGAGCACCTTACCAGGTACACCATCTGGGCCGGCAGCTTTCTTGGGGTTCACTGCCAGGAGCACCCGTCTGACATCGTGCTCCTGTACAGTGAATGGAGTGGTGTAGGAACTGTATGGTGGTGGGGGCAGGGCTGGAGCAGATGAGTGCTGCTGAGATGTTTCAAATCGAGCAAAGAAGCAATTTAGCTCCTCTGCCAGTGGCGCACTCCAGTCTCCTGTTGATGCATCATAGTCTCTGAAGTTTGTGATGTCTTGTATGCCCTGCCACACCTCCCGTGTGTTGTTGCTGGACAGGTGGGACTCTATACACAGCCTGTGGTCCACCTTGGCTTTATTTATTCCTCTTTTCAGATCAGCTCGAGCGGCTCTGTACAGAGCTCTGTCACCTGACCTGAAGGCAGTGTCATGAGCCCTGAGGAGTGAGCGGACCTGGCTGGTCATCCAGGGTTTCTGGTTTGGGAAAACCCAGATGTTTTTATCCACCGTCACATTCCTGATGCAGAACTTGATGTAGTCCAGCACCATTCCTGTGAATGTCTCCAGCTCCTGGGTGTTCAAATAAGTCCCAGTCTGGCCATTTAAAGCAGTCCTGTAGTTTGGAGAGTGTGTTGTCAGGCCAGGTTGTGATGGTCCTTGTGGTGGGCCAGGCTCTGCATCTGAGGGGGGTGTAGGCTGGGGAGAGCAGGAGGGAAAGATGGTCTGACTGGCCGAGGTGGGGGAGGGGTATGGCTCTGTACGCGTGCTTGATGTTGAAATAAACATGATCGTGAGTGTTCTCCCCTCTAGTAGAACACTTAACATGTTGGTAAAACTTCGCCAGTACAGTCTTTAAGTTGGCCTTATTAAAGTCTCCTGCAATTATGTGAACACCGTCAGGGTGAGCTCGCTGCTGTTTGTTTACAGTGTTCAGCAGGAGAGAGAGCGCTGTGTTTACACAGGCGTCGGGTGGAATATACACAGCTGTGACAATCACTACAGTTAGCTCTCTCGGTAGAAAAAAAGGCCGGCATCTTACAGACTTGTACTCGAGGTCTGGGGAACAGTGTTTGTCTATAATTGTTCTGTTGTTACACCAATTATCATGCACATAAATACAGAGCCCCCCCTCCTCTGCTCTTACCGGAGTCCTCAGTCCTATCCCAGTGGAGCAGAGTGCGGCCTGCTAGCTGCAAGCTAGCATAGGGCATTTCTGGATGAAGCCAGGTTTCGGTAATAATTAAAACACAACAGTCATGAACATAGCAATTTCCAGCGAGTTGTAATTCCAAGTCATCCGTTTTATGCACCAGGGATCTGGCATTGGAGAGATACAGGCTTGGTAGGGGTGGCTTGTGTGGTTGTTTTCTTAGCCTTAGCATAGCACCGGACCTGCAGCCCCGCTTCTACTTCCTCTCCCTCCTCCATCTGCGCCACCTCCCAGACCCGACAACAATCCACGGAGAGCCCAGCGGTCTTGCTATGTCATCTGGGATATTATGCATGTAGTGAAAGTCGCTCGAAACAGATATCTGGTGTTGGTCACCGATGGCCAAAAGTGTCTGGCTGGTGTACTGGATGTTCGCGGAACCAATGGTGCACAAACAAGCAAGAAAGAAATACAAAAACAAACAAAAAAAAGAGCACTGAAAAGGAGAGCCGTGAGCCACTGCAACCACGTGTGCTGCCATCTTGGATCATATTTTATAGATGGATCAGATTATATTTTCAGCCTATACTTAAATGCTGAGACGATGTCTTATTCCCGAATATTACTTGGAAGGCTGTTCCATAACTGTGGGGCTTTGTAAGAAAAGGCTTTGCCCCCTGATGTAGCCTTCACTATACAAGGTACCAGCAGATAGCCTGCACCTTTTGATCTAAGTAGGCGTGGCAGGTCATAGAGGACCAGAAGTTCACTCAGGTACTGTGGTGCGAGACCATTCAGTGCTTTAAAGGTCAATAGTAGTATTTTATAATCAATACAAAATTTGATTGGGAGCCAATGCAGTGTGGATAAGACAGGGGTGATGTGGTCATATTTTCTAGTTCTAGTTAGGACTCTTGCTGCTGCATTTTGAACTAACTGGAGCATGTTTATGCATTTATTGGAACATCCAGTCAGTAAGGCATTACAATAATCCAACCTGAAGGTAACGAAAGCATGAACTAGTTTTTCCGCGTCATGTAGTGACATTAAATTTCTTATCTTAGCAATATTTCTGAGATGAAAGAAAGCTATCAGGGTGATGTTATCAATGTGACTTTTGAATGAAAGACTGGTGTCAATAATCACTCCGAGGTCTTTTACTGCTGCACATGAAGAAACAGAAAGGCCATCCAGAGTTACTGTGTAATCAGAAAACTTACTTCTAGCTGCATGTGGTCCTAGTACAAGTACTTCAGTCTTGTCAGAGTTAAGCAGAAGGAAGTTAATAAGCATCCAGTGTATAATGTCCTTCATACATTCCTCAATTCTATTAAGCTGGTGCCTCTCATCAGGTTTTGCAGAAACATACAACTGTGTGTCATCAGCATAAAAGTGGAAACTAATACAATGTTTACGAATAATATCACCCAGAGGTAACATATATAAAGAAAAAAGCAGTGGACCCAAGACAGAACCTTGTGGAACACCAAACTTTACCTCAGTATGTCTAGAAAAATCACCATTTTCATCAACATACTGATAGCGATCAGTTAAATAAGACCTGAGCCAGGAGAGGGCCGTTCCCTTCACTCCCACAACATTTTCTAGTCTATCCAGAAGAATGGAATGATCAATGGTATCAAATGCTGCACTAAGGTCAAGCAACACAAGCAGTGAGACACAGCCCTGATCAGACGCCAACAGTAGGTCATTTACTGCTTTAACCAGAGCTGTCTCTGTGCTATGATGAGGTCTAAATCCTGACTGATACATTTCATGGATGTTATTCCTATGTAAGTATAAGCATAACTGCTGTCCCACAGCTTTTTCAAGGATCTTGGAGATAAAGGGGAGGTTTGATATTGGCCGATAATTGGACAGCTGACAGGGATCAAGGTCAGGTTTTTTAATCAAGGGTTTGATAACTGCTAGTTTAAAGGATTTGGCTGTAGACAATCATAAGAGAAGAATTTATTATTTTTAGAAGCAGTTCAATTACTTCAGGTATTATCTGTTTGAATAGACGTGTAGGTAAGGGATCTAGTACACAAGTTGAGGCTTTTGATGCCGAGATTAATGAAAGTAATTCAGTTTCTCTAAGGGGAGTAAAACATTCTAATTGCTGATCTGATACAGTTATATTGTTAACTACAGGGTCATTTACATTGTCTGACCTTAAATTAGTAGTTTGAATTTTTTGTCGGATATTCTCAATTTTGTCGTTAAAAAAATTAATGAAGTCATTGCTACTACATACTACAGGTGTGCATGTGTCTATAGTGGACTTATTCCTGGTTAATTTTGCTACAGTATTAAACAGAAATCTAGGATTATTTTTGTTATCTTTTATTAGGGAGGAGAGATATGTTGATCTAGCAGCACTAAGAGCTTTTCTATACTTCAGGAAGCTCTCCTTCCATGCTAATTTGAACACTACCATTTTGTTTGACGCCATTTACGTTCCAATTTTCAAGTGGTCTGTTTTAAAGTGTGAGTGTTATCATTATACCAGGGTGCTAATTTTTTTGTCTCTGGCCATTTTCCATTTAAGAGGAGCTACATTATCTAAAGTATGGCGGAACACTGACTCTAAGCATTCAGTTGCCTGATCTAAGTATGAATATAAGTATGTCTCATCATGCGCTGAATGTGCACGTTCAAGAATGCCAGAGCCCAAGTTTATGCTTAAAACCAAGTCCATACCTGTCTCGAAGTCCATGTGTGAGCCTGAATCCCTGCCTATGCCAGAAACCATGCCCATGCTGATACCGGAGTCCATGCCCGTGTTCAAGTACATGCCCATGCTGATGCCAGGGCCCATGTCCATGCTCAAGCCGATGTCAACACCTGAGTCCATGCCCATGCTCAAGCCCATGTCCATGCCCATACTCAAGCCCATGTCCATGCCCATGCTCAAGCTCATGTCCATGTCTGAGTCCATGCCCATGCTGATGCCAGGGTCCATGCCCATGCTCAAATCCATGTCCATGTCAAAATCTATGACTGAACCTCAGACAGTACCCAAGCCCAGCTCCATGTCTGGGCCCATGCCTGCATCCATGCCCCCATACAAACCAAGACTGAACCGAAGCCTCTACCTGCCTCCATGCTCCCATACCTAGCCAAACCTGTACTCAAACCTGCGCCTGAGCTAATGTTTCTGTGCCACATCTTTCCCAAGTCAGAAGGGAGCTCCGAGGGGATTTCATCCAACTCCAGGTCCTCATCCCCGGGGCCGACCAAGGAGGGGTTAACTCTCAGACAGAGCTCTTTGGGGGAGGTTCTGTCACATCCTTGCATGTTCACACTCGGAGCATGGATCAGCTCGCCTCAAACTCACATGCAGCATTGCACCATACTCAAGCTCATTAAGGCGAATTGTTCCAGATCAGAGTGCAATCAGTTCATGCATATAAGGAACTTGAACACGTCCACATTTTGTGAAGTGTACACTCAGATGTCATATACCTGTCAGTACCAAGCCAGTGGAATTTTGCATGGTTACTCTGGTTTTGACTTTGTTTCTGTTTTCTGACTACGTCCATAGCCTTGCCTCATGTACTCTGTTTGCTCATCGTATAACCCCGGCCTGTTCTAGTTTCTCCTTTGTGCCTCACATTTTTGGAATTGTTTGCCAGCCTGCTTTTAATAAACCCTCTTCCTGCATTTACATCCGTTTCACCCCTTGTGGTTTATGTGACACTTCGAGTCTTGACTCCACTGGAAGTCATGTAATATCTCATTAAGTTTTAATCTCATTAAAACACAAGTTTAATTTATATCCTGGAAAATAAATTATGTTTGGGGTTGTCATCTCCTTCATGGTCTTCATTTCAGTTAGTTGTTTTGGAATTTATCAAGTCAAGTTTATTTGTATAGCGCTTTTAACAATAGACATTGTCACAAAGCAGCTTTACAGAAAATTAAAGACTTTAAACATGAGCTAATTTTATCCTTAATTTATTCCTAATTTATCTCCAATGAGCAAGCCTGTGGCGACCGTGGCAAGGAAAATGTCTCTCAGACAACATAAGGAAGCAACCTTGAAAGGAACCAGACTCAAAAGGGAACCCATGCTCATTTGGGTGATAACAGACAATGTGATTATAAATAACTCAGTTCTATAACTGTGTCCTATATATTTACAAAGTATAACTGTGAAACCAGGAAATTCATTATAGTTTTAACATGAAGTCTGTTTTGTTGAAATTATAAACTGTTCATTGATGGAAACTTGAGTGCAAAACTGTTCATGATAGCTGCAGTCCTAAAGTTAGCAAGTCAACTGTAGTCCTCAGACATAAACGAATTACTGTAAGTCTCCAGAGCCATCTTCCAAGTGCAACTTTTGACTGTCCATATGGGGCCATCCTCTACAGGAGTGATGTGATGAGACTCCAGCCAGATGTAGGGCATCAGGATGGATCAGGCAGGTCTCTGGAGCAGAAGAGGTCAGCATCTCAGTCTCAGGATCAACATGTAACTCAGACGGACAGACAGAGTGAAGGGGGAGAAAGAGAGAGAGAAAACACAGGTTGTTAGGTATGCCCAATGTCATATAAAAAGTAAGAACAGATGACATTTTGTACTGAGTACAAGCAGGGACTCCAGCAAAACTAACAGAAGGTAGACATGTGGGTGCCCTGGAACATAAAACAGCCAGCCACTACACCATCAACAAACTCGAGTGATCAAGTGAGTGGGGGACCAACAACATCCATACATCCCAGTTTACCAAAACTCTCTATGCCTGAGGACCCTCCAGATCTACTCCTTTACCTAATAAAATTATTAACAAAAAGCTTGACTACACAAATATGTTTTCAACCTAGACTTAAACACTGAGACTGTGTCGGAGTCCCGAACATTACTTGGAAGGCTGTTCCTTAACTGTGGGGCTTTGTAAGAAAAGGCTCCGCCCCCTGATGTAGCCTTCACTATACAAGGTACCAGCAGATAGCCTGAACCTTTTGATCCAAGTAGGCATGGTGGGTCATAAAGGACCAGAAGTTCACTCAGGTACTGTGGTGCGAGACCATTCAGTGCTTTAAAGGTCAATAATAGCATTTTATAATCAATATGAAATTTGATTGGGAGCCAATGCAGTGTGGATTCAGTTAGGACTCTTGCTGCTGCATTTTGAACTAACTGGAGTTTGTTTATGCACTTATTGGAACATCCAGACAGTAAGGAATTACAGTAATCCAACCTAGAAGCAACAAAAGCATGAACTAGTTTTTCTGTGTCATTTAGTGACATTATATTTCTTATCTTAGCAATATTTCTGAGATGAAAGAAAGCTATCCGGGTAATATTGTTGATATGAGTTTCAAATGAAAGACTGGAGTCAATGATCACACCGAGGTCTTTCACTGCCGCACATGAAAAAAAAACAGAAAGTCCAGTTACTGTGTAATCAGAAAACCTACTTCTAGCTGCATGTGGTCCTAGTACAAGTACTTCTGTCTTGTCAGAGTTAAGCAGAAGGAAGTTAATAAGCATCCAGTGTCTACCTACTCCTTTACACATTCCTCAGTTCTATTAAGCTGATGTCTTTCATCTGGCTTTGTAGAAACATACAGCTGTGTTTCATCAGCATAACAGTGGAAGCTAACACCATGCTTACGAATAACATCACCCAGAGGTAACATATATAAAGAAAAAAGTAGTGGGCCTAAGACAGAACCTTGCGGAACACCAAACTTTACCTCAATATGTCTAGAAAAATCACCATTTACATCAACAAACTGATAGCAATCAATTAAATAAGACCTGAGCCAGGAGAGGGCCATTCCCTTAACTCCCACAACATTTTCTAGTCTATCCAGAAGAATGGAATGATCAATGGTATCAAATGCTGCACTAAGGTCAAGCAACACAAGCAGCGAGACACAGCCCTGATCAGACGCCAACTAGGTCGTTTACTACTTTAACCAGAGCTGTCTCTGTGCTATGATGAGGTCTAAATCCTGACTAATTCATTTCATGGATGTTATTCCTATGTAGGTATGAGCATAACTGTTGTGCCACAGCTTTTTCAAGGATCTTGGAGATAAAGAGGAGGTTTGATATTGGCTGATAATTGGACAGTTGACAGGGGTCGAGGTCAGGTTTTTTAATCCAGGGTTTGATAACCGCTAGTTTAAAGGATTTGTGTACATAGCCAATACTAAGGGAAGAATTTATTATTTATAGAAGTGGTTCAATTGCTTCTGTTATTATCTGTTTGAAGAGTTGTGTAGGTACACATATTCTAGTACACAAATTCAAGATTTTAATGTGGAGATTAATTAGTTCGATTTATCTAAGGGGAGTAAAACATTCTTATTGCTGATCTGATGCAGTTATATTGTTAACTACTGGGTTACTTAAATTGTCTGGCCTTAAATTAGTAGTCTGAATGTTTTGTCGGACATTTTCAATTTTGTAATTGAAAAAAATTCATGAAGTCTTTGCTACTACAGGTGTGCGTGTGTCTATAGTGGTCTTTTTCCTAGTTAATTTTGCTACAGTATTAAATAGGAATCTAAGATAATTTTTGTTATCCTCTATTAGGGTGGAGAGGTATGTTGATCTAGCAGCACTAAGAGCTTTTCTATACTTCAGGAAGCTCTCCTTCCAAGCTAATTTGAACACTCCCAATTTTATTTGACACCATTTATGTTCCAAATTTGAATGGTCTGTTTTAAAGAGCGAGTATAATCGTTCTACCAGGGTGCTAATTTTTTTCTCTCTAATCATTTTCCTTTTATGTGGAGCTACATTATCTAAAGTATAGTGGAACATTGACTCTAAGCATTCAGTTGCCTGATCAAGTTCTGCGGGGGTTGACAGTGATCCAATCAAAGCTGATAACTCTGGGAGATCATTTATAAAACTCTGTGTAGTAGTTGATGTGAATGTACATTTAAAACAGTAGCGTGATGAGGTGCATATATTAGTGCTCAGACATATTTTGAATAAGATGAGATAATGATCTGAGAGAACTTCAGACTGTGGAAGTGTGATATATTTTCTAACATTGTGAGTGAACAAGGTAAGAGCTACAATACAGTAATAGAGATGACAAGATCAGAAGAGAACACACCGACAGAAGAGAACATAAGATTTGCTGGATAATTAACAATTATTTGCTGAAGGCAAAGTAAATATCGGTGAATAATAACCAAGACAAAGTTGAGGTTATTATTCACCGATATTCACTGAGCCTGAGATAGATAATTGTTTTAGTATAAATACACAGGTGATTATTTAAAAAATTGTATGAAAAAATAATTTATTTCAAAATTCAAAAGTGTCATGTAAATGTAATAATGGCATGGTGCAGACTTGTGTCACTTATCTATGCTGACTCATAAAATACTTGTTTTGAAATAGATAAAATAAATTACAATTCCACCTTACCTTTGAATAGTTTTTGACCAAACTTCATAGCATCCTTAGTGCTTTTAGGAACAGCATTTTCTTTCATAATTTGTAACTCTTCCTTACTCATGGTGACAAAGTGATTGGCCACCATTTTGCTAAGTCGCTCGAGGTAATTATTGAAACATAGTCCAAATCTCTCAACCAAATCAGCGCACGTGATTTCCTATAATCACCTCTGTATTTATACTAATAGTAATTAGTATTTTATGAGGGTGGCATGGTGGTGCAGTGGTTAGCACTGTTGCCTCACAGCAAGAGAGTTCTGGGTTCGAACCCAGTGGCCGATGAGGGCCTTTCTGTGTGGAGTTTGCATGTTCTCTCCATGTCTGTGTGGGTTTCCTCCGGGTGCTCCGGTTTCCCCCACAGTCCAAAGGCATGCAGTTAGGTTAACATGGGGCAGCCATGGCCTGAAGTTGGGCTGAAGTGCCCTTGAGCAAGGCAACTAACCCCCAACTGCTCCTTGGGTGCTGTAGCATAGCTGCCCACTGCTCACTTGTGTGTGCATATGTGCATTCACTGCTTCAGATGGGTTAAATACAGAGGTTAAATGTCACTGTGTGCTTAAGTCTGTGCTTGAGTGTATGTGTGACAAATAAAGGCTTCTTGGTTTGGCTTATAGGAGTTAACATCTCACTCACTTCTTCCAGTTTTTCCAACTTTTGTATGTGGGGGTTGCTGCCATGTAAATTCTATTGATCCACATGTCATATTAATTGGAACATAGTTTTTACACCTGTAGCAACCCTCCCATTTTGGGAAACAACCATTCACACCGATGGACAACTTAGAGTAGCCAGTTGACCCAACTGCATGTCTTTGAACTGTGGAGGAAACTGGAGCACCAGGAGGAAACCCACAAATATATGGGGAGAACATGCAAACTCCACACAGAAAGGCCCCCGTCGGCCACTGGGCTCGAACCCAGGACCTTCTTGCTGTGAGACGAGAGTGCTAGCCACTACACCACCATGAAGCCCCAATTAGTAGTTATGACAATGGTGCACATTGTCATTATCACCATCATAATCTCTCTGTTCTGACTGCCTCCATCAGTAGTTGATGATGTCAAGTGAGCAGGATCTTCAAAACCAGGTTTTTATCACTATCCAACTTACCACTCTCTATGCCATACTTCATCCTTTATACCTGTGCCACTCTTTTCCATCTTCATCACACAATCCAGTTCCTGTTCATTATCTAGGTTCCTATGCCTGATTTTTTTTCATATCTTTTGGCAAGTTTGATGCTTCTGATACCTGAGGACAGAGGATGGATGAACAATGGAGATTTACTTTTATGTTAAATAAATGACAGCGCGCTCTACACTCACTACATGCACATCACAAAGTAAAAGATATACACTCAAAGTAAAAAAGGTGTACTACTGAGGGCACCACCCTAGTGATATGGAAAGGTAAATGCTGTGTTCACACTTATACCGGTACAAAAGTGGTATAACTGTATTGATACAAAGTATACCGGTACAGTTTAGTGCATCTGTCCACACTAGCGAGAAATGTTTGCGGTTTTCTTTCACGAAAGTTGAAATGTGCGTGCGCGAAATGTTTCCGTGGTTACCGAGTAACTTCCTTCCGAGAATATGGCGGATGAAACAACGTGTGTGTGCTTTTTGTTGTCAGTGTACAGTCTGTATTTCTGGTGGTCATTTATTCAGTCGAATTGTATAAAACGCGCGAGGCAGTTGAGAAAGAAACAAAGAAAACGAATCTCCCTTTCTCCCCCCTCACTTTCTCCCTCTTCCCTTCTCTTCCCCTCCCTTTCTCCCTCTTTCCTTCTCTTCCCCTCCCTTTCTCTCCCTTTTCCCCTCTTCCTCCTTTCTTCCTCCCTCTTTCCCCCTCCCCCTCTCCCTTTCTCCCCCCTTTCTTTGCTCCATGTAGCTCCACGGTCGTTTTGAGCCATTTTGACGTTTTATTTACAGCTGGAAAGCACGGGTGTATTGTATTGTATGAATAACCCGGAAGACGTAGGAATGGTTCATTGCGCTTGTGCATTATATTTGTATCGATACAGAACTGCTTCATCTGTCCACACTACAGCGAAGCGCTACAGTACCGATACTGTACCGGTACGAAACCCATACATTTGTGGGTTTCGTACCAATACAGTTATACCGCTACAGTACCGGTATAGTTGCTAGTGTGGACAGGTGTTGCGGTATGAAAGTAGTTTCGTATCGGTACAAAATCCCTAGTGTGGACAGGGTATAATTTTTTTCAAGTACTATTTTTTTCTGAGGGTGTATTGCAGGCATTATATATACACTAGTGCATCTCAAAAAATTAGAATATTGTGAAAAAGTTCAATATTTTCCATCAGCTATTTAAGAAAGTGAAAATGTTATATATTATAGACTCATTACACATAAACTAAAATGTTTCAAGCATTTTTCTATTTTAATTTTAATCAGTATGGCATACAGTACAAAAACATAAAAAACCCATCTCAAAATATTAGAATATTTCATTTCGAGTTTGAGTAAAACAGTATGAACACAGTGTATCTCTCAGTCTAGTTCAGTACACACAACCACAATCACGGGGAAGACTGCTGACTTGACTGTTGTCCAGAAGATGATCACTGATGCCCTCCACAAGGAGGGTAAGCCACAAAAGGTCATTGCTGACAAGGGTGGCTGGAAAAGGTGCACAAACAACAGGGATGGCCGCAGTCTTGAGAGGATTGTCAAGAAAAGTTGATTCAAGAACTTGGGAGAGCTTCACAAGGAGTGGACTGAGGCTGGTGTCAGTGTATCAAGACCCATCACGAACAGACATCTTCAAGAAAGGGGATACAACTTTCGCATTCCTAATATCAAGCTACTCCTGAGCCAGAGACAATGTCAGAAGTGTCTTATCTGGGCTAAGGCGAGAAAGAAATGGACTGTTGCTCAGTGGTCCAAAGTCCTCTTTTCAGATGAAAGTACATTTTGCATTTAATTTGGAAATCACGGTTCTAGAGTCTGGAGGAAGAGTGGAGAGGCACAGAATCCAAGGTGTTTGAAGCCCAGTGTGAAGTTTCCACAGTCTGTGATGATTTGGGGTGCCATGTCATCTGCTGGTGTTGGTCCACTGTATTTTATCAAGTCCAAAGTCAACACAGCCATCTACCAGGAGATTTTAGAGCACTTCATGCTTCCATCTATTGACAAGCTTTTTGGAGATGCTGATTTCCTTTTCCAGCAGGACTTAGCACCTACCCACAGTGCCAAAACTACTACCAAATGGTTTGCTGACCATGATATTACTGTGTTTGATTGGCCAGCCAACTTGCCTGACCTGAACCCCATAGAGAATCTATGGGGTATTGTCAAGAGGAAGATGAGAAACACCCGACCCAAAAATACAGATACGCTGAAGGCCACTATCAAAGCAACCTGGGCTTCAGTAACACCTCAGCAGTGCCACAGACTGATCACTTCCATGCCACACCGCATTGATACAGTAATTCATGGTAAAGGAGCCCCAACCAAGTACTGAGTGTATAAATGAATATACTTTTCAGAAGTTGGACATTTCTGTATTGTAAATCCTTTTTTGATTGATCTTAGGGAATATTCTAATAATTTGAGATACTGGATTTCTGATTTTCATGAGCTATAAGCCATAATCATCAAAATTAAAACAAAAAAGGCTTTAAATATTTCACTTTACATGTAATGAAGGGCGGCATGGTGGTGTAGTGGTTAGTGCTGTCGCCTCACAGCAAGAAGGTCCGGGTTCGAGCCCCGTGGCTGGCGAGGGCCTTTCTGTGTGGAGTTTGCATGTTGTCCACGTGGGTTTCCTCCGGGTGCTCCGGTTTCCCCCACATTCCAAAGACATGCAGGTTAGGTTAACTGGTGACTCTAAACTGACCGTAGGTGTGAGTGTGAATGGTTGTCTGTGTCTATGTGTCAGCCCTGTGATGACTTGTCCAGGGTGTACCCCGCCTTTCGCCCGTAGTCAGCTGGGATAGGCTCCAGCTTGCCTGCGACCCTGTAGAACAGGATAAAGCAGCTAGAGATAATGAGATAAGAGAGACATGTAATGAATATAGAATATATGAAAGTTTACCTTTTTGAATTAAATTATGAAAAAAAGGAACTTTTTCATGGTATTCTAATTTTTTGAGATGCACTAGTATATATAACAATCAGCTATCTAGGCCTGTAATGTGTGCAACTCTGATAAAAACCTAACAAGCACAATATCTGGTTATTTAATGGGTCATTTGAATCATAATTTATTTTACAGTTGGTTTTATACGTCTGTCTTTCCAACAATGAGTCATTATATAAAACATGAAAAGCAATACAAAAAATGAGAGGTGAACAGATTAAACATATTTAAAACAATCAAAATTTAATGAACTATCACCCACTAGTTGATGTACACATCATTACCATGGTGCTGGAAGAGAACCTGTCGGCTTTAGTAATGACGTTGTTTAACGATGTGCATAGTTGCCAAGCTACAGCATGGTGCTTATCAAGAACACTTCAGTTTTCTTTGTATATCTTAAGCACCAGTCCTTGTGGTGTAATTGAAAAGTATATAGTCCCTACTCTGTGGTAGATGATTGAAAAGCCTTTTCACTGGCAAAATGTCCTTCTAAAAACTTTTAGTTTCCTTTCATGCGGCCAAAACCTCTGCCTGAACTTTCCCTCAAAAAGTGGACAGGAAAAAAACAAGCTGTTATTAAAATAGGGCAATTTGTGCCACTCTTGATCAGTTCATAGGTAATATGCTGGAGCTCCATCAGAGATGTAGCAGAGAAAATGTCATGAGTCACGAAAATGTTATTCTCCAGGACTGTAGGGTCAATCTTTCTGAAATTGCATGTTAAGAAATACAGCCTGCTGTAATGGAAAGTGCATAATTGTTCATTTTGGCTGACTGGTATAGTCTGAGAGAAGCTCATAGACTTCTACTGAATCACACTAGGCTAGTATTTCAAAACAGAAGAGTTTTTAGACAGAAAACACATTATACAAGACTTTCCTTGGGATGGGGTTATTATGTCTGTATTGTATCTCATGTATGAGAGGAACACAATTAATAATTTGGAAAGCTGTTTTTGTGAAACCTCAAATTGTCCATCACACCTTTTTATTTTCCTCCAAATGCAATTTTGAGTTATTAGAGCATCTTGGAAGCATTGTTTTAAAAATATGGAAATATGGTCATTGACTAGCCTACTAGTCCTTGCTTTGAGAATTTACATAAAGTTTTCAGAGATGGAAAGTAGTGTTGAAGATTTACATTATTATTATTATTATTATTATTATTATATTTAAATCTTTAATCAAGGTCACTGTATAGAGCCTAAAACTGTTGCATGGACAGTACATATGAAAACTTGCCATGTTGGTCCCAGAGGTTGCAGAGATGTTAAATGTTTTACAGCAAAGACAAAAACACTGTGTTCCCTGCCCTGGTCTGCCTCAGGGCTGTGACTATCCTGTAGACAAAAACCCTGCTTGAAAATTTAAACACAACCGCATAGAGCAAAAGACTGTTCTATACAGGAAAGCCTACTCTATAAATACCGCATGCCAGTGTTCCTGTTTATGTTTGAATTATTTATGTTATATACTGTACGACAGAGTACGTTTGTGATCTTGTCTCACTAGAACATGCTAGATTGGGGAAGATATGATATAAGACATTCAAACTATTTCATTTTGAATAATTTTATATTTCTCTTATCTTCTAATTTTGATGATACTCTGTGTTTTCTTTTCATCACAGGGCATATCGTATATCAGAGGAGAACCGTCTGGGCCTTCTAGGCCTTCAGAGAAGGTCCAAACATATCAACGTTTCAAATGTTATATTTAATTTCTTTCTTCCTTTAATTTCTTTCATTTTTTCAGACTTTCATTATAATTATTCTCTTCTAATTCTGCCTCATTTTTTTTAAATCAAATGTGCTTCAGAAACGAAAGGGTTACCATCCTGAAAACATTAAAATCAAGTTATCCAATAAGATTTTTTTGTTTGTTTGTTGTCTCTAGGCTGCTCACTCATTGGTTAGGACTTCATTGCCGGGATAGAAGGCCATGTCAGTGTATGTTTATGTAGGAAGTGACCGATGAATTAACCAATCAGATTTTGATTTATAGTGGGTGGGACCAAAAATTTATCGTCCTTGGCCTGCTTGAAGGCTAATGCAAGCTTAACTGTGACTCGGTGTCATCAGCACAGCAGTGAAGTCACCTTCCAGCTGGTGTAGCGCTCATCAGTAGCATTAAAGTTAAAAAGTTAAAGTCCTTCCCACACCTTACAGTACCTGGTATTCCTAGGCAGTCTCCCGCTCAAGTACTAACCAGGCCCAACTCTGTATGTGGCGCATCAGGCAGCGCCGATCTCTGTTTCCATAGCCCTCGGCCTCTCGCCTATTACATAGCTAGGATTACAGTGGGGGGCTAGTCCTCTGGTAACCACAAGAGTTTAACTCCCCATGCACATCTGTATTGCAGCGTGCCTTGCCAGATGGCAGTAGGTACCATTTTTTGATGGTCTTTGGTATGACCCGACTGTGAATAGAACTCACGATCTCCCGATTGAGAGGCGGACACGCTACCACTAGGCCACTAGTCGGTGGCTCATCAGTAGCATTAGTGAATGCTAATAAAGCGGTCAAGCCAGTGCTATTGAAAGCAAGTAGCACAGACTAACGACCAAGAAACTAAGAGTTCTGTCTCCAGACTCTTCTTCCACGCAATTAGCCACAGTATTTTTCCACTCAGACTAAAGTATTCACTTCCCTATGTAATTTACTGAGTTACTTTCAAAATCAACATCGACAGCTACACACAACGGAGTGACCTGGCAGCCTGCTGCTAATCCCTTGCAAAATCCTTTGCCCTGTTGCTTTTTTGTTGTCTGGCTAAATTTTGGCTCGGCTGAAGTCCCAGCTCTAATAGTAACTGTTTGCCACTGTCGTACATACAGTAACCTTATCACATGAATTAAAACGGCCATGCTGAGAACCTCTATGTTATTATAATTAAAAGTAACTGTATGGAAACCTTATGTCAGTGCTTCGTTCCTCAGCTATCACACTATCACTCAGGTCATGTCCTTAAATGGTGGATACGAACATATAAGCTTGAAAATCTTTATAGTGATGGATCCCAAACAATGTTCTGAGACCACAAGAATAACAACAAGCAAAGGTGTCAGAGCCCATTTTTGGATCTTACCTTTGGGCTTGTATATACGACAGACACTGGAACATTGTGCTTATCTCTCTGTTTAACAGCATAATTAAAACAAACCTGGCAGCAGCCGGATGCCACAAGGTGAATTAAACACCCCCTTGTCTGATGGGTGAAGAGGATTCTGGCTCAGTGAGTCAGAGCAGTCACCAATAAGAGCTGATGCTTTCAGCTTCCAAACTCCTCCTTGACAGTTTTAACAAAACCAGCTAACGTTGTTGGTCTTTGCTTACCTGATGCCTAAATTTGTTCAATACAGTCTTACTGTATTATCTAATTAACAGCATAGCCCTAAACCTTGCCTTGCATTTGTCATAAAGTACATCCATCTCCAGTACTCTCTTTATCCTGGTCAGAGTTGCAGGTAATCTGGTGTCTATCATGGCAAACCCAGAGAAAACTCATGTAAACACAGCAAGAATATACAAAACTCCATTAATATTATTGTACCTGTTGTTTGTGTGTGTGTGTGTTTATCTTTCATTAAAGTAGATTTCCAATAAGATTCCTGTCATTTATTAAGCTGATATTTAGTTACTTCTCCAATACAGTCCACTCCAGACATCATTATAACAAGCACCAGTGTAGTCGAACCTGGATGTTGCCTCACTCACACACAAATGAGAATCAAACATATCTTACAATTCATGCTAGACCTGACTCTAAATAGTTTAGTTTATTCATCTGATGCATTTGTGTCATGACTGTAGTATAATAGCAGTACAGAATGAATTAATAAATTGATACCAAATACAAGGGTGTAAAAATGCATCATGACATGCAAGGCAAAAATGTGACAATGTGCATCACATCATGGAAATCATCCATCCGTCTTTCTATACATTATCCATAACTGCTTATCCTGTGCAGGGTCACAGGCAAGCTGGAGCTTATCCCAGCTGACTATGGGCGAGAGGTGGGGTACACCCTGGACAAGTCGCCAGATCATCACAGGGCTGACACATAGAGACAAACAACCATTCACATTCACACCTATGGTCAATTTCAAGCCACCAATTAACCTAACCTGCGTGTCTTTGGACTGTGAGGGAAACCAGAGCACCCGGAGGAAACCAGCGCAGACACGGGGAGAACATGCAAACTTCACACAGAAAGGCCTTCGTCAGCCACTGGGCTTGAACCCAGAACCTTCTTGCTGTGAGGTGACAGTGCTAACCACTACACCACCGTGCGGCCTACCATGGAAATTAACAGTCTATTACTGTAATTATGCATCCAATGAAATTGCACTTTTTGAATACCAGAGGTGCCAATCTGTGGAACCCATAGAGATATACAGATAGCACGCTGGTCACATGATTGCATTCTTTCATGGGCAGCATGTAAGATTACCCAGAATCATGTGTACTTGTGAATTGACCGATAGAGCACAATGACCAACATGCATTATAGATTATATGGTTACACAACCACATTGTAAAGAACTCTTCAGTAGCTTTTGAATGACACCAGTCCCATGCTGCTGCAATCTACAGTGCCTGAGAAAGAGGCAGTGGAACTCGGCCACTTTAGCCGACTTTGGAGCTCTATTTATGGTTAAAATGATCTCTAAGTTGCTGCTACAGAGCTCATTATGTTTCAACTGATCATTTTCCTCAGGTTAGAGACTTTATTTATTCAGTCAAATTTTGGAGAGAATTTATAAATGTTCTACAGGGTCGCAGGCAAGCTGGAGCAGCTAGAGATAATGAGATGAGATGAGATGAGATTTATAATGTATTATTTATTTTTAAGATATGGTGAACTAGTGCATTTTGTCTACAATATTAAACCTCTGTTTGTTGCAATATTTGATTTATTTAGTTTTATACAGACAAAAATGCACATTTTGGATTGTTTATGACAGAAATATAAAAGTCATTTCAGTCATAATTTTTCTTCTTGAAAATTTGTTCAAAATATTCTGAGAATCAAATTGAATCAAATCAATCAAATCATGAAGCCAGTTTGATGAATCTAATGGAATCATGACCGGAGTGTATTGTTACACCCTTTCCAAATACTGATGAATTTTCAGCCAAAAGATATACAGCTTTTTAGATACATGAAAAAATACAGTTGTAAAAGCTGGACACTAACTAATGACTTGACAAAGAAGCTAGAAGCTGGTGAGATGTGGTTCCTGAGAAGAATTATGTGAATATCATGGACAGAAAAGAAATCAAATGTGGCTGTATTAAGGATTGCAGAAATCCAAAGAACACTTATCAAAACAGTTAGGGAGCAACAACTGAAATTCTTCAGCCATGTCATTAGGAAAGATGGCTTATAAAAATTGATACTGTGTGGCAAGATAGAGGGAAAGAAAAGCCAAGGAAGACAGTGAATAACATTCACCAACAGTCTGAGAAAATACACAAATAACCACCTCAAGAACACAGAGTTCATATGCTTACAGTGGTGCTTGAAAGTTTGTGAACCCTTTAGAATTTTCTATATTTCTGCATAAATATGACATAAAACATCATCAGATTTTCACACAAGTCCTAAAAGTAGATAAAGAGAACCCAGTTAAACAAATGAGACAAAAATATTATACTTGGTCATTTATTTGTTTATTGAGGAAAATGATCCAATATTACATATCTGTGAGTGGCAAAAGTATGTGAACCTTTGCTTTCAGTATCTGGTGTGACCCCCTTGTGCAGCAATCTGTGAGTGGCAAAAGTATGTGAACCTTTGCTTTCAGTATCTGGTGTGACCCCCTTGTGCAGCAATAATTGCAACTAAACATTTCTGGTAACTGTTGATCAGTCCTGCACACCAGCTTGGAGGAATTTTAGCCCATTCCTCTGTACAGAACAGCTTTAACTCTGGGATGTTGGTGGGTTTCCTCGTATGAACTGCTCGCTTCAGGTCCTTCCACAATATTTCGATTGGAGTAAAGGTCAGGACTTTGACTTGGCCATTCCAAAACATTAACTTTATTCTTCTTTAACCATTCTTTGATAGAATGACTTGTGTGCTTAGGGTTGTTGTCTTGCTGCATGACCCGCTTTCTCTTGAGATTCAGTTCATGGACAGATGTCCTGATATTTTCCTTTAGAATTCGCTGGTATAATTCAGAATTCATTGTTCCATCAATGATGGCAAGCCGTCCTGGCCCAGATGCAGCAAAACAGGTCTAAAACCATGATACTACCACCACCATGTTTCACAGATAGGATAAGGTTCTTATGCTGGAATGCAGTGTTTTCCTTTCTCCAAACATAACACTTTTAATTTAAACCAAAAAGTTCTATTTTGGTCTCATCCGTCCACAAAACATTTTTTCAATAGCCTTCTGGCTTGTCCATGTGATCTTTAGCAAACTGCAGACGAGTAGCAATGTTCTTTTTGGAGAGCAGTGGCTTTCTCCTTGAAACCCTGCCATGCACACCATTGTTGTTCAGTGTTCTCCTGATGGTGGACTCATGAACATTAACATTAGCCAATGTGAGAGAGGCCTTCAGTTGCTTAGAAGTTACCCTGGGGTCCTTTGTGACCTTTCCATTTATTAAACACCTTGCTCTTGGAGTGATCTTTGTTGGTCAACCACTCCTGGGGAGGGTAACAATGGTGTTGAATTTCCTCCATTTGTACACAATCTGTTTGACTGTGGATTGGTGGAGTCCAAACTGTTTAGAGACGGTTTTCCAGCCTGATGAGCATCAACAACACTTTTTTCTGAAGTCCTCAGAAATCTCCTTTGTTCGTACCATGATACACTTCCACAAACATGTGTTGTGAAGATCAGACTTTGGTAGATACCTGTTCTTTGAATAAAACAGGGTGCCCATTCACACCTGATTGTCATTCCACTGATTGAAAACACCTGACTCTAATTTCACCTTCAAATTAACTGTTAATCCTAGAGGTTCACATGCTTTTGCCACTCACATATATGTAATATTGAATCATTTTCCTCAATAAATAAATGACCAAATATAATATTTTTGTTTCATTTGTTTAACTGGGTTCTACTTTTAGGACTTGTGTGAAAATCTGATGATGTTTTACATCATATTTATGCAGAAATGTAGAAAATTCTAAAGGGTTCACAAACTTTCAAGCACCACTGTAGCTGACAACAGAGAGGACTGGAGGGTTGATCATTGGTGTCTGCTCCAGACCTGACACATGAAGAAGATGCATGAGTCAGCTCCCAACCATGACCTTAAAGAGCTAGGTCAGGAAAATATCATTATGACTGCAGACAGCTAGCAACAGTTTTCTGAGGTCTGCAGTCTGTTTCCTCAAAACATCTGCTTTTCATGAGAACAGGAACAGTTGTAGAAAATTGTACAACTCCACCAGGCCACATTGTCACTTTATCTCAATATGTATTTAGCCTGCTTTGTCATTGTATCTAGTTATCCTGGTGTTTATCCTGGTTATTGTGAGTAACATGTGACAACATTTATAGCCATTTTCTCTGTGCACTATACCTATTTGGTAAATTCTCATTAATGCTTTATTTTCCCACCTCAGCAAAAAAAAGAAGAAAAAAGGAAGTACTCTGTAGTATGTCCCTGACGTAGGTGGAATAGTGAAGTGCGGACAGGTGGGAAATGATGTTAACACAGACTTTATTTTTGCTTGCTTTTCAGCTTCACTATTCTGACTCACTCACTCACTCACTCACACACACACACACACACACACACACACACACACACACACACACACCATTAACTGACAACAGGTGCAATGACTTTGTTACTCACCTTCCCTGGCCCTGCCCTCCATTCACAAACCGACACTTGGCCACTCCTCTGCTGCCACATATCCCCACCGCCTGACTCAGGCCAGGGAGCCATCTGGCCTTCAGCGGACTCTCCCCCCCAGTGGGGCAGAAAGTCCGCCACCTCCATCTGTGCCCCCAGCCTGTGGACCACCTCGAATTTAAAAGGCTGGAGGGTGAGATATCAATGGGTGATCTGCGCATTGGCATCCTTCATGCAGTGGAGCCACTGGAGTGGTGCATGGTCTGAACAGAGGGTGAAAGGCTGCCCCAGCAGGGAGTACTGGAGGGTGAGGACCACCCACTTGATGGCCAGGCACTCCTTCTCAATGGTGCTGTACTTACTTTCATGCATCAAGAGCTTGCAACTGATGTACAGCACTGGATGTTCCTTGCTTTCCACCTTCTGATACAAAATGGCCCCCAGCCCTCTGTCTGATGCAGCCATCTATAAAATAAAAGGGACAGAGAAGTCAGGGGAGTGTAGAAGTGGCCCCCATACAGTGCAGCTTTTACCTTGGTGAAGGCCTGTTGGCACTGCTCCGGCCACTGGACTGGATCTGGTGCTCCCTTTTTAGTGCAATCAGTCAGCAGGCTGGTGACATCTGAATAGTTAGTGTGGCAGCGGGGGCGTGGCCAAGCAGCAGTCTGTGAATGGAGGGCGGGGTCGGGGAAGGTAAGTGGCTAAGTCATTCCACCTGCTGTCAATTGTGTGTGTGTGTGTGTGTGTGTGTGTGTGTTTATTACAGGGATGGGGCATAAAAGGAGAGAGAGAGAGAGAGCAGAGAAAGGGAGCTCTCTCCCCGACCACAACGCATGTGTGAGTGAGTGAGTGAGTGAGTGAGTGAGTGAGTGAGTGGAAAAAAAGCTGAAAAGCTCAATAAAGTGTTTGGGTGTAACATCAACTCTCACCTGCTGTGCTTCTGTGCTCCACCCACATCAGGAATTGTTACAGTGGTGCTGAAACCCGGGAGCACAGAAGGGAACCACCCCATGGAGTCCTCCCCATTTGAGGAGCTCATCCTTGCCCTCACTACCACCCAGCAGAACCAGCATCAAGTGCTGATCACCCTCCGAAAGGAGCAGGAGCAACGCTTCGAAGCCTTGATGCTGGCCCAGCAGGAAGATTGCCAGGCGTTCCGGCACCTGCTTGCGTCAGCAGGGCCGTCGGCCACCGCTGCCACCACCCTCATGAAGATGGGACCACAGGATGATCCAGAAGCGTTCCTCGCTCTCTTCAAGCAAGCAGCCGAGGCATGGGGGTGGGTTGCTGGAGCAGTGTGCGGCGCGCCTCCTCCCGCTCCTGACTGGAGAAGCACAGCTTGCAGCGCAGCAGCTCCCTGCTGACAACCGACTGGTCTATGCTGACCTGAGGAAAGCCATCCTGCAGCGGTTCAGCCGCTCCCTGGAGCAACATTGCCAGCGCTTCCGGATGCTGGCATTGGAGGAGGTCAGCCGGCCGTTTGCATTTGGCCAGCAACTCCGGGACGCCTGCTGGCAGTGGCTGAGGGTGGAAGACCGCGACGCCGATGAGCTCATCGATCTGGTGGCACTGGAACAGTTTATCTCTCGACTTCTGGAAGGAACAGAAGAATGGGTCCATTGCCATTGCCCGGCGTTGCTGGAATGAGCCGGCAGAGGACCATCTGGAGGTGGCTCCGATGGCAGGCAGATGAGACAGCTCCCCTCACTTCTCTTCTCTCTTCCCCCCATCTCTCGTCCCCCTCCTCACCCCATTCCCCTGCCACGGAGGCGGCGGCTGGCTCCTCCCCAGCTGGCCCATTGCACCCGTAGTGTCCTCCCATCTCCCTCTTCCATGTCTGTGTTGTCTCCCCCTCAGGTGAGTGACACCCATAACACAGAGGGAAAGCCTGGGCCGGTGTGTTGGCGCAGTTGGGAATCGGAGCATCTCCAAAGTCAGAGCTCCGCAAAGGAGGTGGGAGCTGTAATCCGGATCCCCGACGTGCCAGAAACTGCCCCCGATGGGGCCAGAATGTATCGCATACCGGTGAGTATTCAAGGGGATACATATCACGCTTTGGTGGATTCCGGTTGTAATCAGACCTCAGTTCACCAACACCTGGTGCAAGGTGAGGCATTGGGGAGAGCACAAACGGTGAAAGTGTTGTGTGTGCACGGGGATGTTCACCATTACCCTCTAGCATCTGTCCAGATTCTATTCCTGGGCCAAATGCATAGTATAAAGGTGGCGGTTAGTCCTCGTCTCACCCACTCGCTAATTTTGGGTACCGATTGGCCAGGGTTTAAAAAACTGATGGAATATCTAACATGTAGTGGGTACTGCACTAGTAGGTCACGGGAAGATCCTGGTCTGGCATTGACTGGAGAAGCTGTCGCAGAGCCATCTACGTCAACACTGCGCCAGAACGAGGAGCAGCCTGCTCCTCCTCCCTCTCTCAGGGATTCCCTTGGGGATTTCCCGTTAGAGCAGTAGATGAGACTCTGCAGCATGCATTTGACCAAGTGAGAGTAATCAATGGTCAAATTCTTCAGCCAAGTGTGGCACCGACCTTCCCTTATTTTACTATTATTAAAGATAGATTGTATAAAGTGATGCAGGACACTCAAACTAATGAACGCATAACTCAGTTGTTAATCCCAAAGAGCCGTAGAGAACTTATATTCCATGCGGCTCACTTTAATCCCATGGCTGGACACTTGGGGCAAGATAAAACACTAGCTCGAATAATGGCCCAGTTCTATTGGCCAGGGATTTGCGGGGATGTCCGTCATTGGTGTGTGGCATGCTGTGAATGCCAATTAGTAAATCCCATGGCCACTCCAAAAACGCCTTTGCGCCCTCTCCCTCTAATCAAGACCCCATTTGAGTGAATTGGGATGGATCTCATCAGGCCATTAGATCGGTCAGCACGGGGATATCACTCTATTTTAGTTCTAGTGGACTATGCAATGCGATATCCGGAAGCAGTGCCTCCTCGCAATATCTCAGCATGTAGTATTGCGGAAGCGCTCTTCCACTTTATCTCCTGGGTCCACGGGCACAGATAGAGGGTGGGACGGGTGGTATTCGTCCCACCCAGATTTAAATTCACCTTGTTCGGTCCCCCCCACTTATAGGGAGGAAAAAACGTCTATGCTGTCTTTCTTTGCATAAGGCAAACCTCATGGAAAAATCAAAAGACTAATTACCATTTGGTTTATTGAGGTGCACAGCAGTACATACATAGTTGCAACAACTCACATAAAACAAAACAAAGACTGATATTCGGTTGGTTGAGCTGCGCAGCCTGCACAGGTTGCAAGCTCGAGCTTGGTTGCTATGGTTACCCACACACGTTTGACAGGCATATCGGGGACAGCTCCTAGTTCAGGACCCCAACACGGCATGATGAAGGGTGCCAAACCAAAAAGGCAGAAAATGATTGCATCGTTTTTTCAAAAAACAACGACTGTAAGTAAACTGTGCCTTACTTTATCATATCACCTTGCAATTTTTTGATAGTCTGTTCAAAGTAATGTCGTAGTGAAAGTAAAATCGTACGGAGTAGAGATGCCTTTCTGGTAGCCTCCTTCTTTCGGTGGTAGCCTGTAGATACAGTGCTCAGAAGGCAGTTTTAATGTTTAATCTGGCGTTCCCTGCCGTAATTTCAGCGAGCATATTGTTTCATAAGGAAACTTTGCGAAGAGTTGTTGACTGACTGCCGCTCACGCAACACACAGGCATAGTTAGAAAGTCAGGATGCACTGGTTTGCTGGCAGCTTTGTCCCCCCCAGTTCAAAAAACGTATCTGCGCCCCTGCCTGGGTCAGGATTCCGAAAGAAATCCTGATAGACCAAGGCACTACGTTTATGTCACGCACACTGCGTAAGCTGTATGGGTTACTGGGGATTAAGTCTATCCGCACCAGTGTCTATCACCCACAAACGGATGGCTTAGTAGAGCGATTTAACCAAACACTCAAAAACATAATCCGGAAATTTGTAAGTGAAGATGCCCGTAATTGGGATAAGTGACTCGAGCCCCTGTTATTCGCAGTATGAGAGGTCCCTCAAGACTCCATGGGATTTTCTCCCTTTGAATTATTATATGGGCGTAAGCCACATGGCATTCTGGATGTGCTACGGGAAAATTGGGAGGAGGGACCTTCACCTAGTAAAAATGAAATCCAGTACATTCTTGACCTGCACGCAAAACTCCACACCCTCACGCACTTAACCCAGGAGAATTTGCGGCAGGCACAAGAACATCAAAGCCGGCTGTATGACAGGGGCACGCACCTTAGAGAGTTCATGCCGGGAGACAAAGTGCTTGTATTATTGCCCACGTCGAGTTCTAAATTAGTTACCAAGTGGCAAGGGCCCTTTGAGGTCACACGGCAAGTCAGGGATGTCGACTATGAGGTGAGGTGAACGGATAGGGGCAGGGCACTACAAATCTACCACCTCAACCTTTTAAAACGCTGGAATGAGGGGGTCCCCATGGCATTGGCATCAGTAATCCTGGAGAAGGCGGAGCTGGGGCCAGAGGTGAAAAAGATAACATCTCGGACCACTCCGGTCCCTTGTGGAGACCACCTCTCACCAGCCCAACTCACAGAGTTAGCCAAGTTGCAAAAGGAATTTCCCGATGTGTTCTCGCCCCTTCCTGGTCGTACCCACCTCATAGAACACCACATCGAAACGCCCCCAGGGGTGGTAGTGCGTAGCCGCCCTTACTGCTTGCCCAAACACAAGAAAAAGGTGGTTTGGGACGAACTCAAGGCCATGCTCGAAATGGGCATAATCAAGGAGTCCCACAGTGACTGGAGCAGCCCAGTGGTCCTGGTTTCCAAGACCAGTGGATCGGTCCGGTTCTGTGTGGACTATAGAAAGGTCAACACAGTGTCTAAATTTGACGCGTACCCGATGCCTCGCATTGATGAGTTGCTTGATCGGTAAGGTGCTGCTCACTTTTATTCGACACTAGATCTAACAAAGGAATATTGGCAGATCCCCTTGACTCCTCTATCCCGAGAGAAAATGACCTTTTCCACACGGTTTGGTTTACACCAATTTGTCACACTCCCTTTTGGGTTGTTTGGGGCACCCGCTACATTCCAGTGGCTTATGGACAGGGTCCTCCGCCCTCACGCTGCCTACACGGCCGCCTATCTAGATGACATAATAATCTACAGTCATGATTGGCTGCAGCACTTGGAACACCTGAGGGCTGTTCTAAAGTCGCTGAGGTGACTTTAGAACACTTGGGTCATGGGCAGGTGCATCCCCAAATTAACAAGACTGCAGCAATTGCGGCCTGCCCGAGGCCCAAGACCAAAAAGGAGGTGAGATGGTTCTTGGGGCTGGCTGGCTATTATCGTAGGTTTCTACCTAATTATTCGGACGTCACCAGCCTGCTAACCGATCTCACTAAAAAGGGGGCTCCAGATCCGGTCCAGTGGACGGAGCAGTGTCAACAGGCCTTCTCTGAGGTAAAAGCTGCACTGTGTGGGGGGCCACTTTTACATTCCCCTGACTTCTCTCTCCCCTTTATTTTGCAAACTGATGCATCGGACAGAGGGCTGGGGGCCGTTTTGTCCCAGGAGGTGGAGGGAGAGCAGCGCCCCGTGCTGTACATCAGCCGTAAGCTGTCGATGCGTGAAAGCAAGTACAGCACAATTGAGAAGAAGTGTCTTGCCATCAAGTGGGCGGTCCTCGCCCTCCAATACTACCTGCTGGGGCGCCCTTTCACTCTCTGTTCAGACCACGCGCCCCTCCAGTGGCTCCATCGCATAAAGGATGCCAATGCGCGGATCACCCGTTGGTATCTCACTCTCCAGCCATTTAAGTTCGAGGTGATTCACAGGCTGGGGGCACAGATGGTGGTGGCGGACTTCCTGTCCCATCGGGGGGGGGGAGTCAGCTTCAGGATGGATGGCTCCCCGGCCTGAGTCGGGCAGTGGGGGTATGTGGCAGCGGGGGCGTGGCCAAGCAGCAGTCTGTGAATGGAGGGCGGGGTCGGGGAAGGTAAGTGGCTAAGTCATTCCACCTGCTGTCAATTGTGTGTGTGTGTGTGTGTGTGTGTGTGTGTGTGTGTGTGTGTGTGTGTTTGTTTGTTTGTTACAGGGTTGGAGCATAAATGGAGAGAGAGAGAGAGAGAGAGAGAGAGCAGAGAAAGGGAGCTCTCTCCCCGACCACAACGCATGTGTGAGTGACTGAGTGAGTGGAAAAAAAGCTGAAAAGCTCAATAAAGTGTTTGGGTGTAACATCAACTCTCACCTGCTGTGCTTCTGTGCTCCACCCACATCAGGAATTGTTACAGTTAGGTATAAACCTGTGATAGTAGCCAACCCCAGGAACTGTCTCACTCCCTTTTTGGTCTTGGGCCTCAGACAGGCCACAGTTGCTCCAGTCTTATCAATTTGGGGATGCACCTGCCCATGGCCCAAGTGGAAACCCAGATTCCATACTTCCACCCACCCAATCACACACTTTTTCAGGTTAGCCGTGAGGCCCACACGCCTCAGCGACTCCAGGATGGCCCTAAGGTGTTCTAGGTGCCGCGGCCACTCATTTCTGTATATAATGATGTCGTCTAGGTAGGCCACGGTATAGGCGGCACGGGGGTTGCTCACAAACTGATGCTTGGCCACACCCCCACTGCCACATACTCTAAAATAGTTTGCAGAAGATTTAAGTAAAATTCTGAATCTATTGTTCGGCCAAAATTGAATAGTTGGACTAATTCTAGTAACTTGTCTTACTGAAAATCAAATATTGCACTGAGCTGTAACCCGACCATGTTTTCTATAGTTAACTTTTTTTTTATCAAAAAGCCTCTCTTCCTAAATTTAGAACTGGTGCTTGTAGGCCTTGACTACAGCAAATGCAACCACAGTGTCCTCCACATCCAAAGACCGTTGAACATCATGTTAAATTTGACAGTCTAAAAAATATGCATTATTAACACGTTAACGTGACAATTTTGATGACTCTAGAATTCATTTAACAGAAGACACAATAAGCTAGGCTGCTGACTATCCAGCTGTTGTTAGAATTGAATTGACAACCAACCCATTTATCAGCTGGGACAAATTTAACCCTTTGCATAACTAATTCATTCAGTGTAACAGATTCTCACTTACCAGTGTTTTGTTTTTTCTTTTCCTCCTCCTCTTGTCTGTGCTTTCTTATTAGCTTTTCCAAAGGGTAAGTACACTTCATTTAAAGAGGTTCTCACAAAATTGTCGTTGCTGTGGACTAATGTAATCAGCTTTCCTCTCCTACTTGTACTTCATTTAATGAATTCTATGATCAGTCATGTTCAGGAGACAACAACGGCATGTCCAGAAACTCCCTTCAAGTCCCCTTTAGCCACTAACTTGCTGCCAAAAGCTTTGTAATTACAGAGTGGCAACCTAAATTCAATTCGCTGTCGGTGCTTGGACTAATGTAATCAGCTGTCCTCAGGGGCCCCCTTCCAACTCAGGGCCGCAGGCAATTGCCAACTTTGCCCCTATTAGCCAGTTAACAAATGTTAATCTTCATAAAGTAATTTTGCAAAGCAATAGTAGGGCAGGTAATACAAGCAAGAGATCAATGCATGGAAGGGTTCTTATGTGTAATGTAGGTAAATCTTCTTCTTCCTGCTCCCGTTAGGGGTCGCCACAGCAGAGCATCCTTCCCAATTTATGTTCTGCATATTTGATTTGGCATAGGATTTTACACCAGATGCCCTTCCTAATGTAACCCTCCCTAATCTATCCAAGCTTGGGACCAGCACTAAGTATGCACTGGCTTGTGCAAACCCAGTGGCTGGGTATCCATCCACCCATTTTTAATTTCCCTGAGGGAACCCTCCCAAAGGGATCAATAAAGTTCTAATCTAATCTAATCTAATCTAATCTAATCTAATCTAATCTAATCTAATCTAATCTAATCTAATCTAATCTTCTGTAGCAGCTTATCCTGTTCAGGGTTGCAGGCAAGCTGGAACCTAGTTTATAGATGGGAGCATAATGTTGCTCTAGAACCTGGATATACCTTTCAGCATTGATGGTGTCTTTCCAGATGTGTAAGCTGCCCATGCCACACGCACTAATGCAACCCATACCATCAGAGATGCAGGCTTCTGAACTGAGCGCTGATAACAACTTGGATCGTCCTTCTCCTCTTTAGTCCGAATGACACAGCGTCCCTGATTTCCATGAAGAACTTCAAATTTTGATTCGTCTGACCACAGAACAATTTTCCACTTTGCCACAGTCCATTTTAAATGAGCCTTGGCCTAGAGAAGATGTCTGCACTTCTGGATCATGTTTAGATACGGCTTCTTCTTTGAACTATAGAGTTTTAGCGGGCAACGGCGGATGGCACGGTGAATTGTGTTCACAGATAATGTTCTCTGGAAATATTCCTGAGCCCATTTTGTGATTTCCATTACAGAAGCATGCCTGTATGTGATGCAGTGACGTCTAAGGGCCCGAAGATCACGGGCACCCAGTATGGTTTTCCGGCCTTGACCCTTACGCACAGAGATTCTTCCAGATTCTCTGAATCTTTTGATGATATTATGCACTGTAGATGATATGTTCAAACTCTTTGCAATTTTACACTGTCAAACTCCTTTCTGATATTGCTCCACTATTTGTCGGCGCAGAATTAGGGGGATTGGTGATCCTCTTCCCATCTTTACTTCTGAGAGCCGCTGCCACTCCAAGATGCTCTTTTTATACCCAGTCATGTTAATGACCTATTGCCAATTGACCTAATGAGTTGCAATTTGGTCCTCCAGCTGTTCCTTTTTTGTACCTTTAACTTTTCCAGCCTCTTATTGCCCCTGTCCCAACTTTTTTGAGATGTGTTGCTGTCATGAAATTTCAAATGAGCCAATATTTGGCATGAAATTTCAAAATGTCTCACTTTTGACATTTGATATGTTGTCTATGTTCTATTGTGAATACAATATCAGTTTTTGAGATTTGTAAATTATTGCATTCCATTTTTATTTACAATTTGTACTTTGTCCCAACTTTTTTGGAATCGGGGTTGTATATTCCAGCAAGTGGCCACACCACCTAGCCTCTTACATGTGTGAAAACCGCTGTGTGCCTCCTGTGGTACCCCTGGTTTTGCTGATCTAAGGGGGTAAACCCAGATTGGTCAGAGTCAGTCCTTGCTTGGGTTAGCCCATTGACTCTTCAATTCATGGCCTCTCTTGCTCAGTTGTGGTGATTTGTGTTTCCAAGTGATTCCACTCCACAATCTAACCATTGAGGTATGCAAGCATGGAAGATGAGCAGCCTCCTAGCGTCCCCTCGCTGCAAAATTCTTACCAGCTATGGAAATGAATGAATGAAAAACTATATACTATACATTGACAAATACTGTCTAACCCTTCTTATTACCATCTTTTAAAGTATTAACCCTGACAACACCTCCATTCCATTGCTTCCATTGCTCGCCATATTGGTAGCTCCTGCCATCAGTGCATAAACTCTTATTCCAGCTTTCTCTGAGCTATCAAATAACTTTGTCAGGGGGTTTAAGGAATACAGAACTTTTTCTTGTCACTGTGACTAGCCTGCTATCTCAGGTATTAGTCATGGAATGTTATAATGGGTGCAGAATTATACAATTGTAACTTCTTGGAGGAATATACTGGCATTTATAATATGTGTATCAGAGTCTGTCTCAGACTCATGGTTGGACATAATGACATTACAGATCAGGAAGTTTGATAGATGGAAAGTTTATTTCATTCTTACATCCAGTAGTGTAATTCCACAACTATTGATTGCTACAGTTCTATAACTCTCCATTTGGCGGAAGAGCACTTATCAGTCCCTCAGCAAAAGTAGAGAATATTGATCCAAGCCATCTTGCAACCATGTTAGTCAGCATCAAATGTACATCACAGATCACTTAGGCATTAATGGAGTGATAATGTTTTCCATTAACAAAAGCATATTCATTCTCCATGAGCGTCGACTGTGCTGTTTAGAGAATTGGCAATCACTTCTCATTTCCTTTTGACGTTGGCCTACTTACTTTGAGTGCAAGAAAACTTATCTGGGTTACATCCATATTGCGCCATCTCATACAGCTGCCATGATGTGAATCAGGGACAATGAGATGCCAATCCCTGCTGTAGCATTCAAAGTCAAAAATCCTTACATTCCTGGAAAACATACTCCATCTGGATCACACCATTGCCTATGCCCTTGAAGAGACCAACATTTTATAGCCACACTCTTGACTTCCCTTGTATAGACAATCTGGGTGTTGATTAATGCTGACTGGAGTACTGATCTCTTTTTTACTTTTAAGTAAATCAAAACTGGGTAATCGAGGAGAAACGCATAATTTAATTGATGTTTTTGGTGATTAGCTTGCTTTGGGAGTTGTAAAGGGAACACAGGAGACATGAGGAAGTGAGATCAAATGTAGAGTGATGAGACTGTGTGTGTGTGAGAATGTTGGTGATAGTGATGCTGGAGAGATGTGATGTGCTATTTTGGTATGTAGCTGAGGCTTCTCAATCAGACTGTCTGCTGGAAGAGTCAAACCTTAGGTCACCTAGAGGTTGTTGGTATGGATGCAGAAAGAAAACCCAACTGCGGTTGCTCATGTATTTTTTATTTGATTTTTCTTTAAATTCTCACACCCCTGAGGATTCCTGTGTCCTCACTTGCAACCCAGGCTGTGTGTTGAGGCAGCATTGCCATTCATTAATTCAATTTTTTTTTTTGAATTGTGCCATGGGAGTTTTTGCTATGATTTGTATTGCATGAAATATTCATTTATACAGGAAAAAGTGAGTAACGTAACAGCTATTTGTCTTGTGATGTATGTATGTTCCTCATCCATTATTCAGAAATAATAAAGAAGTTTCACTAAGCCTTTTTTAGTCATTGTCATTTCCCACCCACAAGCAAGAGTAAGAGAAAGACATGGGAAGCCAGGCAGTGCATCTTATTGAACTTCTGTATTTCATGTCACAGGGCAGCTGAACACACTTGAAGGAGAACACTAGCTACTGATTTCCACATAAATGAGATCATACTGTAGATGCCTGCAACAGGCTACCGACCAGAGACCAGTATCATTTATGCTCTTTTGCCACACTATTTAATATGCTTGATCCATCCATTCGTCCATTATCCATAACTGCTTATCCTGTGCAGGGTCGTGGGCAAGTTGGAGCCTATCCCAGCTGACGATGGGCGAGAGGCGGGGTACACCCTGGACAAGTCGTCAAATCATTGCAGGGCTGACACAGAGACAAACAACCACTTACATTCACACCCACGGTCAATTTAGAGCCACCAATTAGCCTAACCTGCATGTCTTTGGACTGTGGGGGAAACCGGAGCACCCGGAGGAAACCCACGCGGACATGGGGAGAACATGCAAACGTCACACAGGAAGGCCCCTGTCAGCCACTGGGCTTGAATCCAGAACTTTCTTGCTGTGAGGTGAGAATGCTAACCACTACACCACCGTGCCACCCATGTACTTGATCTTCTTAATATCTTTCCAATCTTTAACTGTCCAGGTTCAGTGAGCCTGTGTTCATGATTGCCTCAGATTCTTGTTCTTGGCTCACAGGACAGTGACCTGATATGGTCTTCTGCTCTTGTAGCCCAAGGTTTCATGTATGTCTTGCAAGATGCTTTCTGCACATCATTGCTGTATAGAGAGATTATTTGAGTTGCCATAGTCTTCCTGTCAGCTCACACAATCTGGTCACTCTCATCAACAAGACATTTCTACCTGCAGAAGTGTCACTGAGTCAGTGGATTTGTTTCTTGCACCATTCTGTATAAACACTAGAGACAGTTGTGTGTAAAACTCCCAGGAGATCAGCAGTTTCTGAAATTCCCAAACCAGCTCATCTGGCACCAACAAACACAAAGTCACTGAGGTTATTTTTTCTCCTGTTCTCTTATTGGCTGTGAAAATTAACAGATGCTCTTGACCTGTATCTGTATGACACATTTGATACAGTGGTGCTTGAAAGTTTGTGAACCCTTTAGAATTTTGTATATTTCTGCATAAATATGAGATAAAAATATTACACTTGGTCATTTATTTATTGAGGAAAATGATCATACAAAATTACATATCTGTGAGTGGCAAAAGTATGTGAATCTCTAGGATTAGCAGTTAATTTGAAGGTGAAATTAGAGTCAGGTGTTTTCAATCAATGGGATAACAATCAGGTGTGAGTGGGCACCCTGTTTTATTTAAAGAACAGGATCTATCAAAGTCTGATCTTCACAACACATGTTTGTGGAAGTGTACAGTATCAGGGCACAAACAAAGGAGATTTCTGAGGACCTCATAAAAAGCATTGTTGATGCTCATCAGGCTGGAAAAGGTTACAAAACCATCTCTAAAGAGTTTGGATTCCACCAATCCACAGTCAGACAGATTGTGTACAAATGGAGGAAATTCAACACCATTGTTACCCTCCCCAGGAGTGGTCGACCAACAAAGATAACTCCAAGAGCAAGGCCTGTAATAGTCGGTGAGGTCACAAAGGACCCCAGGGTAACTTTTAAGCAACTGAAGGCCTCTCACACATTGGCTAATGTTAATGTTCATGAGTCCACCATCAGGAGAACACTGAACAACAATGGTGTGCATGGCAGGGTTGCCAGGAGAAAGCCACCACTCTCTTTTTTCTCTCTTTTTTAGAACTTTTTTGGTTTAAATGAGAAGTGTTATGTTTGGAGAAAGGAAAACACTGCATTCCAGCATAAGAACCTTATCCCATCTGTGAAACATGGTGGTGGTAGTATCATGGTTTGGGCCTGTTTTGCTGCATCTGGGCCAGGATGGCTTGCCATCATTGATGGAACAATGAATTCTGAATTATTCCAGCAAATTCTAAAGGAAAATGTCAGGACATCTGTCCATGAACTGAATCTCAAGAGAAGATGGGTCATGCAGCAAGACAACGACCCTAAGCACACAAGTCATTCTACCAAAGAATGGTTAAAGAAGAATAAAGTTAATGTTTTGGAATGGCCAAGTCAAAGTCCTGACCTTAATACAATCGAAATGTTGTGGAAAGACCTGAAGCAAGTAGTTCATGTGAGGAAACCCACCAACATCCCAGAGTTGAAGCTGTTCTGTGTGAAGGAATGGGCTAAAATTCCTCCAGGTCAGTGTGCAGGACTGATCAACAGTTAGCAGAAACGTTTAGTTGCAGTTATTGCTGCACAAGGGGGTCACACTAGACACTGAAAACAAAAGGTTCACATACTTTTGCCACTCACAGATATGTAATATTGGATAATTTTCCTCAATAAATAAATGACCAAGTATAATAGTTTTGTCTCATTTGTTTAACTGGGTTCTTTTTATCTACTTTGAGGGCTTGTGTGAAAATCTGATGATGTTTTAGGTCATATTTATGCAGAAATATGGAAAATTCTAAAGGGTTCACAAACTTTCAAGCACCACTGTATGACTGATTAGATAATTACATGAATGGTATAAAGGTGTTCCTATAATGGTTGTGGCAGCGGGGGCATGGCCAAGCAGCAGTCTGTGAATGGAGGGCGGAGTCAGGGAAGGTAAGTGGCTAGGTCATTATACCTGATGTCAATTTGTGTGTGTGTGTGTGTGTGTGTGTGTGTGTGTTTGTTGCAGGGATGGAGTATAAAGGGAGGGGGAGAGGAGAGAAGGTGGCCCTGACCACAGCATTTGTGTGAATGAGTGTGTGAGCGAGTGAAAGAAAGAAAGAAAGAAAGAAAGAAAGAAAGAAAGAAAGAAAGAAAGCTGAAAAGCTCAATAAAAGTGCGTTTGTGTAAACACGAACTCTCGCCTGCCGTGCTTCTGTGCTCCACCCACATTGGGGATTACTACAGTGGTGCCGAAACCTGGGTTGCGCACAGAAGGAAACCACCCCATGGAGTCCTCCCCATTCAAAGAGCTCATCCTTGCCCTCGCTACCGCCCAGTGGAACCAGCATCAAGAGCTGATCACCCTCCAGAAGGAGCAGCAGCAGCGCTTTGAAGCCTTGATGCTGGCCCAGCAGGAAGATCGCCAGGCGTTCCGGCACCGGCTCACATCAGCAGGGCCGCCGGCCGCTGCTGCCGCCACCCTCACGAAGATGGGACCGCAGGACGATCCGGAAGCGTTCCTCACTCTCTTTGAGCAAACAGCCGAGGCGTGGGGGTGGCTGCTGGAGCAGTGCGCGGCATGCCTCCTCCCACTCCTATCTGGCGAGGCGCAGCTTGCAGTGCAGCAGCTCCCTGCTGACAGCCGGCTGGTTTATGCGGACTTGAGCAAAGCCATCCTGCAGCGGCTCGGCCGCTCCCCGGAGCAACATCGTCAGCGCTTCCGGACGCTGACACTGGAGGGGGTCGGCCGGCCGTTTGCATTCGGCCAGCAACTCCGGGACGCCTGCCAGCGGTGGCTGAGGGCGGAAGACCGCGACGCCGAGGAGATCATCGATCTGGTGGCACTGGAGCAGTTTATCTCTCAACTTCCGGAAGGAACGACGGAATTGGTCCAGTGTCACTGCCCGGCATCACTGGAACGAGCCATTGAGCTGGCGGAGGACCATCTGTAGGCGGCTCTGACGGCAGGCAGGCGAGGCGCCTCCCCTCGCTTCTCTTCCCCCTCTCTCTCTCCCTCTTTCTCTCCTGTCCCCCTCCCCACCCCGTTCCCCTGCCACGAAGGCGGTGGCTGGCCCCTCCCCAGCTGGCCCATCGCACCCGTGGTGTCCTCCCCTCTCCCTCTTCCGTGTCTGTGTTGTCTCTCCCTCAGGTGAGTGACACCCATAACACCAGTGCAGAGGGAAAGCCTGGGCCGGTGTGCTGGCACGGCGGGGAATCGGAGCATCTCCCGAATCAGAGCCCCGCAAGGGAGGTGGGGACTGTCATCTGGATCCCCGACGCACCAGAAACCGCCCCCGATCGGGCCGGAGCGTATCGCGTACCGGTGAGTATTCAAGGGGGTACATATCACGCTTTGGTGGATTCCAGTTGTAATCAGACCTCAATTCACCAACGCCTGGTGCAAGGTGAGGTATTGGGGGGAGCACAAGTGGTGAAGGTGTTGTGTGTGCACTGGGATGTTCACCATTACCCTCTAGTGTCTGTCCACATTCTATTCCGGGGCCAAACGTATAAGATGAAGGCGGCAGTTAATCCTTGTCTTACCCACTCGTTGATCTTGGGTACTGATTGGCTGGGATTTAAAGAATTAATGGAGTATTTAACACGCAGTGGGTCCTGCCCTAGTAGGTCACGGGAAGATCCTGGTGTGGCATTGGCTGGAGAAGCTGTCGCAGAGCCGTCCGTGTCAACACCGCGACAGAGTGAGGAGCAGCCCGCTTCTCCTCCCTCTCTCAGGGATTCTCTTGGGGATTTCCCATTAGAGCAGTTGCGAGACGAGACTCTGCGGCATGTGTTTGACCAAGTGAGAGTAATCGATGGTCAAACTCTTCAGCCAAGCGCGGCACCA
Organism: Neoarius graeffei; assembly: GCF_027579695.1. NCBI lineage: Eukaryota > Metazoa > Chordata > Actinopteri > Siluriformes > Ariidae > Neoarius > Neoarius graeffei. The sequence goes on along the minus strand of NC_083589.1, from coordinate 27,273,334 downwards.
ACCTTCCCCTATTTTGTCATTATTAAAGATAGATTGTACTGAGTGATGCAGGACACTCAAACCAAGGAACGAGTAACCCAGTTGTTAATCCCAAAGAGCCGTAGGGAACTCGTATTCCATGCAGCTCACTTTAATCCCATGGCGAGACACTTGGGGCAAAACAAAACACTAGCCCGAATAATGGCCCGGTTCTATTGGCCTGGGATTCACGGGGATGTCCATCGGTGGTGTGCGGAGTGCCATGAATGCCAATTAGTAAATCCCACGGCCACTCCAAAAGCGCCATTGCGCCCTCTTCCTCTAATCGAGACCCCATTTGAGCGAATTGGGATGGATCTCGTCGGGCCATTAGATTGGTCAACACGGGGATATCGCTTTATTTTAGTTCTGGTGGACTATGCAATGCGATATCCGGAGGCAGTGCCTCTCCGCAATATCTCAGCACACAGTATTGTGGAAGTGCTCTTCCGCGTTATCTCCTGGGTCAGGATTCCGAAAGAAATCCTGACAGACCAAGGCACCTCATTTATGTCACGCACACTGCGCGAGCTGTATGGGTTACTGGGGATTAAGTCCATCAGCACCAGTGTATATCACCCACAAACGGATGGATTAGTAGAGCGATTCAACCAGACACTCAAAAACATAATCCGGAAATTCGTTAGTGAAGATGCGCGTAATTGGGATAAATGGCTCGAACCCCTGTTGTTCGCAGTACGAGAGGTCCCACAAGCCTCCACAGGGTTTTCTCCCTTCAAATTATTATATGGGCATAAGCCGCGTAGCATTCTGAATGTGCGGCGGGAAAATTGGGAGGAGGGACCTTCACAGAGTAAAAATGAAATCCAGTACGTTCTTGACCTGCGCGCAAAACTCCACACCCTCACGCAATTAACCCAGGAGAATTTACGACAGGCACAAGAACGTCAAAGCCGACTGTATGACAGGGGCACGCGCCTTAGAGAATTCATGCCGGGAGAAAAAGTACTCGTATTATTGCCCACATCGAGTTCTAAATTAGTCGCCAAGTGGCAAGGGCCCTTCAAGGTCACACGGCGAGTCGGGGACGTCGACTATGAGGTAAAGCAAACGGATAGGGGTGGGACACTGCAAGTCTACCACCTCAACCTTTTAAAACGCTGGAATGAGGGGGTCCCCGTGGCACTGGCGTCGGTAGTCCCAGAGAAGGCGGAGCTGGGGCCGGAGGTAAAAAGGATAACATCGCAGGCCACTCCGGTCCCTTGTGGAGACCACCTCTCACCGACCCAACTCACGGAGGTAGCCAGGTTGCAGAAGGAATTTTCCAACGTGTTCTCTCCCCTTCCGGGCCGTACCCACCACATAGAACACCACATCGAAACGCCCCCGGGGGTGGTAGTGTGTAGCCGCCCTTACCGCTTGCCCGAGCACAAGAAAAAGGTGGTTCAGGATGAACTCAAGGCCATGCTCGAAATGGGCATAATTGAGGAGTCCCACAGCGACTGGAGCAGCCCAGTGGTCCTGGTTCCCAAGACTGATCGGTCGGTCCAGTTCTGTGTGGACTATAGAAAGGTCAACGCAGTGTCTAAATTTGACGCGTACCCAATGCCTCGCATTGATGAGTTGCTTAATCGGTTAGGCGCTGCTCGCTTTTATTCGACACTGGATCTAACCAAGGGATATTGGCAGATCCCCTTGACTCCTCTATCCCGAGAGAAAACGGCCTTTTCCACACCTTTTGGGTTACACCAATTTGTCACGCTCCCCTTTGGGTTGTTTGGGGCGCCCGCTATGTTCCAGTGGCTTATGGACAGTGTCCTCTGCCCTCATGCTGCCTACGCGGCCGCCAATCTAGATGACATAATCATCTACAGTCATGATTGGCCGCGGCACTTGGAACACCTGAGGGCTGTTCTAAAGTCGCTGAGGCGAGCGGGCCTCACAGCTAACCCGAAGAAGTGTGCGATTGGGCGGGTGGAAGTACGGTATCTGGGGTTCCACTTGGGCCATGGGCAGGTACGTCCCCAAATTAACAAGGCTGCAGCGATTGAGGCTTGCCCGAGGCCCAAGACCAAAAAGGAGGTGAGGCAGTTCTTGGGGCTGGCTGGCTATTATCGTAGGTTTATACCTAACTATTCGGATGTCACCAGCCTGCTAACCGACCTCACTAAAAAGGGGGCTCCAGATCCGGTCCAGTGGACGGAGCAGTGCCAACAGGCCTTCTCTGAGGTAAAAGCTGCACTGTGTGGGGGGCCACTTTTACACTCCCCTGACTTCTCTCTCCCCTTTATTTTGCAGACTGATGCATCGGACAGAGGGCTGGGGGCCGTTTTGTCCCAGGAGGTGGAGGGTGAGGAGCGCCCAGTGCTGTACATCAGCCGAAAGCTGTCGATGCGCGAGAGCAAGTACAGCACAATTGAAAAAGAGTGTCTTGCCATCAAGTGGGCGGTCCTCGCCCTCCAATACTACTTGCTGGGGCGCCCTTTCACTCTCTGTTCAGACCACGCGCCCCTCCAGTGGCTCCACCGCATGAAGGATGCCAATGCGTGGATCACCCGTTGGTATCTCGCTCTCTAGCCATTCAAGTTCGAGGTGATCCACAGGCCGGGGGCACAGATGGTGGTGGCGTACTTCCTGTCCCGTCAGGGGGGGGGAGTCAGCTGCAGGCCGGACGGCTCCCCGGCCTGAGTTGGGCGGTGGGGGTATGTGGCAGCGGGGGCGTGGCCAAGCAGCAGTCTGTGAATGGAGGGCGGAGTCAGCGAAGGTAAGTGGCTAGGTCATTACATCTGATGTCAATTTGTGTGTGTGTGTGTGTGTGTGTGTGTTTGTTGCAGGGATGGAGTATAAAAGGAGGGGGAGAGGAGAGAAGGTGGCCCTGACCACAGCACTTGTGTGAATGAGTGTGTGAGCAAGTGAAAGGGAGAAAGAAAGAAAGAAAGAAAGAAAGAAAGAAAGAAAGAAAGAAAGAAAGAAAGAAAGCTGAAAAGCTCAATAAAAGTGCGTTTGTGTAAACACGAACTCTTGCCTGCCGTGCTTCTGTGCTCTACCCACATCGGGGATTACTACAATGGTATAAGTGTTTATTTTAGACATTCATGCACCTTACATTGCTGTTCATAAACCCAAGTGAATGGTATAGGAAATATCTGCACATTTTCGCTTTACTTCTAACTTTGAATCATTCATAGGCCATAGGCCACCTGTGTGTCTGTTCAGGAAAACTACACATTAGATTACTATTAAACTACACAATTTTCATTACTATTACATTTTTTCAAAATGTGTGATTTGACTGTGATCTGTGTTGTATATACACAAGTATATTTGTGTATATACAAGAAACATTGTGTACCACACAACAGCATTTTCTCACTGGAACTTTTTCCATAAATCCGTAGACCTCACATTGCACAATGACAGGATATTTTTAATGTCACTTTTGTCTCAAAGGCTATCAAAAGTAAAAAAAAGTCAAGGTCCCTCTCACACCATAATTTGGTCTTCCTAGGCAGTCTCCTGTCCCAGTACTAACGAGCTCTTTGAGGCGTATGGGCATGGTGCCGATCTCCATCTCGATAGCCCTCGGCCTCTCGCCTATACAGCTAGGGTTACAGTGGGGGGCTAGTCCTCTGGTAACCAAAAGAGTTTGACTTCCCTACTCACATCTGTATTGCAGCATGCCTTGCCAGACAGCAGTAGGTACCATGGTCTTTGGTATGACCTGACCACGAGTAGAACTCACTGTGGGTGCAATTGGTCTTAAGTGATCAGTCTCATTAAATCAGTCTCATTAATAATACCATTCATTTTGGTGTTTAATAATAAATTACCAAACAGCTAAATTATGGTATTGTTAGGACTGGGACTGTTTTGGCCTCTAGAGGCTGCTGTTTTTCCTTTTCTGGTCATGTTTGTTTTGGCCTCTAGAGGTCACCACTGTGTTCTGTGTTTTGTTTTTGTCTTATTGCCTGTTTCCTGCCCCGCCCTGTCCTTAATTAGTTTGTGTATTTATACCCCTGACTTCAGTCCTCTTGTCAGGGAGTCTTTGTGCTGTTATGTTTAGCTCCAGTTTCCTCTGTACCGTGTTCCTTGTCTTTTTGGTTTTGCACTTTGCTTTGCTTTTTGGACCTAGTATTTACTGTGTTTTTGGATCTTCTGAGCATTGGTATTTTTGCCTTTTCTTTTCTGTTTTTTTGGCTTTTGTTTTGTACTTTTGGATATTTTATTTTTCCCTTTGTCTTCTCAGCTTTGGATTATACTTTTTGTTTCTTTTGCCCTGGATTGTATATAGTGTATATAGTATAAATAAACTTTTTGCTACTTTCTACTTTCGCCTCACGCCTCTGCACTTGAGTCATTCCCGTGGTGGCCTAGTGGGGGTTTGCTGGATCATTACACCAGCGACCCGGGTTCGATTCCCAGCAAAACCCTAACAGAAAGACTCTGTCATGACCGACTCAGCAGAGGCTGCTTCAACTGTCTACCCGGCCAACCTTCAGGGAATTATGGCAGCTTTGACACGCTTTGGAGCGACCATGGACGTACACTCACCAGCCAACGTGAGGCCCTTGCTCGCCACGAGGAACTGGTTCAGCAAATTGGGAAAACCCTGGCACAGCTGACACCTCTGCCTGCATCTCCTCATCCTGATCCGGCTCCTGCTCCCGCTCCAGTGCCTCCCGCCACGCTGTCTCTTTCACCTTGTGAACCCAGCCTTCCTGCACCACAGAGGTATGACGGCAAGCACGGTGAGTGCCGGGAGTTCCTTACCCAGTGCCAACTCACCTTTGAGCTCCAGCCTACCACCTACACTACGGATCGCTGCAAAATTGCCTTTGTGATAACCTTGTTAGCTGGTAAGGCATGAGCTTGGGCAACGGCCATCTGGCAAAGACAGGGACCTGAGTGTTCTGACTTCAAGCTATTTACGGAGGAGATGCTTCGGGTCTTCGATCAGGCAGACATCAGTAAAGATGCAGCCAAGAAGCTCATGTCTGTCCGACAGGAGGGAAGCGTTGCAGACTACGCCATCTCGTTCCAGACCCTCGCAGCAGTAAGTGGATGGAACGAGACTGCCCTGGTGTCAGCCTTCCACCATGGTCTGTCTGACCCCATCAAAGACGGTCTGGCTTCTATTGGATGCCCAAGTGACCTCGAAACTCTGATCTCACATTCTACTTGCCTTGACAACAGGATGAGAGAACGCCGCCAAGTCCTGAGCCTCCCCGGCCTCCCTGCTTCTACCTGGAGCCCGTTTACCTCCTCCAGTGACTGTCCAGAGCCCATGCAAGTTGGCCGTACTCGTCTCTCCATAGCCGAGAGGGAGCGCAGAAGGAGGGACAAGTGCTGCATCTACTGTGGCAAGCCTGGTCACTTCTGAGTATCATGTCCCGAGCTCTTGGGAAAAGGACTGCCCTGTCCAGCCGAGGGAGGGTTGTGACGGGGCCTACCCTCTCTCCCGGACTCCCTGGCCAAGGAATCTACATCCCGGTCTCCATCTCCTGGGGTGAGTCCGTCCACTCTGGTCAAGCCTTGTTAGACTCAGGGGCGGCTGGAAACTTTATGGATATCCACTTCGCCCAAAGCATCAATGTCCTGACTGTGCCTCTTGAAGTCCCACTGTCTGTGTCTGCCCTTGATGGCCAAGCATTAGGTGATGGAAGAGTCACCCAAGTTACTTCTCCAGTCTTCCTCCAGTCTCAAGGTCACAAGGAAAAAATATCCCTGCACCTGATTCCTTCACCTGAGTTCCCAGTTATTCTAGGTCTTCCTTGGCTTACCCGCCACAACCCTCATATAGACTGGGTCACTAGCCAGGTTGTGGAGTGGGGTCCTGCTTGCTATGCCTCTTGTCTGCTCTCTAGCTCTCCTGTGTCTCCTGCCGAGCCTCCCGATCTCACCGAGTTATCTCAAGTTCCCACAGAGTACTGGGATCTCAAGGAAGTTTTCAGTAAGAGCAGGGCCGCTGTTCTCCCTCCGCACCGTGCCTATGACTGTGCCATCGACTTGCTCCCTGGGACTACCCCTCCTTGTGGCAGACTGTTTTCCCTCTCTCAGCCAGAACGCAAGGCCATGGAGGAGTACATCAAGGAGGCCTTGGCCTCTGGGTTCATTCGACCCTCCACCTCACCCGCTGGTGCCGGCTTCTTCTTTGTCGGCAAGAAGGATGGGGGGCTCCGGCCATGTATTGATTATAGGGGCCCGAACAAGATCACCGTGCGCAACCGCTATCCCCTTCCGCTGATGTCCACAGCATTCGACCTGCTCCAAGGCGCCACCATCTTCACCAAGTTGGACTTACGGAATGCATACCATCTCGTCCGTATCCGACAGGGAGACGAGTGGAAGACCGCCTTTAACACCCCGTCAGGGCACTACGAGTACCAGGTCATGCCCTTCGGACTCACCAATGCACCAGCTGTTTTTCAGGCCCTTATCAACGACGTCTTGAGGGATATGATTAATCAATATGTTTTCGTCTACCTTGACAACATCCTGATATTCTCCAAGACCTTACAGGAGCACCGCCACCATGTCCGCCAAGTCCTCCAGAGACTTTTACAAAATAATCTGTTTGCTAAAGCCCAGAAATGCGAGTTTCATGTCCCCGAGGTTTCCTTCCTGGGATTTATCGTACGAACAGGGCAACTCCAAATGGACCCAGCCAAGACCCTGGCCATCCAGGACTGGCCTACTCCCAAGTCCGTTAAGGAGGTTCAGCGGTTCTTAGGATTCGCTAACTTCTACCGCAAGTTCATCAGGAACTTCAGCTCCATAGCAGCACCTATGTCGGACCTCACCAAAAGGACTGGTGGTTCCTATGTCTGGTCCCCTCAGGCGGAAAAAGCGTTTAATGACCTCAAACACCACTTTTGCACAGCACCTATTCTGGTTCTCCCGGACACCTCCCAACCATTCATCGTGGAGGTGGACGCCTCGGACAGTGGTGTCGGCACGGTGCTCTATCAATGCTCGGAAGGGAAGCTGCACCCCTGCGCTTACTTCTCCCACTGCCTGAGCCCTGCGGAGTCCCGCTATGATGTGGGGGATCGGGAACTGCTAGCAGTTAAACGAGCCCTTGAGGAGTGGAGGCACTGGCTGGAGGGAGCACAACATCCATTCCTGGTGTGGACGGACCATAAGAACCTGGAGTACCTCCAGCAAGCCAAGAGGCTGAACCCACGACAGGCTAGGTGGGCTTTGTTTTTCAGCTGTTTTAATTTCACCCTATCATACCGCCCGGGCTCTAAGAACACCAAACCGGACGCGCTCTCCAGGCTGTTCTCAACCAACAACAGGGAGAGTGAAGTTGGGCCTATCATCCCTGTATCCCGGATTGTGGCTCCTATCTGCTGGGGTATTGAGGAGACCGTTCGACAAGCTCAACGCCGGGACCCTGATCCTGGGACGGGGCCACCGGGCCTCCTGTATGTCCCTCGTCAAGCCCGGGCCAAGGTTCTCCAGTGGGGTCACTCTTCCCCTTTCACTGCCCACCCAGGAGCTCGGAGGACCCTGGACTTCCTGAAAAGACACTTCTGGTGGCCTAACATGGAGAAGGAAGTAAGGTCATTCGTCCTGTCCTGTGAGGTCTGCACCAGAACCAAGAACCCGCGACAGTGTCCCCAGGGTCTCCTGCATCCTCTGCCTATTCCCCGGCATCCCTGGTCTCACGTGGCGGTCGACTTCATCAGGGTCTCCCTGAGTCTCAAGGTAACACTGTCATTTTGGTCATTGTGGACAGATTCTCCAAGGCCTGCCGCTTTATACCACTGTGCAAACTCCCTTCTGCCCTTGACACTGCTAAATTGCTATTTAATCACGTCTTCCGAGTCTTTGGTCTTCCACAGGACATAGTCTCTGACCGGGGGCCCCAGTTCTTCTCCCGAGTGTGGCACGGCTTCTGCAAGCTCATCGGGGCCACTGCCAGCCTCTCCTCTGGGTTCGACCCCCAGTCCAATGGCCAGACGGAGAGGCTCAACCAAGACCTGGAAACCACCCTGCGAGGCCTGGCTATGGATAACCCGACATCGTGGAGCACCTGGCTGCCATGGGCTGAGTACGCCCACAACACCCTGCAGTCATCGGCCACCAAGCTGTCGCCGTTCCAGTGCCAATTCGGGTTCCAGCCACCTCTGTTTCTGGACCAGGAGGAGGACGCTGGGGTGCCCTTGGTCAACCAATACGTGAGACGGTGTCGCAAGACCTGGAGCAAGGTCAGGAGGACACTCATCCAGACCTCCAGTACCAACCAGACTCAGGCCAACCACCATAGGAGACCTGCCCACACTTTCCGCCCTGGGCAGTGGGTTTGGCTGTCCATCAAGGACCTTCCGCTGTGGGTGGAGAACCGCAAGCTTGCTCCTTGCTACATTGGCCCCTTCAAGGTTGTACGCAGAATTAACCCTGTCTCCTACCGGCTCCAGTTACCATGTACGCTAAGGATTAACCCCACATTCCATGTTTCCCTGTTGCGGCCCGTACTGACGTCCACGTATGCCCCTGCCCCTAGGAACCCCCCGCCCCCCCGCATGTTCCAGGGTCAGACTGTTTTCACCGTGCGCTGCCTGCTGGACTCCCGCCAGGTTCACGGGGGTCTCCAATATCTTGTGGACTGGGAGGGCTATGGCCCTGAGGAGCGCTGCTGGGTCCCAGCTCGGGACATACTTGACAAAGAACTTTGTCGGGACTTCCATTTGGCCCATCCTGATCGTCCTGGGAACGTCAGGAGACGCTCCTGGGGGGGGGGGGGGGGGGGGGGTGTCCTTTTAGGACTGGGACTGTTTTGGCCTCTAGAGGCCGCTGTTTTTTCCTTTTCTGGTCATGTTTGTTTTGGCCTCTAGAGGTCACCACTGTGTTCTGTGTTTTGTTTTTGTCTTATTGCCTGTTTCCTGCCCTGCCCTGTCCTTAATTAGTTTGTGTATTTATACCCCTGAGTTCAGTCCTCTTGTCACGGAGTCTTTGTGCTGTTATGTTTAGCTCCAGTTTCCTCTGTACCGTGTTCCTTGTCTTTTTGGTTTTGCACTTTGCTTTTCTTTTGGACCTAGTATTTACTGTGTTTTTGGATCTTCTGAGCATTGATATTTTTGCCTTTTCTTTTCTGGTTTTTTGGCTTTTGTTTTGTACTTTTGGATATTTTATTTTTCCCTTTGTCTTCTCAGCTTTGGATTATACTTTTTGTTTCTTTTGCCCTGGATTGTATATAGTGTATATAGTATAAATAAACTGTTTTTGCTACTTTCTACTTTCGCCTCTGCACTTGAGTCATTCCCCTGGTGGCCTAGTGGGGGTTTGCTGGATCATTACACCAGCGACCCAGGTTTGATTCCCAGCAAAACCCTAACAGGTATATTCCAAATTATTATGATCACTACTGATGCAGCAATAATGTATTACTTACCGTATTACATAGACACTACAGCCAATAGCATTCATATACACTTGGTTGAAGGCAATTTGGAGTTCTTTGAGATTGTGTGACTTCAAGGATACAGCAGCAAAACGGACAAGCACAGTTTGACAGAATAATTGAATTTATTATAACAACGATACAAAATGGGTAATAGCAGTTGAATACATTCAATATGGTCAGCAGCAATATATAGACAAGGCACAAACAGTGAGGTAGTACACTCGATGAGCGTGTGTGTATGTGTGTGTGAGCATGTGTCTGTGTGCGCGTGTGTGTGTGTGTGTGTGTGAAAGGGAGAACGAGAGGAGAGATAGAGAGAGAGAGAGAGAGAGTGAGTATGTGTGCGAGGACACGCAAGGTAAATAAATCAGAGATTGGAATGTTATCTAAGGTGTTGGGGGAAGGGAAAATCACCTCGTGGTTTTCTTGAGACAAAGGAATTTGTCATGATTGCTAATTCCACTACCTTATAACATTACCAAATCCACTGAAATCTTGATGAGGTCAAAGTGTGTGTAATAATGAAATTAAGGGGTGTTAGAGAGGATAGAGAAGAGCATGCAACAACCTATCTATTAAAACAACGGAGAGAACAATGTAGAACAACAGTGATCAACTCGACACTCTAAGTGTCTACAGTGTGCACAATTAAACAGTTTCTGAGTTTAAATTCACACTACTTCATAAAGCTAATTCCTAAGACTAGTTTGCCCAAATGCCAGCCTTACTTCCAGTATCTTGCTCCTATGCAGGAATGCAGAGATGTCCCGAAGTTTCGCGGAGTTTCGGGTGCTCGCGGAGGTTCACAGAAGGCTTGTGGGTCGCTCCTGTGAAGGCGCAGAGAAGTCCTTGATCCAAAGCTTCGTCGTTCGTGAGGAAAAGTCTCTGACCAATAATGTGCACAGCGATTAAGTCAGAAGGAATCCGGTCGCTTCTAACTTTTAATTAACTGCTTGGGCTGCAGTCATAACATCACTTATAATAAACAAATAAACCGGTTGTAACTCAATTGAGTGAGACGACGCAACTTAGGTACTCTTTACCGTGGCCAGTGGTATATACGAAAGTGCGCTGAGTCTTCTTTCTTGCAAGGCAGACGTTGTGATTTCGGATGGTCCGATGAACGGGGGTATCTCTATATGTCTGTATGACGCGAAGATCAACAGACAGAGAGAGAGAGTTTGAGGGTGACCGGGTCACTTATAGAGTCGGGGTCACGTGACATAGGTGATCATGGACGACGTAATGTAGGTCATCGCGGGAGTTAGTTGATGGGATTTGCAGTTCTAGAAGGGGACTGTGGCTGTCCCTACATCACGATCTCCTGACTGAGAGGCAGACATGCTAACCACTAGGCCAGCTCATGGTTCAAGGCTATCAAAAGTCAAAAAAAGTCAAAGTCCCTCTCATGACAGAATCTGGTCTTCCCAGGCAGTCTCCTGTCCCAGCACTAACCGGCTCTTTCTCAGAGGCTATGTTTACATTCAATTCAATTCAGTTTTTATCTGTATAGAATGTTTACAGCAGTGGCAAACTGTTAGTATTAGAGCTGGGACTTAAACTCAGCCAAAACTTAGTCAGATGCCAAAAATGCAACAGGTCAAAGGATTTTGCAGTAGATTAACGGCAGGCTGCCAGGTCACTCCATTGTGTGAAGCTGTCAATGTTGATTTTAAAAGTAACTCAGTAAATTACACAGGGAAATGAATATTTAAATCTGAGTGAAAAATACTGTGGTGAGTGTGTGTAACTCACTATAACCAGTCAGTTACTCTAATAATAACTAAAAGTCTCTGTGTGGCTAATAGATGATGCAGAGGAGGTGAAGAGTTGAACTGTCAGCATTTATTCATTTATCTGCTCTCCCACCAGCTAAAAGCCAACAGAAAATAAAAGGAAAACATGAGAGCAAATCAGCTAGAAAGCGCACCAGAAAAGTAATGGAAACCAAAAGGTTGTTTGCAAGAATTTTCATGAAGGGACAGATCGATCGCTGGAATCAACTGAAGGATGAAACAGGCATGAAACCTGATGAAGAATCTGCAGCACTTGTCTTGGATTGGTGAGTCTGAGTATGGAGTTATACACCTAATGTTTTGATCTTACAGAGAAAGAAATGATAACACAAAAGCAGTAACAAAGAAAAGAAATATTCATCTTTTGTTTCACAGATCTATTCATGAATGTCAACCACAAATTACATCCCTGTAACTCAAAACTCTCTGAGGTCGATGCAGAGTCACAATGTTTTCTGTGCATCGCCATCTTGGTGTGACGCAGTTCCATAATTATGCTAATTAGTTCAAGCTCCTTGAGTTCGGCTGTTTCCATAGAGCCATACTGTTTGGCTCCAAGAGGTAGGATATTCAGTCCCAAAATGGAGGAAAGCGATGCTCAGCACATCAAAATGATCGCATCTTGTCTGCATGATATTGTTCTTCCGAGACAGGAAAATGTCATGAACAATAAAATTTTTTTACATTCCAGATGACTTTGCAGTCAGTACCTTTAAGTCCTGTAAGTTGCAAGGTGGCCTCTATGGACTGGACTTGTTTGTCCAACACATCCCACAGATGCACGATCAAATTGAGATTGAATATCATGAACTCTTTACAATGTTTCTCAAACCATTCCTGAACAATTTTTGCAGTGTGGCAGTGTGCATTATTCTGCTGAAAGAGCCACTGCCATTAGGGAATACCATTGCCAAGAAGGGGTGTACATGGTCTACAACAATGTTTAGATAGGTGTTATGTGTCAAAGTAACATTCATGAATGCCAAGACCCAAAGTTTCCCAACAGATCATTGTCCACAGCATCATACTGTTTCTGCCAGCTTGCCTTCATATAGTGCAGGATGCATTTCCTATCCTGGTGCCAAATCTTCCCCAGGTAAACGATGAACACTCACCCAGCCATCCACATAATATAATTTTTTTTTATTCATTAGACCAGGCCACCTTCTTCCATTGCTCCATGGTCCAGTTCTGATGCTCATGTACCCATTGCAGATGCTTTCAGTGGTTGACAGGGATCAACATGGACACGTTCATTGGTCTCCTGCTACACAGCTCCATAAGCTGTGATGCACTCTGTGTTCTTACACCTATCATGGCCAGCATTAACTTTTTCAGCAATTTGTACTACAGTAGCTCTTCTGTGGGATTAGAACAGACAGTCTTGCCTTCACTCCCCACAAGCATCAGGAAGCTTTGGAAACCCATGACTGATTTACCTGTTGTCCTTCCTTGGACTCCTTTTTTTTTTAAGGTACTAAACACTGCACAAGACCTGCTGTTTTTGAGATGCTCTGACCCAATCATCTAGCCATCACAATTTGGCCCTTGTCAATCTGATCAGCCTTGTCGGCTGATCAGATCCTTATGTAGTATGCCCATTTTTCTTGCTTCCAACACATCAACTTTGCAAAATGACTTGCTGCCTAATATATCCCACCCTTTGACAGATGCCACTGTAATGAGATCTTCAATGTTATTTACTTTACCTGTCAGTGATTTAATGCTATGGCTGATCAGAGTATATAGTATATAAATATAACCCTGAAAAAGTTTGAAGCCAGTTGAATACACGCAAGAAGACAGACTATAAAACAATACAAAGTCAGTGAGTAAAATTAGGTTACAATTAATTGAAAGTTCAAGTCATGTATTTTGTTCAACAAATTAGTGACATTCTCATTGAATTTATGTCAAATCTATGTCAAATTTATGTTTGGTGTCCATATAGAGTAGACAGCTGATGTTATTTGCTAGCAGTCAGTTGTGTTTTCATAGTGTTAAGTAAAATAAAGATGTACTTGTTTACTCCTGTTTACTGGCATCTTCTCTGCTTGTAGCCTTTCCTTCTTTCATAGCTTTGGAGAAAATATAAGGAACGAGAAGGGCACATGGTAGAGTGAATACCTCCACCAAGCCATATATTCTCAACTTCAAAATCAAAATCACTTGAACCCAGGATAATGCTAAAGCTGTAAACCAAATTTCATCAAAATCTGTTCACTACTTTTTGAATTATGTTGGGAACAGCTGAAAAATCCTGGATCCATATACATATCTGGATTGGGATCAAAATCTAATCAATAGTTCCTAGTCCCATGGCTCACCTTTCCTCCAAATTTTATCAAAATCCATTCACTACTTTTTGAGTTATGTTGGGAAAAGCAAACAGACAACTGGAGGTGAAAACATAACCTCCTCCAACACAGTTGACGGAGGTAATAAAACATGATGCTGCATGGTGTTATAGGAAAATAATCAGTGGCGTTGATTAATTTCTTACAGTGGTGCTTGAAAGTTTGTGAACGCTTTAGAATTTTCTATATTTCTGCATCAATATGACCTAAAACATCATCAGATTTTCACACAAGTCCTAAAAGTAGAACCCAGTTAAACAAATGAGACAAAAATATTATACTTGGTCATTTATTTATTGAATGAATGAATGAATGAATGAATGAATGAATGAATGAATGAACCCTTTATTATCACTGTTACCAGTGAAATTGACCATTAACCTGTCCTTACAGAGGGGGAACAGGACAGGAAGACAGGGATAAAAGAAAAAGAAACACGGTAGTAACATGAGGAAAGATGAGGAAAAAAAGAACACCCTCCACTATGCTCCTATCAGGAGTACAGTGTGGGAGCATTTAAAAACCTCAGCACAAGCACACAATAACACAAGTATACTTTAAAACATGGGACTTGAGGGGGGGGAAGGGGGGAAGGAGGGGGCAATCAGGGGTGGGGGGGGAAAGGGGTAAGGGGGTAGGAAGGGAGGGGAGGAGGTAGAGGTAACCCAGCGCAAGCAAGCAACCATCCGCTCTTGCAGCCATGCAAGCGGCGCTGGTCACGCACCCGCTTGTCACACTGGGGTTGAAAAACGGCAACCGCGGAAAATTGGGGAAGGAATGTGAAGAATGCGAGAGTATCTCCCAGCAGTGACCTTCTGGGGGAAATGTTGCCCCAGCAACAGCCTTGATCGATGCTTTTTTAGTTTAGAAATTCAATGCGGAGAGAGTCTCTCAAAAAAAAAGTATAGGCAGACGAGACGAAACAAAGAGCACAAGCAGGAAAAAAAGGAGAGGAGAGGAGAGCAGAGAAATGCCTTCCATGAGAGCACAGAGAAGAAGTAATTTATGGTCATTTATTTATTGAGGAAAATGATCCAATATTACATATCTGTGAGTGGCAAAAGTATGTGAACCTTTGCTTTCAGTATCTGGTGTGACCCCCTTGTGCAGCAATAACTGCAACTAAACGTTTCCAGTAACTGTTGATCAGTCCTGCACACTGGCTTGGAGGAATTTTAGCCCATTCCTCCATACAGAACAGCTTCAACTCTGGGATGTTGGTGGGTTTCCTCACATGAACTGCTCGCTTCAGGTCCTTCCACAACATTTCGAATGGATTAAGGTCAGGACTTTGACTTGGCCATTCCAAAACATTAACTTTATTCTTCTTTAACCATTCTTTGTTAGAATGACTTGTGTGCTTAGGGTCGTTGTCTTGCTGCATGACCCACCTTCTCCTGGGATTCAGTTCATGGACAAATGTCCTGACATTTTCCTTTAGAATTCACTGGTATAATTCAGAATTCATTGTTCCATCAATGATGGCAAGCCGTCCTGGCCCAGATGCAGCAAAATAGGTCCAAACCATGATACTACCACTACCATGTTTCACAGATGGGATAAGGTTCTTATGCTGGAATGCAGTGTTTTCCTTTCTCCAAACATAACACTTCTCATTTAAACAAAAAAGTTCTATTTTTGTCTCAACCATCCACAAAACATTTTTCCAATAGCCTTCTGGCTTGTCCACGTGATCTTTAGCAAACTGCAGATGAGCAGCAATGTTCTTTTTAGAGAGCAGTGGCTGTCTCCTGGCAACCCTGCCATGCACACCATTGTTGTTCAGTGTTCTCCTGATGGTGGACTCATGAACATTAACATTAGCCAATGTAAGAGAGGCCTTCAGTTGCTTAGAAGTTACCCTGGGGTCCTTTGTGACCTCGCTGACTATTACACGCCATGCTCTTGGAGTGATCTTTGTTGGTCGACCACTCTTGGGGAGGGTAACAATGGTCTTGAATTTCCTCCATTTGTACACAATCTGTCAGATTGTGGATTGGTGGAGTCCAACCTCTTTAGAGATGGTTTTGTAACCTTTTCCAGCCTGAAGAGCATCAACAATGCTTTTTCTGAGGTCCTCAGAAATCTCCTTTGTTTGTGCCATGATACACTTCCACAAACATGTGTTGTGAAGATCAGACTTTGATAGAGCCCTGTTCTTTAAATAAAACAGAGTGCCCACTCACACCTGATTGTTATCCCATTGACTCTAATTTCACCTTCAAATTAACTGCTAATCCTAGAGGTTCACATACAACCCCGATTCCAAAAAAGTTGGGAAATTGTAAATAAAAACAGAATGCAATGATGTGGAAGTTTCAAAATTCCATATTTTATTCAGAATAGAACATAGATGACATATATCAAATGTTTAAACTGAGAAAATGTATCATTTAAAGAGAAAAACTAGGTGATTTTAAATTTCATGACAACAACACATCTCAAAAAAGTTGGGACAAGGCCATGTTTACCACTGTGAGACATCCCCTTTTCTCTTTACAACAGTCTGTAAACGTCTGGGGACTGAGGAGACAAGTTGCTCAAGTTTAGGGATAGGAATGTTAACCCATTCTTGTCTAATGTAGGATTCTAGTTGCTCAACTGTCTTAGGTCTTTTTTGTCATATCTTCCGTTTTATGATGCGCCAAATGTTTTCTATGGGTGAAAGATCTGGACTGCAGGCTGGCCAGTTCAGTACCCGGACCCTTCTTCTATGCAGCCATGATGCTGCAATTGATGCAGTATGTGGTTTGGCATTGTCATGTTGGAAAACGCAAGGCCTTCCCTGAAAGAGACGTCATCTGGATGGGAGCATATGTTGCTCTAGAACCTGGATATACCTTTCAGCATTGATGGTGTCTTTCCAGATGTGTAAGCTGCCCATGCACTAATGCAACCCCATACCATCAGAGATGCAGGCTTCTGAACTGAGCGCTGATGACAACTTGGGTCGTCCTTCTCCTCTTTAGTCCGAATGACACGGCGTCCCTGATTTCCATAAAGAACTTCAAATTTTGATTCGTCTGACCACAGAACAGTTTTCCACTTTGCCACAGTCCATTTTAAATGAGCCTTGGCCCAGAGAAGACGTCTGCGCTTCTGGATCATGTTTAGATACGGCTTCTTCTTTGAACTATAGAGTTTTAGCTGGCAACGGCGGATGGCACGGTGAATTGTGTTCACAGATAATGCTCTCTGGAAATATTCCTGAGCCCATTTTGTGATTTCCAATACAGAAGCATGCCTGTATGTGATGCAGTGCCGTCTAAGGGCCCGAAGATCACAGACACCCAGTATACTTTTCCGGCCTTGACCCTTACGCACGGAGATTCTTCCAGATTCTCTGAATCTTTTGATGATATTATGCACTGTACCGTAGATGATGATATGTGCAAACTCTTTGCCATTTTACACTGTCGAACTCCCTTCTGATATTGCGCCACTATTTGTCGGCGCAGAATTAGGGGGATTGGTGATCCTCTTCCCATCTTTACTTCTGAGGGCCGCTGCTACTCCAAGATGCTCTTTTTATACCCGTTCATGTTAATGACCTATTGCCAATTGACCTACTGAGTTGCAATTTGGTCCTCCAGCTGTTCCTTTTTTGTACCTTTAACTTTTCCAGCCTCTTATTGCCCCTGTCCCAACTTTTTTGAGATGTGTTGCTGTCATGAAATTTCAAATGAGCCAATATTTGGCATGAAATTTCAAAATGTCTCACTTTCGACATTTGATATGTTGTCTATGTTCTATTGTGGATACAATATCAGTTTTTGAGATTTGTAAATTATTGCATTCCGTTTTTATTTACAATTTGTACGTTGTCCCAACTTTTTTGGAATCGGGGTTGTACTTTTCAACTCACAGATATGTAATATTGGATCGTTTTCCTCAATAAATAAATGACTAAGTATAATATTTTTATCTCATTTGTTTAAATGGGTTCTCTTTATCTACTTTTAGGACTTGTGTGAAAATATAATGATGTTTTCGGTCATATTTATGCAGAAATATAGAAAATTGTAAAGGGTTCACAAACTTTCAAACACCACTGTATTTTCCTTCCTCTTAAACCAGAACAATTTACCAGTGATTGCAATTCTATTCTTATTAAAACAATGACACATTGTATTGATAGTGAAACACCTGTTTCTGTTATATCTTAGCTATACAGTAGTTCCTTAACCACACTCTTTCTTTTTCCATTAATAAGTTAATCAGACCAAAAATGAAGCTTGTAATGTTACTGACAGTCCTCTGTCCTGAAGAAGACATCATAACACTGATATGGAGACTGTTTCCATCACTGTTAACTAAACATTCTTCTTCAAGAAAGCTTCAATGATTATACATTTTACTTTTAAAATAACACAATAATAAAAATCTGTTTTACTGTTAGACTTCAGTCACGTGAGTATCTCTGATACAAGTTGTTACTTCGAAAGTCCAGTGTGTCAGGACAAGCACATACATTATATTATTAAATAATAATGGCTGTAGGGCAGCACAGTGGTCCAGTGGTTAGCACTATCACCCCACAGTAAGAAGGTTCTGGGTTCAAGCCAAGTGACTGATGGGGGCCTTTCTGTGTGGAGTTTGCATGTTCTCCCCATGTCTGTGTGGTTTTCCTCCAGGTGCTCTGGTTTCCCCCACAGTCCAAAGACATGTGGTCAGGTTAATTGGTGGCTCTAAATTGACCGTAGGTGTGAATGTGAGTGTGAATGGTTGTTTCTCTCTATGTGTCAGCCCTGCGATGATCTGGTGACTTGTCCAGGGTGTACCCCACCTCTCACCCATAGTCAGCTGGGATAGGCTCCAGCTTGCCTGTGACCCTGCACAGGATAAGCAGTTATGGATGGATGGATAATACTGGCTCGTGTTGAGTGGTCTATCAGATATATTCCATTCAGCTAGCATGATATTAAATGAGTCTTTGACTCGTTAAATATCATGCTAGCTGAATGGAATATATCTGATAGACGATGAAATCAAGCCAGCCAATATTATTATGATACATACATACTCTTCATATCAGCATTCTCGAAGGCCAACACTAGCTTACCTGTGACTCTGTGCTGTTACCGCAGCAGTCTAGTTAGCTTCCACCTGGTGTAGCAGTAGCATTAGCAAAGGCCAATGCTAGCTTATTCGTGACTCAGTGCTGTTAGCACGACAGTCTTATTATCTTCCAGCCGGTGTAGTGTTAGCAAAGGCCAACACTAGCGCAGTCAAGCCAAATATTATTATTATTATTATTATTATTATTATTATTATCCCTGTGTAATTTACTTCGTTACTTTTAAAATCAACAATGGAGCTACCTGCCAGCCAAAATTCTCTCAAAATCTTCCGTTTTTAATGAAGCAACCCTGGCAGCCATGTTTGTTCATAAATTGTCACTGTCGCTCGCTAACGCGGAAGTTTTACATCTCCGATGTGTGACATCATGTTGCTTTGACAACATGCAATATTGTAACAATATTGCATGGTCATTCTCCATTGGAAAGAGTGGCATAATACACAGAGGATAAGCAATACGATAGCAATATTGCATGCTATCAATAAACCCACTGAAAGGGAATAGAACACATTTTTATTCTATCGAAAAAGTGTCCTGTATGTATAATAATATATACCTGTGATTTGCCTTGCAGCTGTACTACTATCAGAACTGTGCTGTATTTTTTTGACCAGTCAAAATTGAGAAAATAACAGTGCTGTGGGATATAAAATCACTCAATTACTCTATAAAATGCTCCCTGTTTTACAGTATATCCCAAATCAAGCATTCAGCTCATTTTACACTTTTCCCAGGTTCAGCTTTCATCGTGTCCAGATGGTTGATTCTGGTGCACTGAATGTATTTCAGCAAATACTCTCCTACATATCCTCTATCCCCTCTTTCCCATGGCACTCAGAAGGAGGCCCACTGAGAGCCCTTTGTGGTGGTGTGTTTGGCACTGGTTATGCTTTGCCAAGTGAGTTTTTCTGGCATTATCTCTACACGCAGACCCTTCTATGACGTGTTTATTTTTTGTGCCAAATGGCCAATGCTTTTCAGTCTACCTGCCAGTGTTATGGCAGGTATTATGTGCACATCAGCGACAAGAATAGAGAAGACAGGCATATTAATGGATGTCTAAATAGCATCAAGCAGGAGGGGTAGGGCTATTATTATGACCAATATTGGTGGATAAGAGCAAGGAATCAGTGCCGATGACACTCACAGGGCTTCTTAAAATGCTCCTCAGGACCTGGCATGATATATCCCAGAAGCAAAGTTTTCCAGGCTTGTCTATGTACTAGAAGTGTCTCTTCTGAATTAAATTTGATTGCCATAATACGGTAATACTGTAAGTTAAACCACACAGTGAAATCACTGAAAAAGAATATATTTTGTCTTTATTACACTTGTTTATTTCCCATGATGTATTCAGCATACAGTTAGGCCCAGAAATATTTGGACAGTGACACAATCTTCATGATTTGGGCTCTGCATGCCACCACATTGGATGTGAAATGAAACAACTACAACAGAATTGAAGTGCAGACTTTAAGGTTTAATTCAAGGGGTTGAACAAAAATATATGATTAAACATGTAGGAACTGTAGCTATTTTTATACAAACGCTCCTCATTTCAGGGGCTCAAAAGTAATTGGACAAATAAACATAACCCTAAGTAAAATGTTACTTTTCAATATTTTGTTGAGAATCCTTTGCAGGCAATGACTCCCTGAAATCTGGAACCCATGGACATCACCAAACACTGGGTTTCCTCCTTTGTGATGCTTTGC
The DNA here is from genome assembly GCF_027579695.1 of Neoarius graeffei. Taxonomy (NCBI): domain Eukaryota; kingdom Metazoa; phylum Chordata; class Actinopteri; order Siluriformes; family Ariidae; genus Neoarius; species Neoarius graeffei. The sequence continues at coordinate 27,252,998 of NC_083589.1, read as the reverse complement.
CAGGCCTTTACTGCAGCTGTCTTCAGTTGTTGCTTGTTTGTGGGTCTTTCTGCCTTAAGTTTTGTCTTGAGCAAGTGAAATGCATGCTCGATTGGGTTGAGATCTGGTGATTGACTTGGCCATTGCAGAATATTCCACTTCATTGCTTTAAAAAACTCCTGGGTTGCTTTTGCAGTATGTTTTGGATCATTGTCCATCTGTACTGTGAAGCGCCGTCCAATCAACTTTGCTGCATTTGGCTGAATCTGAGCAGAAAGTATATCCCTATACACTTCAGAATTCATCCGGCTGCTTCTGTCTTTTGTCACATCATCAATAAACACAAGTGACCCAGTGCCATTGGAAGCCATGCATGCCCATGCCATCACACTGCCTCCACCATGTTTTACAGAAGATGTGGTGTGCTTTGGATCATGAGCTGTTCCATTTCTTCTCCAAACTTTCTTCTTCCCATCATTCTGGTACAGGTTGATCTTAGTCTCATCTGTCCAAAGAATGCTGTTCCAGAACTGGGCTGGCTTCTTCAGGTGTTTTTTGGCAAAGTCAATTCTGGCCTTTCTACTTTTGAGGCTGATTAATGGTTTGCACCTTGTGGTGAATCCTTTGTATTTACTCTCATGAAGTCTTCTCTTTATGGTAGACTTAGATCAGGGGCTATTTCTCAGAGACAACAAGGGAAGCCGAGCTTCCCCTAAAATTCTCTCCCCAAACTGCAGCATCTATGACGTTGAATTCTCATTAAAACAATAACTTGCATAACATAATATATGCCCAAGATTGTATTTACGTTCATAACTATCCTGTAACTTATTTGAGTGATGTCTGACGAACTTGCAGTTCGCTACGAGAATCACCTTTGCTGCCAGGCTGTAACCAGCGTTGCCAGATACTGCTGACGTTTTCCAGCCAAAATATGTTCAAAACCCACCAAAATGCACTTAAAACCACCCAATCTGGCAACACTGGCTGTAACCTTTCTTATTTCAATGGGCTCTATGCGCTGGCAGCCGGGTTTCCGTTGCAGTCTATGAGAGGGCTCTGAACAGTCAATTTCGGCTAGTTGTTATTGGTTAAAATTGACAAAATCGTCACTTCCAGGGAAGCCGGGCTTCTCTGGGACTAAACGAGACAGTGGGAGGGACAAGAAGCTGGGCTGATGAAGGATTATTGGAGGTAGTGTTTGAAAGACATGAGGAGGGCGGGCTCTGTACTTCGGCGTCGGTGAGGAACACGGAGGTATGATCAGTCCCTAGCGGATGTTGAGAAAGTGTAGTCGTGTGCCAAAGTGCTGTCCGAATTTCTTTTCATATAAACGGTTCTTCTCATTGATGTCTCTGCACATTACTCTGTAAATAAATGTAAATATTACTCGTTGTGCTCCGTTAACTTTCATCCATTCTATCAGTTTGATCATTCGTGAATTCACTCGTTTATTTCATTTGTAGTTCAATCTGGTTTTAGGCTAGCTTGAGCCTTATTGGGATCTGCAGTGCTAGCTGCTAACAGAAATTGGTGAAGTCTCTGGAAAGCACAACCAGCTAGTATGACAGGGTCACAGACCATTTTCTGGAAAAGGAGTGGAGGGCAGAATTTGTGCATAAATAGTGTGCATCATATAAATGTTCATGAATCTGAAGTGTGTATATTGTTCAGTAATGTTAAGAGAATGGTGGGCTCTGTGTTATAGGTTATACCTGGGTATAATATTCAAGGTGGGGCGGCACGGTGGTGTAGTGGTTAGCGCTGTCGCCTCACAGCAAGAAGGTCCGGGTTCGAGCCCCGTGGCCGGTGAGGGCCTTTCTGTGCGGAGTTTGCATGTTCTCCCTGTGTCCGCGTGGGTTTCCTCCGGGTGCTCCGGTTTCCCCCACAGTCCAAAGACATGCAGCTTAGGTTAACTGGTGGCTCTAAATTGAGCGTAGGTGTGAGTGTGAATGGTTGTCTGTGTCTATGTGTCAGCCCTGTGATGACCTGGCGACTTGTCCAGGGTGTACCCCGCCTTTCGCCCGTAGTCAGCTGGGATAGGCTCCAGCTTGCCTGCGACCCTGTAGAAGGATAAAGCGGCTACAGATAATGAGATGAGATGAGATGAGATAATATTCAAGGTTCTGTGTGTTGCATAGCCTATCTGGTTATGAATTTCCAGACTGTGTTGCAGAAGATGTTCAAGGATGTGTTGCACAGCTGGGTGTTGTGTTAAAGACTCTGTGTTGCATATCAGGGTATGATGTTCAAGGCTCTTCGTTGAATAGCCAGTGATTTTTGGATGTTTGATATTTTTGATTAAGGATATGAGGCACTAGCCTGGCAAGCCAGACTATAACATGAAATGTACAAGCAAAAATACTTTCTGCCACTAGGTAGGGTTGTCTAGTTCACTATGCTAATGGGGCACACCTTTCTATGCTTTGATATCCGGCCTACAGGTTTTACGATGAATACGTAAAATGGGCTTCCCCTGTTTTAAAAACCAGCAGCCGCCACTGACTTCGATACTGATACACCTACTTCCTGGAGAGTGTTCTTCACTTGAGTGGATGTTGTGAAGGGGTTTTTCTTCACCATGGAAAGGATTCTGTGATCGTCCACCACTGTTGTCTTCCATGGACATCCAGGCCTTTTTGAGTTCCCAAGCTCACCAGTGCACTCTTTTTTTCTCAGAATGTACCAAACTGTTGATTTGGCCACTCCTAACATTTCTGCTATCTCTCTGATGGATTTCTTCTTTTTTTTTTCAGCCTCAGGATGGTCTGTTTCGCCTCCATTGAGAGCTCCTTTGACCGCATGTTGTGTGTTCATAGCAAAAGCTTCCAAATGCAAACGCCACACCTGGAATCAACTCCAGACATTTTAACTGCTTAATTGATGACAGGTTAACGAGGGAAGAGCCCATGCAGCCTTATTTTTTTTTTTTGCAGCCTTCTGAGTCAATTGTCCAATTACTTTTGGTCCCTTGAAAAAGAGGCGGCTATGTATTAAAGAGCTGTAATTCCTAAACCCTTGCTCCAAATTGGATGTGAATACTCTCAAATTACAGCTGAGAGTCTGCACTTTAAGCCCATATTGATTATATAATTGTATCCTGAATATATTTTCGTAAACAGCTAAAATAACAAAACTTGTGTCACTGTCCAAATATTTTTGGGCCTAACTGTATGTGCCATTATGACATGAATTCATATATAATGGTGTATTTTCCCTTAGATAATGACAACAAAAGGTCACACAGAGGGCAAGAGTGGATAATTCTATACAATGCGTTATGCAATGTACTATCCAAACAGGTTTGGGTGTGAAAACTGTGTTGACTTGACTTCTGCTCATCTGCATTTCATCCCTTCTCCGACTTACCCAAGCACCAATATGAGACGCCTTTTAAGGTTTCCATTATCTCCACACAGAGCCATGCATCACATTCACACAGAAGAACTAGTTAGCAAAATGTCAGCTCCATATAAACAATTGTGGTTATTTTGGAAAGTGACGTGCCAATGTGGAAATTTCCCAGGACAGGATAAATTATTTGTTTCTGTCAACAGATGAATTGTTTGACACGTCTGTGACTGAGATCAGTTGGAGATCAGTTGTTGTGTTGAATATCCACTAAAAATATTCTTTATTTATATTTCAAATCATATGACAAGAAAAGAATATTACAAGGTTACCATGTTCACTAGGGATTAAATCTCAGTAGGATACTTACTAGAGCACAGGATTGGAAGAGAAGCATAGTCAGTAAATGGTATCATTAAAAATATTTGTGGTGGGCGTTCCAGTGGGTGTTCAACCAAAACGTCTCTAGCTAGTGTCCCTTGATGGTCTGAGTCACTTGATGGTCTGTTAGAATGGGATAAAAACCTTCACTGCTCAGCAAGTTATCTGCTGACATCTTATTTTAATATAATAACATAAATTTTCTCAGAGCTGCTTATGTCTATTCAGGCATTTGGCTGTTCTTTGTTGTTTTATTGGTCCTTTTGCATTTGCTACTGAAAAATGCTGTGGCATCAGTGGTGAGCGAAGTAAAAAAAAAAAGTTTAAACTCTTCTTCCAGAGCAGAAGAAAAGATCAGAAAATACACCACTATCTGAGCCTGAAGAAAAAAAAGAAAGCCATTATATATAAGCTAGATGGCCTTTCGATTTCATAAAATCGGTGAAATTTAGTTCCCTCTGAAATTTGGTCAGTGTGATATATGTTTATTTCTGTAATATCTAAAAAAAAGGATTCTGTGGCTGGGAAGTTATTTAATTTGAGGGGATTCCTGAGCAAATAATGTGCATGAAATTGCTCACTTCATGCAGTGAAGTAGACAGAGGAAGTCCGTGTGTGCATGAGCAGGTTTACCTGCTTCTTCTTTTGGGTTTTACGGCAGCTGGCATCCATAGTGTTTCATTACTGCCATCTACAGGTTTACCTTTGACCGTGCACTGACAGTTACATTATTCTGTTGCTAAACGAACAGCTGATCACTCCAAGGTGCTCGCTGAGCGCCAATATTTATTAGTTTGGTCCTGCATTTCCTTTCCTTCGCAACATAACATCTTTTCTTCTCACTTTCCATTATTGTAGTCATTCCTTCACCTTTCATTCGCAGACTCACATCCTCCATTTTTCTCTCCTGTTTCAAATTTGTATCCCACAAAAATGCCTTGTGCGAACGGGGAAAGCCCACCACGTGATGCATGACATAGTATCTTGAATTGGGTCATGGTGAAGCAGGAAAAAATAGCAGAGAATTTAGGGCCACATGGCTCTAAATTCATTAATTGTTCTATTAAAAAAAACTAATAAAATTGGAAGTTTGTGATTCGAATTCAGTACCTTTCAGTCCACCAAACAAAAATAACTGGGTGTCAGGGAAAATTCTTTTTATGATCTACACTTGAAAAATCTGAAAGGCAGTCTACCTTTAATCATTGCATACATAGTCATTATTATACAGAATATTATACAGTGGATATAAAAAGTGTACACACCCTGTTAAAAATGAAAGGTTTTTCTAAGGTAAAAAAAAAATTAGACCATGAAAAATAATTTCAAAACTTTTCTCACCTTTAATGTGACCTATAACCTGTACATTCATTCATTCATTATCTCTAGCCGCTTTATCCTTCTACAGGGTCGCAGGCAAGCTGGAGCCTATCCCAGCTGACTACGGGCGAAAGGCGGGGTACACCCTGGACAAGTCGCCAGGTCATCACAGGGCTGACACATAGACACAGACAACCATTCACACTCACATTCACACCTACGGTCAATTTAGAGTCACCAGTTAACCTAACCTGCATGTCTTTGGACTGTGGGGGAAACCGGAGCACCCGGAGGAAACCCACGCGGACACAGGGAGAACATGCAAACTCCGCACAGAAAGGCCCTCGCCGGCCCCGGGGCTCGAACCCAGGACCTTCTTGCTGTGAGGCGACAGCGCTAACCACTACACCACCGTGCCGCCATAACCTGTACAATTCAATTGAAAAACAAACAAATCTGTTGGGGGAGGGGGGAACATTAAAAATAAAAACATACAATAAGCTGGTTGTATAAGTGTGCACACCCTTAAACTAATACTTTGTTGAAGCACCTTTTGATTTAATTACAGCCAGGGCCGTCGACAGGGGGGGACAACCGGGTATTTTGTCCCGGGCCCAGGCATGAGGGGGGGCCCAGAACTGGTCCCTCATGAAGATGCCATTAATCATTCTGTTTCATTTCAAAATGTGTTGATTTGGGGGAGAAAAATGTGCTATATTTGCATTCAATGAATGATTTCTGGTTCTTTTGCCTTTATTGTCTTCGAAAATAGATTCAAGAACCCACGTACCACCCCTAATGCAGAAATGGTTTGGTCTTTGATTAAGGCGCCAAATAACACGGCACTATAGAGATCTTGCAGTCACGTGACCGGAAAGTACACAACCGCCATCTTGTCGGTCAAAAACACCGCTGAATACTGCTGCACTCGTGTACAGAATGGATCAATTTCAACCGACGGACTACACGGCTCATTTTTCTAATGAACAGATAACTAGATATATGTCTAAAATAAACGATCTACAGATTAGTGACCCTTATGGCTTACCGGACGGAGTTTTCACGACCGGATTTTGAACTGCCAGCGGAATACCCGGACGTGTATAATTACCTCATTAACTTTCCCTCGCTGTTCAGTGGTGAAGCACTGTGTGCTTATAAATCTCTGCACAGTTATCTTTACAGAAATTCAGGATTTGTCAGCGACTCAGATGTGGCATCTTGTAAACAAAATAATCCTCACTGGATGGGTGAGTCACTTAAGTATTGAGTATAGCACTGACCAGCCGATTATAGAATAGAATAAGGTAATTCCAAATCGTCCGTGTTGTTTACATGGATCTGGCGTTGGAGAGGTAGAGGCTTGGCAGTGGAGATTTGAGTGGCTGTTTGTATGTGTATATGTATGTGGCAATCATATCCAAATGTTTTAGGCACGCTTGCTGAGCTGCGCTGAGCTGGACTCCGGTTAGCTGAAAGCCCGTGGAACGCTGCCTCTTGTTAATTAAACCTTATTTTGTTGGAAATCATCCCGTGTAGATACGACGGCATGTGAAATTGCCAGCTAGATAGAGTTTAATGTAACGAATGGGCTATAAATGGGGTGTTTTGAGGTTAGTCTGTTGCAAAACATTAAACTTTCGCTTACACTGGATACTCTTCAAACAATTCCCTTGCTCAAGTGAAAAATGATAGGCCTGTATGAAAAGCGCAATTAATGAAAGTAGCCTAATAAGCCCTAAATGAATAAAACAACCTCTGTTTTATTGTTGTTGCTTACACGTTAAGATTTTGAAATCTTCTCGGTCCAGTTCTATATCCAGGGAACGTTGTAATCCTTTTGGTTTATCCGTAATAAACGTGTCAGCCCCCAGGTCAGATAGGCTAATGTTACGTGGTTGGGAGGGTGTCAATTTTTTTTTGTAACATTCTAAATCGAGTACGGAAAGGACGTTTATGAAAAACAAGACAAAAAAATACACTGAAAAACTCACTGTACACATCACTAGTGGTGATGCTTCTATGTTCAGATTTTGGGAAAGCCATAACTCCGTTCTCATTGAGGCCCAGTTCCATCCCGTAAACAATCATTTTGGTTTATCAACTACCTGCGCTCAAACATGTCACAGGAGAGGCTCAATGGGCTGGCTATGCTCTCTATAGAGCGCGAACTTGCAAAGAAGCTGGACTTCAGTGACCTTATTGACGACTTTGCCACAGCAAAAGTCCGGCGCATTGCATTTCGCACCTGAATAGTTGCAGACTAAGGAAATGTTCAAACTGTAAATATGTTGAAATGTTGAAATAAAATGGTTGACTGTTATAATGGGCTTGGAATACCTGTTATTTAAGGGTTGGAGTGAATGGAGACTGTGAAAAGAGGGGTTGGGTGTGGGTGGTTGCTGTGTGGCGATGTGCGTGCGCGCGTATGTGTGTGTGTGTGTGGGGGGGCACTCAGATTATTTTGGGGGGGGGGCCCACTCAGATTATTTTGTCCCGGGCCCAGCCAAAGCTGTCAACGGCCCTGTTTACAGCATTCAGTCTTTTTGGGTCGGAGTCTATCAGCCTGCCACATCTAGACTTGGCGATATTTGCCCACTCTTCCTTGCAAAAGCACTCCAAATCTGTCAGATTGCGAGGGCGTCTCTTGTGCACAGCCCTCTTCAGGTCACTACACAGATTTTCAGTTGGATTTAGGTCTGGGCTCTGGCTGGGCCATTCCAAAACTTTTTTGGGGTCATTATCATGCTGAAAGATGAAATTCCTCTTCATCTTCAGCTTTCTAGCAGACACCTGAAGGTTTTGAGCCAAAATTGACTGGTATTTAGAACTGTTCATAATTCCCTCCACCTTGACTAAAGCCCCTGTTCCAGCTGAAGAAAAACAACCCCAAATTTTTTTACATCAGAAAAACCTATCGTTTTAACAGGGTGTGTACACTTTATATCCACCGTAAATACAGTGAGGAGAAATAAGGATTTGGACACTTTTCTTTATGTTACTTAATACACTTCCAGTGAATAAGGATTTGGACACTTTTCTTTGTTACTTAATACACTTCCAGTGAATACTTATATCCACTTCTAGTTTACACAATGTCTTTTGATGTTGTAGTTGTACTTATAAATATGAACAAAGTATGTATTCCTAAGAATAAACAAAGACGTGTTGAAAAATGGAAACACAGAGAAAAAAAAAAGAATTCATACACCACAAATTACCAATGTTAGTATTTTGTTGCAATGTCTACAGTAAGGAATACAGTAATTAGCTTTGGCAGCACTGTGATTCAATTTTGGCCAGTTCCTCTTCTCAAACTGTCTTCAGTTCCCCAGGGTTATGATGGCCCATCTGATGGAATCACACTTTCAAAATCCTCCATGACTTTTCAATGGGAGGAACCCAATGGGGTTCAAGGCAGAAACCCCATTGACTGGACCATGCAAGGATTTAAAAAAAAAAAAATTATTTGGCTGTATATTTGGGGTCATTCTTCTCAGATTTAGTGCTTTGATCAAAAATTCTCCGCTAATATGTCTTGGTACACTGCTCCATTCATGGTTTCTTATAAAGTCCCATATGGCTTGCAGAGATGCTCCCACACCCATGCTTCACTGTTGGTATGGTGGTCTTGGGATCACATAACTCTTCTTTCTCCAAACATGCTGAGCTGAATTATTGCCAAAGAGTTCTATTTTCTTTTAGTCTGACCAGAGTATATTCTTCCAAAGGAGTTCTGAGTTCTCAAAATGCTTTTAGACAACAACAACAACGTTTAATTTATATAGCACCTTTCACCAACACAAGGACACTTTACAGTAATGGTGCTACAGCAAGAGAAACAAATCAACCAAAAGTAAACATAACAGATAGAAGACACATGAAAGGAAAACACAAAATTGCAATTTACACGAGCATAAAGATAACAGATTTTTTCAATGCATTGAAAAAGATAGAACAGTCAGTGACCAGGAGAGGAGGGATAGCAGAGAGAGAGAGAGAGAGAAGAGAGAAGATTTGAGATTATTTTTGAATTTGGGAAGAAATGTACAATCCTAAAGACACTGAGGGAGAGAATTCCACAGCTTGGGGGCTCCAACCCTAAATGCCCTGGAACCCATGGTGGGTTGTTTAAATTTGGGAATGGACAACAGACTAGAAGATGAAGATCTGAGACTGTGAATGGGAGAGTAGGGTTGAAGTAATTCCATTAGATATATGCACATCTCTGTGCTTCATGTTCATCCACAGGACTTTTGCATGGAGTGTTGGAATGGAGATGATTGTGGCACAGTTCGTTGTTCCCTGTGTACCTGTTGTTCCTGGTGCTTTCAGTTCATCCTGCAACTCTTTTCACATGACTGATGTCTTCTCTTTGATTGCTATTTTTCATTAGTCTGAGAGCTCATTGTGAATTCTTGCAAGGCGTGTCTGGACAAGGACGATTGTTTAGTTGTGGTTCCATGAACTTTCCACTTTAACATTAAATCAATTACTGTGATAGGGTGTTTTATGGTCTTTGCCAGGGCTCTGTAGCTTTTTGCATTCAAGTGTTGTTCTCCTTTGTTCGTGCCATGATACACTTCCACAAACATGTGTTGTGAAGATCAGACTTTGATAGATCCCTGTTCTTTAAATAAAACAGGGTGCCCACTCACACCCATTGATTGTCATCCCATTGATTGAAAACACCTGACTCTAATTTCACCTTCAAATTAACTGCTAATCCTCGAGGTTCACATACTTTTGCCGCTCACAGATATGTAATATTGGATCATTTTCCTCAATAAATAAATGACCAAGTATAATATTTTTGTCTCATTTGTTTAACTGGGTTCTCTTTATCTACGTTTAGGACTTGTGTGAAAACCTGATGATGTTTTAGGTCATATTTCTCATCTCATCTCATTATCTCTAGCCACTTTATCCTGTTCTACAGGGTCGCAGGCAAGCTGGAGCCTATCCCAGCTAACTACGGGTGAAAGGCGGGGTACACCCTGGACAAGTCGCCAGGTCATCACAGGGCTGACACATAGACACAGACAACCATTCACACTCACATTCACACCTACGGTCACTTTAGAGTCACCAGTTAACCTAACCTGCATGTCTTTGGACTGTGGGGGAAACCAGAGCACCCGGAGGAAACCCACGCGGACACGGGGAGAACATGCAAACTCCGCACAGAAAGGCCCTCGCCGGCCACGGGGCTCGAACCCGGACCTTCTTGCTGTGAGGCGACAGTGCTAACCACTACACCACCGTACCGCCCTAGGTCATATTTATGCAGAAATATAGAAAATTCTAAAGGGTTCACAAACTTTCAAGCACCACTGTATCTGTGGGTATTACAAATATGGTATAAGGTTCACGAGGATCAGAAATTCATCTCACCTTACCTATATTTGTTGTTTTTTTTCTATAGCATGGCATAATAATTGTGTGTAGTTCTGTAGCACTTCCTTTCTGTTTACTGGCATCGTATTTTAATATTTCAATAATGTAGCAACATCTGAGCATTTCACCTGGAAAAAAATTGAGACTTAATGTAGAAAATATTCATTAAACGCAGCAGAGATACAAAAGTGGTGACAGCAATCAGGGATTTCTCCTGTGCTTCCTCTCATGAGCTGCTTGATTACTCAAGGGTGCAATTCCTGATTGCACTTTAATTCCTCAACAGTATCCAGAAATACATTTTGACCCAACTAAATACAGGTCCCCCAATCCCTTAATGAAATCTGTCATTGTGATATCTCCTGCATTCTCTCAGTGCACAAATCATATATGTCTCGACCGTTATTGGATTGTTAAGTTTTAAGGTCTCAGAGTTAGAGGATCTGCTACTGAGCATATAAAAAATGAGATTTTCAATGAGAAGAATAAGTTGACATCTTTTATTCTAAAAAAACGAACTCTGCTTCTTTGGAATAGAGCTAGATAGAAGGACTTTAGATGCTGTCAGTGCTCTGCCATTTTCAGTGGTAACATTTACTGACCCTCTAAGATCTACTGTCATCGCTATCCAAATTGACACATGGTGACCTATCAGTAAATGTAATTTATGGGTCAATGATTCAAGCATCATCAGCAATAAGGGCACCACTGAAGGCCACTCAGTGAACCAAATAGGAGAAATAAGAGGTGGACATTGGAGAAGGTCGAGAGTGTTTGGTTTTCCAACAAAGGAATATGATCTTGTAAAAATTGCTCGTTCAAGACCTGTTTTGCCTCTGAAAACTACCTTTCAGATTACAGCTGAGGACAATGTTAATGGGGCACGTGCTGAAAGATCTCCATATTTATGATACAAGTGGGAGGTTTGATTATGATTCTGAGGAGTAGCGATATGATTGTGCCCTGTACCTGATGAGAGAGAACACACATACACAAGTGCTGAAATCACTCACTTCATCACGGGCCAGTGATTGATGATTAAGCTGCTCCATGTGGATTGCTCACTTGCCCTCACTTCCTCTTTTTAATCACTCTGCCCTTTGTTCCACCACCCCCTCACACACCTTAGCACCTCCAACATTGCCATGGTCTGTTGATTACAGTGCTCAAGTAGAGCAATTAAATAAGAGTGCTGTTTCTCTCTGTATTGTCTTTCACCCTTGTGTCCTGAAAGGGAGGAATTACAATGAGAAATGGACCATCTGTGATCGTCTGTAATTATTTTGAGTTGACACATTGAGAGGCTGTCCACAGGGCAACGGATTTAGGTGAATCTGATAAAATTGTTTATCGTTTCGGCCTGGCGTCCACAGAGGTGGAAAGAGTACACAGCAAATTCCTCAGTGTTGAATTAACACTTTCAGAGTTAATTTGTGTCCAATTGGACCTATATAAACACAGTAGGGTGTTAAATCAACACTCTGGGTGTTAATTCAACACTGGGGATTTTGCTGTGTACTAAAATATTATACTCAAGTACAAGTACTGTTACTCTGATGAAATTTTACTTAAGTACAAGTAAAGTTACCAGACAAAAAATCTACTCAAGTAAAAGTAAATCATTTAAAATGTACTTTAAGTAAAAGTAAAACGTTACTTTTAACAATGGGTGTTTTCTGCCTCCATTGTGTTGTGCAAAAATGAAAAAGAAGAGGAAACAAGGATATATGTACATCTCAACCCAGATGTTTTATTTAAAGGAAGTGTATCAAATTGAATGCTTAGGATAATGCTGCATTAAAACTGAGACAAACAAAAAAGGTCAGTACACACAGTCATGTCGTTTACATCGCCCTGACCACACACAAAGCATTGTACACGAAATATGAAAGTGAAATGTTGCACCGAAATCTCGTAGCTTGCCTGTGTGCACTGTGTGTTATTGAACAATTCAATTCAAACATTATTTGTTTTGCTTAGTATTCCTTTCTGGCCTGTTGGATGTAGAATGGTAGGAGGACTGATCACGTCAGGTTGGCAAGCTAACTTGCTTGCATGATTAGCCAACCGAATAACAGACTAGTTACCGTTATGTTACAGTACCAACAGGTTGCTACTTCAACATTAGCAATGCCATCCACTATTTTTGGAATATAACCAGCCTATTGTCGGTTTTACTATGGAAAGGAAACATTATGATCAGGGGCGCAGATACGTTTTTTGAACTGGGGGGGACAAAAAACTGGGGGGGGGGACAAAAAACTGGGGGGGACAAAGCTGCCAGCAAACCAACCCCAACCCCGATATGCCTGTCAAACTTGTTGTGGGTAACCATAGCAACCAAGCTCGAGCTCGCAACCTGTGCAGGCTGCGCAGCTCAACCAACCGAATATCAGTCTTTGTTTTGTTTTATGTGAGTTGTTGCAACTATGTATGTACTGCTGTGCACCTCAATAAACCGAATGGTAATTAGTCTTTTGATTTTTCTGTGAGGTTTGCCTTATGCAAAGAAAGACAGCATAGACATTTTTTCCTCCCTATAAGTGGGGGGGACCGAACGAGGTGAATTTAAATCTGGGTGGGACAAATCCCACCCGTCCCACCCTCTATCTGCGCCCGTGATTATGATGCCAATGACAATACTTACCTCAACATGCTTGCGCAGATTAGACGTCGAATTTTTGTATGCCGCAATGGTTGTCTTCTTGGGCACACATAATCTGCATTGCATAATGAAACTGTTACCCCTTTTCTCTACGAAGCTGAAGTGATCACGTATGTAGGGCCAGGGGTGCACTTCATTACTGGAAGAAATTGCGTTTTCTGCAGGGTTGTCCACCACAGGTTCCTCGGTCTCCTCCATGTCCGCAGGGGCGCTTTATCAACACCTGTGGCCCAGGGGCTAGGCCCCTCATAGGCTACCTGTCAACCCTACCCTTACCGTTGGCCAGGAAAACACTCTTATTTTATTTGCAATACGTGTCAAGCATTTACAGTGTAAGTGCGTAATTAGCCTGGAAGCCTACGATAGGTTACGTTTGGCTCAGCGTAGCTGCGCAAGGCCCACGCTCACATCGCTCAACACATCCGACCACAGAGGGAGAGAAGAACGCACGCATTATCATTACAGAGCCGGTTCTGATTATTACCACGGACAGGACAGTGATACTGCGTAACTTTCACGCAGGGGCATGGCCAGAGATAACCACACAAGCGCGCGTGCGCTATAATGTAGACCTATGTGTTGTAAACATAAAACACACACACCAACAGACAAGTCCTTTTAAAAAATAAAATACATAAAAATAGCTTGGTGGCATGAAAACAAACATTCACTGCAAGTCAAGGTACTTGGCTCGGCGGCCACATGAAACGTAAACACCATGGACAGCGGCCAAACTCATAACTCTACAGACCGAAATACATGAAACCAAGTCCTACTAGGGTCTATTTTACCGATCTATGTTCAACCATCATGCAAGTCTTCCTTCTCCTTGAATGAGACCGTGCATTCAACTGCCTTTTTGACATGACTGCATCGAAATACCACTTGCAACAATATTTCACGCACTCCATCAAGAAAAAAGTTAAACATGATGAACACGGGCATACTGTTTTGAGCATACGATTTTTAAAAAAAAGAAACGAGCTACATCAAAGTCCTTCAATAAACCCATCCTTTAGCGCAAATGAGCTTAACCTAGTTCAAAGCATGACGCTAGCAGTAGCTGCATAAGGCAAAATCATGTGGGCCTTTCGTCAACAACAAGCCACGGCGGGCAAACATTAATAATCAAGTGTCCTTACCTTAAAACGTTGTCTTGACCACGGAACTTCTCAAGTATTTCACTTAAATCCACACGGGTTAACAACACACCCAACACAGCTAGCGAGAAATGTGGATCTGCGCTAGTTTTGTATTGCTATTCCCCTCAGTATGCTTACTCTGTCTGCTGCCCGAACTGTGAAAATTATAGGCTACAATCTTTTCATCAATTTCTTCAGTAGATGCCGTTTTAGACATTTTATTATCCCCATCGAAATATGCTATTATACTAACAGGATTATAACTCAAATCACATGACACGTATTCAAATCACAACTGATTTATTTTACTGTTGGACAGATCATAGCATATCTAGCCTAGCTGCACATAGCCTAGCTGCTGGTAGGCTGATAACTGATAAGTAGCTGATATTCTGAACAGATTGGTGATCCTTACCTTAAAAAAGTCTGTGACTTTAGGCAACGATTCTATCATTACCTGCATCTCTCTTTTTTTTTCCTTTTATGCGCCCCGCTAACATGTGAACGCTTCATCTTTCAAAGCCTCTAAATTTGTGTCTCTGTAGTCTGCAGTCTTTGGCGCGCTTTCGTGCGTGACGTTACATTTTGTTACATTTTATTCTGGTACAGTTGTGGGTGTTCGTTTCGCGAACCACATCCACCATGTCTCTTACAGCAGGCTACTGTGCGCTCATTTATTTCTAACCTTATTTCTATCCGTACATTAATGTAGGCCCACGATTCCGACAGTTTATTATTTTATTAATATTACAAGGCCCCTGATTGGCTGTGGCCCAGGGGCTTGAGCCCCCCGAAGCCCCCCCCCTTAAAGCGCCGGTGCATGTCCGCCATCGTCTGTGTGAGACTCGTGCTCGCGCGACAACTGTCCTTCCCGTGATTCATTTCCAGAACGCATTTCCCCTTCTCCGTTTTAGCCTTTTTTTATTTTTTATTTTTTTTACTCAGTAACGGTTGTGATGTAAAATGTACCGAAGTACACTACTTAAAAGAAAACATACTTAAGTAAAAGTACACTCTTTAAAAATTACTTGAAAAAGTATAAGTACACAAAAAAGCTACTCAAGTACAGTAACGTGAGTAATGTAATTCGTTACTTTCCACCTCTGGGCGTCCACACGGCACTGGCGTTTTGGGTGCCCCAAAACGAGAACGGGTTCCAGAGTGGAAAAATCTGGCAACGGCGCCGTTGTGAAGTCGTCTGGATGAGTAGAACGGATTTGTTTACGATGACGTCACAACCACATGACTATAACAAGCAGCACTCTTGCTGTTTTGTATGAACCACTGCATTGCATTCACTTTTATATACAGCTTTGCTTTTAAATAAACAAGTAACTGAACCATTTCTTCAATTTCTTTTTTATTGGATAAGACTGCTTTTCAAAATGTTCACACACAATATAAAAAGTTATATAAATTATATAAAAATGCTTTTCAAAATGTTCACACACAATAAGAAAATTAAGTTATATAAAACTATGCACACTAATAAAACTAATTTGTACACACAGAAGGCACGATTTCCTCATGTAGTCGCAGCCATCTTCTTGTTGTTGTTGTGTGCTTGTTCCTGTGAGTGCTTCACGCCGGATAGAAGAAGGGGTTTATGCGCATGCGTCCTACTTCTTCTGTTGTTCTGGTGTCTCCGATGGGACTGTCTTACAGCGCACGTAGAGGTGTGGCATGTGTATTGCATCGTTTTCAGCAAGCGTTGCATTGCCATATGTACCTGGTATTTTACTGATCCGTTGACCATGTGGACGCGATATTTTTTTAAATAAAATCTCGTTGCCGTTGTCGTGTGGATGTAGCCTGAATTTTCTGATATGTAGGCAAGTTTCAAAGAGGAACGTGTTAGACATAGCCTCATATTCTCTTTGGGTTAAACGCTCTGTGTGTGTGTGTTTACTTGCTACATATTGAGGACCGGTGGAGAAGTTCTGCCTCAAGTGGAGGAGTTTAAGTATCTCGGGATCTTGTTCACGAGTGAGGGAAGGATGGAGCGTGAGATCGACAGGCGGATCGGTGCAGCCTCCGCAGTGATGCGGTCGCTTTACCGGTCCGTTGTGGTGAAGAAGGAGCTGAGCCAAAAGGCGAAGCTCTCAATTTACCGGTCGATCTACGTTCCGACTCTCACCTATGGTCATGAGCTTTGGGTAATGACCGAAAGGACAAGATCGCGGATACAAGCGGCCGAAATGAGTTTCCTTCGCAGGGTGGCTGGGCGCTCCCTTAGAGATAGGGTGAGAAGCACAGTCACTCGGGAGGAGCTCGGAGTAGAGCCGCTGCTGCTCCACATCGAGAGGAATCAGCTGAGGTGGCTCGGGCATCTTTTTCGGATGCCTCCTGGACGCCTCCCTGGGGAGGTGTTCCAGGCATGTCCCCCCGGGAGGAGGCCCCGGGGAAGACCCAGGACACGCTGGAGGGACTATGTCTCTCGGCTGGCCTGGGAACGCCTCGGTGTTCTTCCCGAGGAGCTGGCCGAGGTGTCTGGGGAAAGGGAAGTTTGGGCTTCCCTGCTTAGACTGCTGCCTCCGCGACCCGGTCCCGGATAAAGCGGAAGAAGACGAGACGAGACGATATTGAGGACCAGAACACATTTTTTTACCAACAGAATTGTATATTTTTAGGAATTGAGGACATTTTGGCTGGTCCTCAACTTCTTCAAAGGTCTGTTTGAGGGTTAAGACTTAGTTTTAGGGTTCAGGTTTCGGTGAGGGTTAGGCATTTAGTTGTGATGATTAGGGTAAGGGGCTAGGGAATGTATTATGTCAGTGAGTCCCCACAAAGATAGGAGTACAAGAATATGTGTGTGTGTGTGGGGGGGGGTGTAGTCAAGACCACCTAAACTGAGACCAAATCATGACCAAGATCAAAGTGTATCAAGACCAAGACTTAGAGGGTTGAGATCAAGACCAAGACTAAAGCAGTGTGAGACCAAATCAAGACCAGAACCAGAACCAGACCAGTGTGTGTGTGAGAGAGAAGTGGTGGGGGAGGGGTGACAGCCATTAACAGGAAGAAAATTTTCAAAATAGCAATGAGTCATATTATTGGTCGCATTTGAAGCAGGAAATTTTACACCCAATCACAGTAAAAATGTTAACAAATAAATCAAACAATGCACAGGTAATTTTATTGAAATCTCCGCAGTTGTGGTCTTGACCGGTCTTGGAATAAATCCTGAGTCTTCTGTGTCTAACACAAGACTGACTAAAAATATAGTTGATTCCGAGACGAGACTGAGACCTTCAAAAAGTGGTCTTGAGACCGGTCTCGAGTACTATGACACTCATGTAAGGTATATGGTGTATATGCCGGCTGGAGAATGATTGGTGTCTGTACACAGTGGGATGATATTTTGCTGTTGATATGCAGAGAATCAAGCACCCACAAGGTCATGCATTACGGCCCTGGAAACACACTGAGGCTTCTATTACCATAGACTGAATGTGAGTTCTCTCAAGTTCAATATCAGTGTCCTTGTCATTAATATCCTACATGACTTAATTCAGTGAATATTATGGCAGTTTGGTTGTCTTAAATATATATATATATGTTGTTAGTGAAATCATTTATAGTGCATATACCCTGATACATTTGTGCTCACTTAATTAACGAAGAAACAATTTGCCATCCAGTATAGTTCCAGACATTGCAGATGACGCCATACTAATAAGCTTACACTATATAATGAGAAGAAATAATTTTAATGAATCTCCCTCAGCTTGCCTCTCTTTAGCATGGCAGAGCTGTCTCCATGGTAACACACATTCTGTCTGCCTGAGTGAAGAGTAAACAAAGATGTGGGCAGGTTGGAACCATCGGCTAGAGACGTCCACTGAATCTCGTTGTCTATGAATTTATTTTTCGTTGATTTTATTTCATAGATCATATCAATGGTGTAAAAGTTCAACAATAGCAATGATTATAGAAGTTTGTGAAAAGGTATACTGGTAATAATAGTTTGCTGGCAAGAAATCAATTAAGCTGGTTTATACAATAAAACAGTATTTACAACAGCCTAGATGTGTACTTCTAAATTTGGGAGAGAAAAAAATTGTATTTGTGTATACATATGTGAATACTCAAATTATGCCTGTAGTCCTAATGTTAGTCCGAATTCTCAGAACAGCAAAGCATCCTTCAGCCCATGACTGTTTCAAATGCATGGAAACGTACTGCACAGGGGAAAAAACACAACCAAAGTGTTCAAGGGACCAAAATAGCTTCAGTGCATCTTTAAACAGATGTTACAAGTCCCTGGAACTGTCTTAGAGAAATAAACGCCATAATTCCCAAAGATATTCCTTCAACTGGTGTTTTGATGGTGGTCGTGGTGATGGTGGTGTGGAGAACTCTGTCTACGATATTAGTTTAAAGGTTCTGACTGCAAAGTTGAATTCTGGGCAAAATATCCTATTTCTATTGCTGGTGGAGTTTTGAGATGTTTCACTGCTGCACACACTGTGTATCCTATGTTTTGTTGAGATAAAATGCGTCTCACATTTTATGATTCCGGAGATTGCCGAAGCAAGTGAGTAACAATATCATGTGACCACCATGGGGTGTGTTTGACCTACTTTAACGAAAACAAGTCGGCGTGGGCAAATATGGCAGACTCGATTCCGCTCTCCCACCAGCTAAAAGCCAGCGGAAAAGAAAAAGAAAGCCTGCTTAGTGAGTGCAACTGCAAGATAAGAGCAAGGTTAGATGACATGTCATTTTTCTGGACAGATAACCAAATCATTCTAGCTAGAGCTTAGCTATCTTAACCTTAGAATGCATGGGCTTGACTCGGTAGTGAGTATGGAGTTACAGTGGTGCTTGAAAGTTTATGAACCCTTTAGAATTTTCTATATTTCTGCATCAATATGACCTAAAACATCATCAGATTTTCACACAAGTCCTAAAAGTAGAACCCAGTTAAACAAATGAGACAAAAATATTATACTTGGTCATTTATTTATTGAGGAAAATGATTCAATATTACATATCTGCGAGTTGAAAAGTATGTGAACCTCTAGGATTAGCAGTTAATTTGAAGGTGAAATTAGAATCAGGTGTTTTCAATCAATAGGCTGACAATCAGCTGTGAGTGGGCACCCTGTTTTATTTAAAGAACAGGGATCTATCAAAGTCTGATCTTCACAACATGTGTTTATGGAAGTGTATCATGGCACAAACAAAGGAGACTTCTGAGGACCTCAGAAAAAGCATTGTTGATGCTCATCAGGCTGGAAAAGGTTACAAAACCATCTCTGAAGAGTTTGGACTCCACCAATCCACAGTCAGACAGATTGTGTCCAAATGGAGGAAATTCAAGACCATTGTTAGCCTCCCCAGGAGTGGTCGACCAACAAAGATCACTCCAAGAGCAAGGTGTTTAATAGATGGAAAGGTCACAAAGGACCCCAGGGTAACTTCTAAGCAACTGAAGGCCTCTCTCACATTGGCTAATGTTAATGTTCATGAGTCCACCATCAGGAGAACACTGAACAACAATGGTGTGCATGGCAGGGTTGCAAGGAGAAAGCCACTGCTCTTCAAAAAGAACATTGCTACTCATCTGCAGTTTGCTAAAGATCACGTGGACAAGCCAGAAGGCTATCGGAAAAATGTTTTGTTGACGGATGAGACCAAAAATAGAACTTTTTGGTTTAAATGAGAAGTGTTATGTTTGGAGAAAGGAAAACACTGCATTCCAGCATAAGAACCTTATCCCATCTGTGAAGCATGGTGGTGGCAGTATCATGATTTGGACCTGTTTTGCTGCATCTGGGCCAGGACGGCTTGCCATCATTGATGGAACAATGAATTCTGAATTTTACCAGCAAATCTCATCTCATTATCTCTAGCCGCTTTATCCTGTTCTACAGGGTCGCAGGCAAGCTGGAGCCTATCCCAGCTGACTACGGGCGAAAGGCGGGGTACACCCTGGACAAGTCGCCAGGTCATCACAGGGCTGACACATAGACACAGACAACCATTCACACTCACATTCACACCTACGGTCAATTTAGAGTCACCAGTTAACCTAACCTGCATGTCTTTGGACTGTGGGGGAAACCGGAGCACCCGGAGGAAACCCACGCGGACACGGGGAGAACATGCAAACTCCGCACAGAAAGGCCCTCGCTGGCCATGGGGCTCGAACCCGGACCTTCTTGCTGTGAGGCGACAGCGCTAACCACTACACCACCGTGCCGCCTTACCAGCAAATTTTAAAGGAAAATGTCAGGACATCTGTCCTTGAACTGAATCTCAAGAGAAGGTGGGTCATGCAGCAAGACAACGACCCTAAGCACACAAGTCGTTCTACCAAAGAATGGTTAAAGAAGAATAAAGTTAATGTTTTGGAATGGCCAAGTCAAAATCCTGATCTTAATCCAATCGAAATGTTGTGGAAGGACCTGAAGCGAGCAGTTCATGTGAGGAAACCCATGAACATCCCAGAGTTGAAGCTGTTCTGTACGGAGGAATGGGCTAAAATTCCTCCAAGCTGGTGTGCAGGACTGATCAACAGTTACTGGAAATGTTTAGTTGCAGTTATTGCTGCACAAGGGGGTCACTCTAGATACTGAAAGCAAAGGTTCACATACTTTTGCCACTCACAGATAATATTGGATCATTTTCCTCAATAAATAAATGACCAAGTATAATACTTTTGTCTGATTTGTTTAACTGGGTTCTCTTTATTTACTTTTAGGACTTGTGTGAAAATCTGATGATGTTTTAGGTCATATTGATGCAGAAATATGGAAAATTCTAAAGGGTTCACAAACTTTCAAGCACCACTGTATACACCTAATGTTTTGATCTTACAGAGAAATAAACGAGAACCCAAAAACAGTAACAGAGAAAAGATATATTTGTCTTTTGTTTCACAGATCAATTTGCGAATGTCAATCACAAATTTCATTCCTGCAACTCAAAACTCTCCGAGGTCGATGCAGAGTCACAATGTTTTCCACGCATCGCCATCTTGGTGTGCCACTGTTCCATAATTATGCTCATTAGTTAAAGCTCCTCCTGTTTGGCTGTTTCCATAGGGCCATACTCTTTACCTCAAGAGGGAGGAAAACAGTCCCAAAATGGAGAAAAGCAACCATCAGCACATCAAAATGATCACATCTCGTCTGCATGATATTGTTCTTGCGGGACACAGGAAAATACCATGCACAATAAAGAACTGAAAATTTCGGATGACTTTGCAGTCAGTACCTTTGAAATCTCCCATAAGTATTCAATTGGATTGAGATTAGCTGGTGACTGTGAAGGTCATAGTATATGAGTTCCCTCATTTTCATTCTCATCAAACCATTCACTGAGTCCTTGTGCTCTGGTGATGTGGGTATCATTATCCTGGAAGAGATATATACAGTGCCTTGCAAAAGTATTCACCCCCTTTTAAAAAGACATTGCACAGTATATCTACGTCTATGTGTGCACATTGTTTGTTTGCCTCTCCTTTTTTTTAAATGTTATCTTCATTTTTCACTCGACCTTTATATTTTGCATTCCATATGCACTTTATATTTTATATTTCATATTTTATATATATATTTCTTTTTATATTGGTAAGCGTAATTTGGTCGGGCAGTTGCAAAATAAGAATTTCATTACCCAATAATAAACCGCTGTGTCTGTTATTGTGTATATCACAAATAAAATCTTGAAATCTTGAAATGGGCAAAAATTCCAGTGGCTAGATGTGGCAAGCTCATAGAGACTTATCCAAAGGGACTTGTAGCTATAATTGCTGCAAAAGGTAGCTCTACAAAGTACTGACATTAGGAGGGTGAATAGTTATGCATGTTGAAGTTATTTTGTCCTATTTGTTTGCTTCATAATAAAAAAAAAAATTCACATCTTCAAAGTTGTAGGGATGTTCTGTAAACTAAATGATGCAAACCCTCAAACAATCCATTTTAATTCCAGGTTGTGAGGCAACAAAACCCAAAAAATGCCAAGGGGGTGAATACTTTTGCAAGGCACTGTAGGTTTAGGAAGGTTTCATCAAAGGACAAAGGATTTGCAGTGATGTTTTCCTCTAAGGGATAAGTGGACCCAAATGACCTCAGAAAAAAGTCCTCAACTGCATAAGAAGAAGAAGCCAAGAAGAAGCCTTTATTTGTCACACGTACACTCAAGCACAGACTTAAGCATACAGTGAAATTTAACCCATCTGAAGCACTGAACACACACACACACACACACACACACAAGTGAGCAATGAGTACCCACACATACCCAGAGCAGTGGGCAGCTACTGTATGCTGCAGCACCTGGCGAGCAGTTGAGGGTTGGGTGTCTTGCTCAAGGGCACTTCAGCCCAACCTCAGGCCACGGCTGCCCCATGTTAACCTAACCTGCATGTCTTTGGACTGTGGGAGAAACCAGAGCACCGGAGGGAACCTACACAGACACGGGGAGAACATGCAAACTCCACACAGAAAGGCCCCCGTCGGCCACTGAGCTCAAACCCAGAACCTTCTTGCTGTGAGGCGACATTGCTAACCACTACACCACTGTGCTGCATAACTGAGTCTCCAAGTTTTTTTTTTTTTTTAAAGATATTTTTTTTTGGGCTTTTTGCACCTTTATTGGATAGGACAGTGTAGAGACAGGAAATGAGCGGGAGAGAGAGAGACGGGAAGGGATCGGGAAATGACCTCGGGCCGGAATCGAACCCGGGTCGCCCGCATTCATGGTATGGCGCCTTAACCACCTGAGCCACGACGCCCCCCAAGTTTTTCTTTTTGTTACCTGTCTGTATAAACAGCCCACATTCTTTAAGTATCATTTTGGTGAACATAAAACAAAGTAAGCATTTAATATTCCAGTTATCAAAAGATACATGGGGGAAAACACACACACACACGTACGTATGTACGTACGTGCATACATACATACACACACATATAGTGTGTGTGTATGTATGTATGCACATACGTACATACGTACGTGTGTGTGTGTGTGTGTGTGTGTGTGTGTGTGTGTATATATACACACACACATATATACACACATACATATATATATATATATATATATATATATATATATATATATATATATATATATATATATATATATATATACACACACACACACACACACACACACCTGTAAAGTGAAGCCAAAACAACTGCTTTTGATTTTTGTGTGCTTTTGATCTCCTGTTCTCCTTTTCCTGCCCAGGACCTGATTCAATCAATTTAACCGAAATAGTTCCCTTTTAGATTCCTTTTGCCCTTGCAAGGGCTTGTATTACATTAGTCTCTATATTTCAAGTTTCCATTCTTCTTTTAATTTTTATTGATAATTCTAAAAGATTCCAAAGGCTGGGTACCAAGTTGGACAGTGTTGCTCACTTGGATCCTGCTTTGCAATTTATTATACCAGGGGCCATTTCCAGAGCAGGATTTAAGTTTAACCAAAAGTAAGCCTTATTCCTGAATGGTAATACAGTATAAAGGTCTTAAAGTTAGCTTTCTGGAAAAGAATTAAAGATTAAATACTTCCAGTAGTCCTACACCAAATGGCATTCAAATCACCTGTGTATATTAGTGAGACTGTGTTGGGCAAAGGTTGCTTCTAAAACTAGGAATCAATCCAGAAAAGAAAAAATCTCTGGAACTGGAGACATTCATCTAAAACAATGGCAGAAAAGCAAGCAAAAGGAAAGAAACATTTGCATAATTAAAGATAAATAGCAGACATCAACTCCAGAGGCCTGGATATCAGTTTGTGATGAATAAATTGACAATGAGCACACATCTTTAAAATACAACCAGGATTCCAAAAAAAGTTGGGATGCTATGTAAATAAAAACAGAATGCGATAATTTGCAAATCATGGAAACCCTATATTTTATTGAAAATAGTACAAATACAACATAGCAAATGTTGAAACTGAGAATTATTATTATTTTTAAATATATGCTCATTTTGAATTTGATGTCAACAA
Organism: Neoarius graeffei; assembly: GCF_027579695.1. Lineage (NCBI taxonomy): Eukaryota > Metazoa > Chordata > Actinopteri > Siluriformes > Ariidae > Neoarius > Neoarius graeffei. The sequence goes on along the minus strand of NC_083589.1, from coordinate 27,228,791 downwards.
CACATTTCAAAAAAGTTGGGACAGAGGCATGTTTACCATTGTGCTGCATCACCTTTACTTTTAACAACACCCTGTAAATGATTGGGAACTGAAGAGACAAGTTGCTGTAGTTTTGAAAGAGAAATGTTGTCCCATTCTTGCCTGATATACAATTTAAGTTGCTCAACAGTTCGGGGTCTCCTTTGTCATATTTTGCGCTTCATAATGTGCCAAATGTTTTAAATGGGAGACAGGTCTTGAGTTCAGGCAGGCTAGTTTAGCACCCGGACTCTTTTACTACAGAGCCATGCAGATTTAATATGTGCAGAAAGCAGTTTAGCATTGTCTTGCTGAAAGAAGGAAGGCCTTCACTGAAAAAGATTTTGTTTGAATTGCAGCATATTGCTCTGAAATGTGTACATATCATTCAGCATTAATGTTGCCTTCCCAGCTGTACAGTGGTGCTTGAAAGTTTGTGAACCCTTTAGAATGTTCTATATTTCTGCATCAGTATGACCTAAAGCATCATCAGATCGTCACACAAGTCCTAAAAGTAGATAAAGAGAACCCAGTTAAACAAATGAGACAAAAATATTATATTTGGTCATTTATTTCTCATCTCATCTCATTATCTCTAGCCGCTTTATCCTGTCCTACAGGGTCACAGGCAAGCTGGAGCCTATCCCAGCTGACTATGGGCAAAAGGCAGGGTACACCCTGGACAAGTCACCAGGTCACCACAGGGCTGACATATAGACACAGACAACCAGTCACACTCACATTCACACCTACGGTCAATTTAGAGTCACCAGTTAACCTAACCTGCATGTTTTTGGACTGTGGGGGAAACCGGAGCACCTGGAGGAATCCCATGTGGACACGGGGAGAACACGGCCACGGGGCTCGAACCCAGACCTTCTTGCTGTGAGGCAACAGCGCTAACCACTACACCACCGTGCTGCCCTGAGTGCAGGTATCAATGCGCTGTCGAAGCGCGCAGAAGGTGTTAGTACGCCTGTCATTATAGTGCGGACTTTCCATAGCATAGAAAATCGCCACGTTTCAATTTGTGTAACTGAACTTTGTTTCATGTCACTGGTCATATAAACCTATGTAAACAGGAAAAACGCAGAAGAGTTTGGTCGCATCTAACTACAGCCCCAAAAAATACCATTGGCCATGCTGAGCCTAGCTACATTGCTAACAGGAGTGACAGCGCGTCTGACTGACTGGGAGGTCACGCAAAGCTTGGAGAGGTACGGATCAGCTCGTCTCAATTCAGAGAAGAACATATTTCATTATGGAAGTACGGTGGACTGTTCCTTTAAGGGCTGATAGGGGATCTGCAAATAAAGCAGTTTTCCAGTTTGTTGAGGAGGCAGCAACTTTTAAGGGACACACTATACTAGATGTTGACCATTTTGACAATTTAAAAGAGAGCTCGGTGGTGTCTGAGTCTATAAGTGAATAAGTGTACTCCTTGATGTGAAATGGAATGCATTTGACATTGAAATTGCCTCTTCCAAAATCCAAAACATGCTCTCTCTCAGACAAAATGCAAATATGGGCCGGGTTAAAACAGCATACTCAGGGGATACTGATTGGAAATTTGGTTTGAACAAAAAGTGCTTCCGAACATGCACAGTCACACCTTTCTGAATGTGTCTGAAAACTGTAATGGAGTGCATACACTTTGAACATTAATGTAATACCAGTTCTTGTAATTCCTGTACACATCAGAATCTGTAGATGGACATTTAAAGGAAATTTGGCATCCATCTTTCCAGCGTACCATATCTAAAAGAAGTCCACATTCATATTCGTACCTGGTATGTTCGGTTGCCCTGGAGCATCAGGTATCCAAATGTAATTGCCCCTTATTTTACAACTTGCCTTGCAGACTAGCAGAACTTTAAATATTGTTAGTTCACTGACTCCACATAAATCACAAGTTTTATGATGAAAGGTGCTACATACCAAAAACCTTAAAGCTATGAAAACATGGAGACAAGATGGTCCAGGTTTGTGTCTTCTGCTCAGATGAAAGTTTGTGCTCCAAAAGTGAAATTTATTTGTCTGGCTGGTGGTGCTGTGTGGTCTAGTTTAATATAGGCCATATACTGTATTGCATACCCCTTATTCGAGAAATGTTAAACCTGCCTCATAAGAGCTTTCATTTGAACCCTGATTTACACTTGAATTAACATTAATCTTTCACTTTGAAGTCTGATCATTTAAATCTAGATTAGGTTAAATCTAAGACTATTATTATCCCTGACTCATAAAATGATTTACAGTTTGTCAGAAGTGGCTCATGGACCTACATTTTGGTGAAGCAGGACAACATGAATGACAGTCTTTTTTTCTTTTTTTTAATTAAACTATTTATTTTTAAAAATTCTGTCATTAACCATCCGGCCGACTGCTACTCCTCTACTGAAAATGTTCTTAGAGTGAGATGGAGCAGTGTGACTCCTGCCCTGTCCCAATGGGCCTCTCTTAGTGCTTGTTGTAGTTTATATGTGTCAAATAGGAACTTTATTTTAAACTGGTTATACAAAAGAGTTAATTATTTCAGTGTTTCAATGGAATTTAAAATCTATAAAGTTGTGAATGAGGAATTAATGAAGATTATACAGCAGTTAGTTCTGGTCCACTAATCTGGCCTGAGTTTCCCTAAAGCATCACAGCACAAAGATCATCGTTAAATGGTAGAGCAAGTGAATACAATGAACGCTCTCTCTCCTTGTAAAGATGCTCTTAGTGTTAAGAGGCTTTTGGGAAACCCACTACTGATTGGTTGACCAGTGCTCCAAGAGTGCTGATATTTCACATAATTGAGGTATTTCACCCACGTGACCAAGTCACGTGACGCAGCCATTTTGGACGGCACGCTTAAGTCCTTCAGTGCAAGGCGGTATGAGATGGTGGAGACCTTTGCACATTTTAACAAGAAAGTAAGTTGTGATTCGTGTTAAATTGGATCTGTCTTTTATCACAAACACTGTACCCAGCCTTGGTATGGAGCCCTGTTTATTTATTTCTGTGTCCCGTTTCTTTCTAGCCTTTGTTATTGCGTTTTATGTCTGATGTCTGCTACATGCAACCCTAGACAAATTAACACTGCCGAAAAAGAGCCGAAATTCCCATCACTAGAAACCGGTAAAAGGAGCGTCCTGTACGCTGTCCCTGTCTGTTGTGGCAGCCCACAGCACAACAAGCAAACACCATGGTTATTTATAGAGTGCTTACTGACAAATTAATCTATTCTAGGTGTCTGTAACATGTTTTTTTCAAGCTGGTTCTCCCTCTCTGTCTGCAGCGTTAGTATGTAGCTTGACATTCAAAATGGCGGACACCGGGGCATCACGTGACCCTGTGACGTCAGGTGAAATACCTCAATAGCACTGGGACGTTTCATTGTGTCACTCCACTTGTCTGTGTTCTCCAGGTAAAACTCCATTTCTGAATTTGAAACCGTTACGGTGGTAGTGTTAGCGATATCATCGGTGGACATGGCAGATGATATTTTCAGGAATATAACTTTTGACTTAAAATATGAAAGCTCATCAGATGAAGATGAAAAGGAAGACAGGATGCCAATTTCATTGGAAACACCTTTAATGGGACTGTACAGATCAATGTGAGCTAGCTAGCCAGCTAGCCAAGGTGCTACAAAGTGAGTGTAGCTTATTTGGGATCTATTTCCACTCACTGAGCAAAAATAAAAATAACATTTGGCCATATTGTGTCCAAAATGTCACTTCCTGAATATTAATTTCTTGTTTATAGAACTGTTGTGGCAGCACGGTGGTGTAGTGGTTAGCGCTGTTGCCTCACAGCAAGAAGGTCCTGGGTTCGAGCCCCGGGGCCAGCGAGGGCCTTTCTGTGTGGAGTTTGCATGTTCTCCCCGTGTCTGCGTGGGTTTCCTCCGGGTGCTCCGGTTTCCCCCACAGTCCAAAAACATGCAGGTTAGGTTAACTGGTGACTCTAAATTGACCGTAGGTGTGAATGTGAGTGTGAATGGTTGTCTGTGTCTATGTGTCAGCCCTGTGATGACCTGGCGACTTGTCCAGGGTGTACCCCGCCTTTCGCCCGTAGTCAGCTGGGATAGGCTCCAGCTTGCCTGCGACCCTGCAGAAGGATAAAGCGGCTAGAGATAATGAGAATGAGAATGGGATGAGAACTGTTGTATTAAAGCAATATCACACTCAAGGTTGTGTTGTTGTACTGAATATCAGGACAGCTGTGATTAACTATGGCACTCAGCCTCCGGAATTGTGCCTGCAACCAAGTCATAGCCATGCCAGTATTCCATACAACAGTGCTCCCTCTTGTATGATATTGCTTAACATTAAAAAATACATGGACAGTAAATAGAGTAAAAGACACCACTGGACTTAGCCCAGTTTAAGGGCCTTTTAAAAGTATGACCAGGCTTAATCCCTGTCCACAGATCACTTCATTTTAATGAATTGTCTGAGTTTCAGATTTCATACAAATTATTTACTTCATTTCTAATTTATATTTTACTAGGTTCAGCTGGTCTTGGTTTATATCATGGGTGATGGAGCTATGGTGGGTGGTTTCAGTTTTATTTTCCATCCATCCATTATCTGTAGCCACTTATCCTGTACAGGGTTGCAGGCAAGCTGGAGCCTATCCCAGCTGACTATGGGTAAGCGGAGGGGTACACCCTGGATAAGTCACCAGGTCATCACAGGGCTGCCACATACCGGTAGAGACAAATAACTATTCACACTCACACCTACGGTCAATTTAAAGCCACCAATTAGCCTAACCTGCATGTCTTTGGACTGTGGGGGAAACCGGAGCACCCGGAGGAAACCCACGCGGACACGGGGAGAACATGCAAACTCCACACAGAAAGGCCCTCGTCGGCCACTGGGTTCGAACCCAGGACCTTCTTGCTGTGAGGTGACAGTGCTAATCACTACACCACCATGCTGCCCTCAGTTTTATTTTATGAAATGTAAATTATTTTATTGTAGTGAAAGCTTAGACCTCATACTTTTCATGTATATAAACCAGTATGACAGTTCTCTCTTCCTCAATTTCAATTTCCCTGTTTCCCTGATTAATTAGTCATTTTCCACTTCTTTCATCCACCTCTCTTTTCATTTGAGGTTATTATTCACTGAATACATCAGGGAAGGCATCAATGATTTTATTACCTTGGCTTGTAAATATCGGCCTCCGAAAGAATAGAGTCTTTTGCTTATGTTTTACAGATAGTTATGGTGACAGAGTTCATGAAATGATCTTTGTCTTGTATTTCAACACAAAGTGCTCTTGATACATGGATGAATGTCTTTCTTTCCAGTTGAGCAACCCCATGAGCTGACAAACATCTGAATGCTTCTTCAACCCACAGTGACAAACTGATATTCAGAATCAACCATCCAATGATTTTATATTGCCTTACAGCTTCAGCATCACCATGGAGACAGATTTTTGCTGGTGTCTTCACCTGCTGCCATCCAAAGTCGATTCTATTTAATAACTCATCAAAGGCCAGATTGTGCTGTAGTTTTAATTACACATGCAACTTTGCTATAATGAACCCTGGTCTTACCTACCTGCACTGATCTAAAATATACAGCTTGAAATTTAAAATGAAGGAGCTTCTCTTCTGAATAGCAGTAATTATCACAGTTTCAGGTTAATTGAGGTCTTTCATGAGAAACCTGGCTAGATTAATACATTTTAATGGCTAGTATAGAAAAAGAAATTTGGTGCTCCTTGAAATATACATTAATTCACACATCACATTCAGCTAAGACACTGAACTAGGCTCAGTATCAGATTAGTACAACGTATCTCAAAATTCCAAAAAGCCTTTTAATTTATCATATAAAACCGTGACAGAACCCATAGGAATAATCTTTTACAAAGTGCCTTTGCTTATATCCATGTATTAGTACTCGTGCATGGCTTCATGAAAATAATGCTTCATATTATACCAGCGTCTCAAAGAGATTTACATCAGGTAATTCTCATATAACACATAAGATATACGAATCAAAATGCAACACCCTTTAAACAAAGTTACCTACCATAAACATACACAAAAACTACAATAAAATACAGTTTCTCCTGGTGACCCAACACCAGGAGAAAAGTTACAACAAAGAAAATTGCACTTCTGCCAGCCAAGTCAAGTCAAGTCCCCCATGCCAGGATCTGGTCTTCCCAGGTAGTCTCTCGTCCCAGCCCTAACCAACTTCTGTCAGTGGTGACAAGGAATACATAGACAATAAACAACCAACAGACATCTATATAAATAACCAACTTTCCTTAAGTACACTTCCGTAGACAATTTCTTACAATATTTATACCAAATTAGCAACTGCACAAGTTGAGTTTTAGCACAACTGACAAATTATCACAAGGGATTAGTCCACCCCACACAGCATTTGCAAACACTCAGTAAAGAGTGTCTCATAATCTGTAAAAATTGCAACCATTTTAGAGATCTACAGCATTAGTTAGCTTTGAGTCATTAGCTTTAGCCTACATTAGTTAATCCTGGGCTGCCAACTCTCACGCAATGAGTGTGAAACACACGCATTTGATTGTCTTCACACGCTCACACGCCATACCTCTGATTTCTCACGCTAGAAAAAAAATCTAGTTTATCTAATCTAGGCTACCCACTGCATCGCGCCAACCACTTGCGATTGATCAATTACGCCTTACGCACGGCTAAACAGGCAGAGAGGTGTTCCCTTCTGTACACACTCCCCTGTGGTAGGTGGCGCATCTAATGATGCTGCACTCGCCGGAAGTTGGATAATTGCCTACCATCAATTTAGAGGAAGAGGAGAGAGAAGAAGGTATCCGAGTTGAAGATGGGTGTCTCAGACAGGTGTGTACATATGCACGCCAATGTGTGGCGTTACTGGCGTAATTATGAACTTATATAAAGTTTCTTAATCGTTTTAGCCTATAAGTGTTGTGAGAATATTTAATGCCATATCGAGAGCTGTGTACTAGGCATGCTAAATCATTATAGGCCTACTGCCGTGCCACAGCTTCTATCTTCCCCAACAAGCAGCACGGGAGAGCACCTCCTTAGCACACATTTATTAAGGCGCATTTTTAGTTTGTTTACTGTATGTTATCATACTTTATGACTTTATTTGAAGCCATACTGGAAATGTTGTAAAATAAAGCAAGTAAGAGATAATATTACAAATGCAAGAAGAGCCATTAGCCACCATACCTATTGTTTATTTACAGCGTATTTATTTTTAATTATTTATGATGTATGTAATTGCTCAGTTAAAGTAAATAAAGCATGGTCACCTGTAATAGCAAAGAACTTGAACTTGTGAATAATTAAAAAAAAAAAGACAGAACAATATACTGAGGAGACAGGGTTTCAAAGAGGGCAAGACAGGTAGAGAATATTTGTCAGATAACAGGCCCTGATGAATGCTCTATTACTAATAAGAAATATAGATAAGAAATAAATTAATAAGAAATATATTAATATAGCTTATTTAAGTATGACCAAAATTTTTAAGCCCAACTTTGTGTGCACATTCCCACCTGTGGCCAAGGTTCAGCTTTTTGTGTTTCAACAGTGTTGGGAGTAACGCGTTACAAAAGTAATTAATTACTGTAATGCATTACTTTTTGGTGTAACGCAGTAATGTAAGGCATTACAGGGAAGAAAATCTGTAATAAATTACTAGTTACAATTGCAAGTAACGCACGTTACAATGCATGTTTTACGGTTTTTATATTTTTTTCTTCATAAGAATGTTTGATGATTACCGCGAGATCAGCTTCTGAATCTTTCTATTTCTGGCCGCGCGAAACATCCCGCTACCCTTCACTTCGTGTCTCGAGCTGGCACCGGCAGACTGACAAGGATGGAGTCCGATAGCTCGTTCTCTAGATGGGCATATGCCCACTACTTCGAGTTTATTGAAAAGAAGGACCGCAGGAACATTTCAGTTAAATGCAAACTGTGTGTGAAACCGAAACCTCTTTCCACATCGACAAACAGTACAAGCAATCTGACGAAGCACTTGCAAAGGTGCCATAGCACCACAAAATTAGTCAAATTAGCAAGCGGTGAGACAAAGATTGATGAAACGCCACCAAAGCAGCCGAAATTGAAGTGGAGCCGGCCTGACAATCTCCAACCACGAGAGGTGAGAAGGCTCGTCGCCGAGTACATTGTGGAGGACATGATGCCACTCTCAACGGTGGAGTCGCCCGCCTTCAGGAAAATTATCTCCAAGATCCCAGTGGCTGCTAGCAAAGAGGTAATCAAGGCTACGTATCCTCATTGACGCTCTTGTTTTTACCTGAATTTTTAATTTGTATTGGATGTTGACCTTATATCGAAAATGAGGGAGTCGTTGTCTAGTTCTGGCCGATAAGAAAGTTTCGCGTTTCATACCTTTTAAATCAAACGTGGGGCATTTTGGCTGGAAGTCATGCTGAAAATGGGGTCACGTTGCGTGGTATAGAAGGACTAGCCTCCATGAGCGCATGGAAAATGTTAAGAATTTAATACCGTGCCTACATATCTGCAAATTGCAATAGGGCTTACTTTCTAGATGTCAAATATCTACTATGAAAAATATGTGACATGCATGTTTCATTACATCTAGAAATTAAGCCTACAGTGTCTTTACCTGATTATCTGAGGTGGTATTACTGCCAAGTACTGGTGTGTTCTCCCAGACTAGCCTATGAAGCAAAGATTCCCTTAGGAAAGATCGGGAATCAGATTAGGAGTCTTATATTACCTGTGATTCGACATAAAGGCATGAAACGAAGCCCCATTGATGTCAACACAGAAGCTATTACTGAATTTTGCTTTTCAGCCCTATTCGGACAGAACTAGTTCAATGGGGGGGGGCCTAGGGTAAAGATGATGGGTGTACATTTTAGGTGTCAAACTCAAGGGCCGGGGGCCAAATGTGGCCTCCAAAGTCATTTAATGTGGCCCTCGAGAACATTTGACTTGTGTATTTATTGATAAAAAAAAAAAGACTTGAAGCAACATTTTGTGCACAAGAATTTTTAAGTGGGCCCAGGTTTGTGTAACAGTACATACAAGAATATATGATGGGAATTAGTACCGGTATGTGTGTTAATGGCCTAGCTTTAAGAGTATACATTTCTGTATGCACAATTTCAGTGCATGTTTGAATAAATATTGAATTTGGCCCCCGACTTAATACCAGCTTTTGATTTCGGCCCACTGTCAATTTGAGTTTGACACCCCTGTTGTACATTATAAGGTCTTTAACCAAAGCTGTTATTTGGTGTTAATATGTGGCTATTGCCTTATGTTTTAATGTTTTTCAGACTGTCCTTCAAAGCAGAAAAACATTCACAAAAGACCTGGACAAGGCATATGCAGTCATGGCAAGAGAACTTAAGAAGACCATCGAAGGGCAGTGCTACGTATCCACCACCGCTGATCTTTGGAGTTCACACAACCGAAGCTACCTTGGGGTTACAGTGCATTGGATCGATGACACCTTGAAACGGAGGAAGGCGGCAATAGCTTGCAGAAGATTCAGAGGTCGCCACACCTATGATAAAATTGCTGCAGAGCTGGAGGACATTTTCTCTGAATATGGCCTTACTCATGAAAAAATTGTAGCATGTGTGACCGATAATGGGAGCAATTTTGTGAAGGCATTTCAGGAGTATCAGCATGTTGAGTCTGAGGAGGAGGCGGAGGAAATGGATGAGGGGGAGGAGGAGGACAGTGACGGAGGGGAAGTCCACTTCACAGACCTCCAAAGTGTGTTAAGTGCTGCTGATGATGAAGATGCTCAAGTTGGGCTATGTGTACTGCCGCCACACCATAGGTGTGCGGCCCATACACTGAACCTAATTGCAAACAATGAGGTAGACAAATGGCTTGCAACCAATCCAGAATCCAGAGCAATCTATCGCAGTGCTACGGCCAAGTGCTCTTCACTGTGGACAAAAGCCAGTCGCTCCACAGTTGCAGCTGAATGCGTTGAAGAGGTTAGTGATAAAAAGTTGATTGTCCCCACAGTGACACGGTGGAACTCTTTTTTTGATGCATATGCAAGAGTCACCGAAATGTCTCTCACTGACATCAATGAACTGTGCACACGCTTTCAGATGAAACGTATGAATGACAGAGAATACCAGTTTCTTAAAGAATACTGTGCCATTATGAAGCCTTTCACAGTCGCACTCGACATCTTACAGGGTGAGGACACATGTTTTTATGGAACGCTTCAACCTACCCTTGAGGTGCTCATGGCCAAAACCTTAACCATGAAAAATGGTCTATCACCAATGACCACTGGGCTGCCGGAGATAATTGTGGGGGCAATCAAAACCCGATTTGCTTCCATTCTTGATTCAAAAGCTGCCCTACTGGCTGCTGTTTCAATGCCCAAGTTCAAGCTTCGGTGGGTGAAAGAGGAGACTAGAAGAGACCACATCACTCTCCTGCTTACCACAGAGTGCCGCACCATAACAACAGAGGAACCTGCCGCCCTGATGCCTGAACCTGCTGCCACTGCCCCAAGCGAGGATGACTTTTTCTCCTTTGAGGAGCAGGTTAATGCCTCGGCTGATGCTCTCATGTCAGTAGAAACAGAGGTAACATCATACTTGAATTCTGCCCCTGTGATGGAAAGTCTCCATCTGTTTCCAAGAATTAAAAAAATTGCACTCCGTTACAATACACCGACACCATCAAGCGCACCAGTAGAACGGCTGTTCAGTCTGGGCAGTCTTGTGCTCACTCCAAAACGCAATCGCCTTAGTGATGAGCGCTTTCAGCGCATTCTTCTGATGCGCTTCAATAAATTCTTCAGTAAGGAAAAAGATTGTGAAATTGCTTAAATGCTCACTGTCCTTTGACAGCCAACCTCATACCCTATGTTCTGACAGGGTTTAATTACCTGAAATTACTTGCCTTCGGGGGCCAGAGGCCTAAGCACTTTGTTCTTGTTTTTGTTTTTTAACTGTTTCTGCTTTTTTTAACCCTATGACAGTTGTAGTTGTGAGTGACTGTCTTCTGTATAATTGATTTCTAAAGTCTGGGCAGAAGGCCGACAAGAGAGACTGAAATTGTTTTGTTTTTTTTTTTGGTTGAAGTCTGGTCAGAAGTCAGACAAAAGAGACTGAAATGTACTGGTTAGCATTTGAGGGCCAATAGGCCAAAACACTTTATAGATCAGTGTTTACATCCTTTTTTCAATTGTTACATTTCTAAGAGGATTGAGTCATTTTCCATTGAAAACATTAAAGGCATTGAAATAAAATATTTTTATCCTGTTATTTATTTATTTCAACAGAGTTCATTTAATGGTTATGTGCAAGTTGTGGTGCAGAATGTATAGGTAGGACAAAGACATAAATGGGTATAAAATATGATTAACAATACAGCTAGAACTATCTTCAAAGCTATAAATAAGGGTTACATTTACATGTGTATACTAATAGCGAAAATGCCGTTTGCTATGAAATTGAAGAGAATGGCTGGTGGAAGAAGGTGCTGGTGTGCCTGTGCCTGCTGTGGCAAGAAGGGAAAGGACAATATATCTTTTGGTATGGTTAAGAAGCAATTCATGTTGGTTTCATGTCAGTCTACAGGCTCACAAAACACCTCCTGGATGGCAGGTGAAATTCATGACACATGAGAGATTTGCACTAGGGATGCCAAATCCTTATTTCCAGTCATTTTGGCGAGAGTAACTAAAAGTAATGCAAAAGTAGTGTAATGCCTTACTTTTTAAATAGAGTAATATTGTAATGTAAGGCATTACTTTAAAATGACAGTAACAAGTAATAAGTAGTGTATTACCATTTTTGAGTAACTTGCCCAACACTGTGTTTCAATACTGTTCAAACTTAATAATTTTAATGTTTCTTGTAGCACATGCACATTTTGCTTACTGTTTAAGCATTTTATTTGTTCTTTTGCTGTTGATATTTTTCTTCTGCTGAACCCAGTGGTGGGGAAAGCCCTTAAATGCATAATGAATAGTCAGTGAGGGACAATCTTATTTTTTGCAACAGTTATTAAAAACTTAACATTTAGTTTCAATTCAGAAGGTGTTTAGGCTTAGCTGATGAAATATTTTCAAACATTAACTTGCCTTTAAATCTGAAACACAGGTCTATAGGGCTACAGGAACATTGGCAGTCACCTGTAGTTTTCTAGTGTGGGGGCTTTTAAGCCAAAACTTGGTGCTTTTGTTGGCCATAAGCTGAAGGCCTGGCAAGTCAGGGTGTGTAAGAATGTAGGTATGGCACAGCAGGCCACTCCAAAAATCCACCAGAATGCAGGAACATCTAACAGTGGTTCTCAACCGGGGGGGCGCGCCCCCCTGGTGGGGCGCGGAGGTACTCCAAGGGGGTCGCGAGTAGGCTTCATGTATGGAGGAAAAAAAAAATCTGGGGCTAACAGGCTATAGTAGCTAAGCAGATGCAACACATTTACCCATGTCAAAATGCAGGACATTGGACTATTACATACAAATCAATACTATTATAAAATCTATCAACAATCTATCATAAAATCTTGTGTGTGTGGCCGCATCAGTCGGGGGAACTGTGATATGTTCCCAAGCCTTGCAGACTTTATCAGTAATGCAGGCACTTCCCACGATTTCTCATCTGTCTTTCAAGCAGCGTCAGAGCACCTGTCGGTAATGAGAAAACAGTTTGCGGCATACTTCACAGAGGATTATCGCTCTTTTGCGTGGGTTCGAGATCCATTTGTGTGTACTGCTGACGAACTTCCAGTTGACATGCAGGAACAGCTTATTGAGCTGAAGAGTGACAGTAGACTTAAGGCAGTCTTCACCTCATGCCCTCTTTCGACATTCTGGGCGGCATTGATGCAGGAGTACCCGCAACTGTGTGACGTAGCCTTGAAACTGCTCATCCCATTCGCATCGACCTACTTGTGTGAGGCAGGATTTTCAAAAATGACTGCGCTCAAAACGAAATATCGCAATCGTGCGCAAATTGAGGATGACTTGAGACTGTGCTTGTCAAACATTTCGCCAAGAATCGAGGATCTTTGTAAGGCAAAGCAGGCTCAGGTCTCGCATTAACGCAAATGCAGATCACAAAGGCACAGTAAAAAGTAAAACCTAAATTCACGCCTGGTCCCAATTCCCAATGATATCAATAGCCAGCTAATGATAAGCCTAATAAAATACCTAATAAAAACACTAATAATAATAATAATAATAATAATGATGCCTATTAATAATAGCATAATAATAATAATAATAAGGCGGCACGGTGGTGTAGTGGTTAGCGCTGTCGCCTCACAGCAAGAAGGTCCTGGGTTCGAGCCCCGGGGCCGGCGAGGGCCTTTCTGTGTGGAGTTTGCATGTTCTCCCCGTGTCCGCGTGGGTTTCCTCCGGGTGCTCCGGTTTCCCCCACAGTCCAAAGACATGCAGGTTAGGTTAACTGGTGACACTAAATTGACCGTAGGTGTGAATGTGAGTGTGAATGGTTGTCTGTGTCTATGTATCAGCCCTGTGATGACCTGGCGACTTGTCCAGGGTGTACCCCGCCTTTCGCCCGTAGTCAGCTGGGATAGGCTCCAGCTTGCCTGCGACCCTGTAGAAGGATAAAGCGGCTAGAGATAATGAATGAATGAATGAATGAATAATAATAATAATAATAATATCAACAACCAACAACAGCAATAATAATAAATAATAATAATAATAATAATAGGCCTAATAATAATAATAATGCCTGAAAGAACATAAGTCTTGTACTACTGCCAACAGCTTAGTAATGATAATAGGCAATAATAATAATAATAATAATAATAATGCCCGAAAGCAGATTAGAAATGTGGTGCTACTGCCAATTATAACAATAGCCTAATAATGATAATAGGCCTATGTATTTCTATGGAATGGATAATGCTACTACTGCTGCTACTACTACTACTAATAATAATAATAATAAAAATAATTATAATAATAATAATAATAATCTAGCCCAGGGCTATCTATCTATCTATCTATCTATCTATCTATCTATCTATCTATCTATCTATCTATCTATCTGTCAATATAAGGTGCTGTAGGTCGGGTGGCGTCACTGCGGGTGAGTGTGTTGGGGGGGGATGGGGGCGGGGCGAGAAGAGGGGCCCCCAACTGCAATGAACCAGCTTTGGTGGGGCCCAGGTTGCAAAAGGTTGAGAACCCCTGATCTACTAAATCCAAAATCTCAACCCCCCCCCCCCCCCCCCCCCCCATTGTCCATCTCCAGCTGGACGACCCACAAACAAAACACCAGAATGCAGGGGGACAAGTGAATATCAAACTGAATACAAAATTCCCACTTACTGCATGGTGTGCAGAAAAATTTTGCCGTCGACCCCCCCCCCCCAAAAAAAATCTCACTCCAAGGAATTTCGAAAAGTTGGCAGCCCTGGTTAATCACTACTATGACTACTATGTTTGCAGCATTGTCTCTATGGGCTTATGCAGGGGTGTAGCTAGGATTTTTCAAAGGGGTGTTCACACACTGACTGGCACCCTGAGTACATTATGTAACAAAAAATAATTACCATTGCTAGTTTTAGGTAGCTTAGACACCGGCTCTTCCATTATTGCTGTTTCTTCCACGTTTTCTTGATGTTGTGTTCTAAAAACGGTACACTAAAACTTAGCTTCGAAGCCACAAAATGCAACTTTGATGGAAAAAAATATATAATAAATTGCTTACCTCTCTTTGCATCGAAATGAAGGAGGAAAGTTTTGCTTGTTTTGACATGGCGAATTATTAACACAAGAGGAAATACTCGTAATTCGCAACTAAAAAGACTGCAGCTACACTGGCAGCTTGACCATGCTTTCTAGTGTGATCGTGTTGCGCTTGCACAGAACTGTGTCAGTCCTGTGCGCCTTGGCTTGTGCACCTGAAGGCGCGTCTCAGGCAGTGCGCGCGCCTAACGAACTCCGGCACACGCGCCGTTAACAAAGAACACCTGTCTTTAATCAGTGAACTATGTTTGAGCTATTTAAGGACTGCGCCCATGCAAGGATGATGTGAAGTATTACACCACGTCTAGTGTGCTTTACTGAGCCTTGTTTCCTGTTCTTGTTGACCTCCTGGTTTTTTGACTCCTGTTTCTCGTCCCTTGATCTTGTATAGTTTTGCCTCTGATATTCTGTCCACGCCTTGATTGACCTCCTGCCTGTTTCCTCGATTACGACTTTGCCTGCTGTTTTGGACTGTTTGCCTGTTGTGTGCATTTCACGCACTTTATGCTCATATTGCACTGTGTATTATTTAACATATCTGCACTTAAATCCGCCTCTCCCGCACACACTCTGACAAACTGGGTTTTCGCGCCCAAACCACAGGAAGTCCATACAAGGTTACAGAAACCCTAATGAGGCTGAGGTGACAATCTAGTTAAAAAAAAAAGTTAGAAAAATTACAGTGGGCGCTTTTCTAATATTCTTATGCAGCTATTGAAAAAAATGTATGGTTCGACAAAGGGGGGGGGGGTCACGGGCACCCCAGGACCCCCCCAGCTACACCCCTGTTATGCCATGTAGTGTTATTCATTGTTAAATGGAATTATATGCTCATGTGTTCCCTTCTGGGCTGGGGTTTCCATTAGTATAACTCTTAACTCAGTATACTATGACCTGTTCTTTGCTGATCTTGTTAAATTAACTGGATTTCCACTAATCCACAGCTCTGAGGTTGAAGTTGGAATTCCCTCCACACAATTTGTTTATTTAGCATGGCTAATAATCCTTTCTTGCAGCTGAATAGCTGAATTGCGAAGGACGCAGTTCAACATGGCTGAGTTGAAGGCATACAAAGGCACCACAGGCAGCCGCCATACTACTCATGTCTGACCAGGGAACACAGCCCAGATATTAACACTTATGGGCAATTTAGAGTATCCAAGTAACCTAACCGCATGTCTTTTGAATACAAAATAGTCCTGTATATCTCTTTTTTCTATTCGAAGTTGAAAAGTTGAAAGTCCTTCCCATGCTATATGGCGCATACAGCGGCGCCAATCTCCATTTCTGTAGCCCTCAGCCTCTCGTCTATTACATGGCTAGGGTTACAGCGGGGGGCTAATCCTCTGGTAACCGCGAGAGTTTGACTCCCCACTTGCATCTGTATTGCAGTGTGCCTTGCCAGACGGCAGTGGGTACCATTTTTATGATGGTCTTTGGTATGACCCGACCACGTCTATTCACCTGTGCCATAATTCCCTAATAGATCATGGTATATAGTAGGCAAAAATATCCATGCTGCAAGACTTTTGCTCATGCAGCCAGTAACTGAATCTCTTGAAAGTTGGAGATGAGAACTGGCTATGTGCTCACTGCATCTGCACTGACTATCTCAAGGACACTGTATCTGATTCATACATCCTGTGCACTGATGGCACACCAATACCAATGTTGAAGTGACTTACTTGACCGCCATCATTTCTGCCCATTATCAGACAAGTACAAGGATGCTTTGTCTACACTCTCGTCTAGGAGATTCTTCCAGGCTGCCATTGAGCAAGAACCAGGCTCTAAACTAGCCATTGGCACCACTCTAAAGAGAATGGTTGCCAGGGTAAGGTCTGATGGTGCAGTGCAACCCACAACAATAAATACACTTTCTTCCCAGTGGTGCCAGACAGCCCAATGAAACAGAGTGCTGTGCTCTCTTTAATTGAGCATTGATTCTTCCCACATTTTTCCTGTTTGTGACCACTGGATGGGGAGTAAAACCTTGGTACCATTACTGCGATGGCCAGCAAGAGTTTAGTACAGGAAACACTTCTGAATACAAGAGACTCTTAAGTGGAAGCTGTGTATGAATGAGGTTCACCTCTTCGCTGAATCAACCCAATGGTGTTACTCCCCCCTGTCAATCAGAGTGACCCTAGCCAATCATGGGTGTCTGTGAGTCCATGTGTGCAGATCAGAGTAGTTAGAGCTTTCATCTGAGTCTGATTTGCTGCACTGTGACATAGCATGAGTTTGAAAAGATGTGGTAGCTGGCTTGATGATTCTTGGAGGAAGCACACACTAGCCATTACTTTCCCCAGTTGGTAGCTGTCATGTAAAGAGGGAGTGCTATCTAGTGGGTGGGAATGGTTCAAGATGACACCTTTGGAATCCTCAAGCCAACTGTACTACCATAAAAGAAAAATAAAGGTGGGGCGTATGACTGAATAGTGGACACCATCACATTGGCCTACCTATAAACAGGCTGGGCACCCAGCCCCTATTGCCACATGCCACTCTATGAGGAGCATTTCTGCCTCATTGTACTCAATTATAGGTCTGCGCCTACAGTATGTACTGCTGTTACCTGGGTGTCACCCTGCACTTTCTCCAGATTCTACAAGGTTAATGTTGCTTGTTGTAGCAGTGTGAGTGCACTGGTCTCACTCTAATCAGGTATTCCTAAGGAAAGTCATGTTCCTCATGACATTATGTCATATATTATCTAGATGATTCTCAGCACTCCTGGTAGGAGAAGCAAACTAGAACACTAGATCCCTATGTAACCAATGTAAGTGTGGTTTTATGAGCCAGGAAAACTGGCAGGTTTCCTTGTCATTCATAATGGCCTGGTGAGGAAGATCTCTGCTGAAGGAGGTTTTTAGGGATTTTTACACCACACCTGATGTTATTCAGGGCTCACTGAACCGCAGTTACCTATGGAACTAGCAGTTCCACACACTCTGCAAAGTATTAATGGAAAACTTGCATTTGGATTTTGCATGAGTGTTTGTGTACCTGTTTCATGTTTGTCTCTTGCTTTTCTCATATTCCATTTACTACCTTAATTTTCTCGCCAACCTTACTCAAAACTTTGTAACACACTCAGTCCACCATTTCAGTGTCTCTGTCATGTAGCATGGATTGAACTGGTTGAAAACATCAACCCTGCCCAGTATTTTGCACCAAGCATGCAAAGCTTGTTATAAATCAGTTGCTGCATAGAGGAAAAAAAAGACTCACTCAGAGTTACCTTCAATCTTCTTAGATGGTGTCAATTCTTTTAACAATTCATTGGATATAGCTCAAAAATTTAATGATTTTTTTGTTAACATTGGTTATGAATTGGCTAGTAAAGTTCCTGCTTGTTGTGGTAATCCATTGGATTTTATTACAGGAAATTATCCTTCTATCTCTTCTTTTAAGCCTCCTGATGTTCAAGAAATAAGTGACATTATTGATGAACTAAAAACATCTTCAGCTGGCCATGATAACATTTCTGCATCCCTTGTTAAACAGGTCAAGTGTCAATTTTGAAGCCACTGGTTTATATTTTTTCTCTGTCTATGAAAACAGGCGTTATACCAGAGGATTTAAAAGTTGCCAAAGTTATTCCCGGGCGGCACGGTGGTGTAGTGGTTAGCGCTGTCGCCTCACAGCAAGAAGGTCCTGGGTTCGAGCCCCGGGGCCGGCGAGGGCCTTTCTGTGCGGAGTTTGCATGTTCTCCCCGTGTCCGCGTGGGTTTCCTCCGGGTGCTCCGGTTTCCCCCACAGTCCAAAGACATGCAGGTTAGGTTAACTGGTGACTCTAAATTGACCGTAGGTGTGAATGTGAGTGTGAATGGTTGTCTGTGTCTATGTGTCAGCCCTGTGATGACCTGGCGACTTGTCCAGGGTGTACCCCGCCTTTCGCCCATAGTCAGCTGGGATAGGCTCCAGCTTGCCTGCGACCCTGTAGAAGGATAAAGCGGCTAGAGATAATGTGATGTGATGTGAAAGTTATTCCTCTGTTTAAAGTGGATGATCCATGTTGTTTTAATAATTATAAACCCATATCTATTTTGCCTAGCCTGGCAAGCCAGACTAAATGTAGGCAAAAATATTTTTGGCTGCTAGGCGGCTGGGTCTAGTTTACTAGGCTATATTTTGCCATGTTTTTCAAAAATATTATAAAAAATTATTTACAAAAGGATTATTTTTCACCTAGATTCTAATTCAATTCTTTACAAACATCAGTATGGTTTCCGGAAAAATCATTCCACTTATATGCCTTTGCTTCATTTGATTGACAAAGTTACCTCTGCATTAGAAAATAATGAATTTACCTGTAGTATATTCATTGACTTTTCAAAAGCTTTTGATACAGTCAACCATCATATTTTATTGAAAAAATTGCATAAATATGGTTTTCATGATTCTACATATGAATGGTTAAAAAACTATGTCTTAAACAGAAGACAGTTTGTTTGTATTAATGGATGCTATTCCAACAAAGCTACACTACTTTGTGGGGTCCCACAGGGGTCCATTCTTGGTCCATTATTATTTCTTATTTATATTAATGATTTATCAAATGTCTCAAATATTATTTCTCCAATAATGTTTGCAGATGATACAACTCTAGTTCATTCTCACTCAAATTTCAATTCTCTGATTAAAAATGTTAATGTTGGTTTAATTACATATGCTGCATGGTTCAGATTAAATAAGTTATCTCTGAATATAAAAAAAATCTAATTATATAATTTTTTGTGGTAAAAAATGATATTCTAAGGACTTTTGTAAAGTTACAATTCAGTCTGTTGAGATACCTCAAGTCTCAACAACAAGATTCTTGGGAATTTTTGTTGATGAGAGTTTCAGTTGGAAAGCATAAATTGACTGGGTTAGCAAAAAAACCCATAAATCTATCGGTATAATCAGGAGGATTAGTAATCTTGTTACCACAAACTGTCTTCTTATACTTTATTATAGTTTAATTTATCCATATCTTTCATATTGTAATATAGTTTGGGCAAGCACTTTTCCTACTACACGTCACAGAATTTTGGTCCTGCAGAAACGTTTTGTTAGGATGGCAACCCGATCTGAGTCATATGCCTCATCTGTACCTCTTTTTCAGAAACTTCAGATACTTACTATTTATGATATCAATATCTCTCAAATATGTTTTTATTTATAAGGTATATTCAAGTCATGAAAATTTTCCAGAGCACTTTAAGACTTATTTTAAATTTAATTCACAGATCTATTTTTATTCAACCTGACAATCTTTAGATCTTCATCCTCCAAGATTTCTTACGTGCAGAGGTCAATTTACTATCAAATTTAGGGATTCCAAATTATGGAATAGTTTTTCCCATTTGGCAAAGAACTGCTTCTCTATAAAATGTTTCAAAAGATGTTTAAAAGCCCATTTAATTGCTGTTTTGAAATTCTAATTCATACATGATAACACATTTTTATATCATTGTTTATATATTTTTTTCATTGCTATTTTTGTTACTGTCATTATAACTTGTTGTTGATGTTATACATATGGTTTTTTTATTAGTTCATTATTATTTTATGTAGTTATAATATTCTTTGTATGTTAATTTTCTATTCTTTATAATTATGAAATTTTAATTATAGATGGAGGCTTTTAAATAAGCCCATTCGGGTTTTTTGCCTCTCCCTGCACTTTATTAATTTATTATCTTTATTTTTTATGTAATTTTAACTGTGCAAAAATAAATAAATAAAAATAAATAAATAAAGCAGACAAGATATCATGCTCATTTGCAAAAGTCCTGTTAGAAAATAATTTTGCATATTTTTATTAGTGCTATTAAGTTTACATATGGCAGCATGGTGGTGCAGTGGTTAGCACTGTTACCTCACAGCAAGAAGTTTCTGGGTTCTAACCTCACAGCCAACAGGTGCCTTCCTGTGTTTACATGTTCTCCTCGTGTCTGTGTGGGTTTTCTCCCACAGTTCAAAGACATGCAGATTAGGTAAAATGCTCAGCCACTGGGGTTGCACAAGTCAGTACTCAGTGCAGGTCCCAAGCCCAGATAGATTGAAGAGGGTTGTGTCAGGAAGGGCATCTGGTGTAAAAACCTATGCCAAATCAAATTATGTAGATCATGATGATCTGCTGTGGCGACATCCAATGGGAGCAGCCAAAAGAACATCAAGTTTATGCATGTCTTTACAGACTCAAATTTAGTTTAGTAAACTAAGACCTTCATGGTCAGGTCATACCAAAGACCATCATAAAAATGGTACCTACTGCCATCTGGAGAGGCATGCCGCAATACAGATGTGAGTAGGGAATCAAACTCTTGCGGTTACCAGAGGATTCCCCACCCCCCACTGTAACCCTATCTATGTAATAGGCGAGAGACCGAGAGCTACTGAAATGGAGATTGGCACTGCCTGATGTTCTTGATGGCATGGGAAGGACTTTTAACTAAGACCTCAATGATGATATTATGTTGAGGATATTCAGTGTTAAAGAAAAAAAAAGTTTTCTACCAGATTCCTTTCTTTAAAATTTCTGATAACATGAAAGAGTTGTTATCATTGTTGTGGGAATTAAATAATCAGAATAGTAAGAGTCTGAAATGCATGTGATCTTAAGGAATGTCAAAGAAAGCCAAATTAGTATTCGTGTTTTTTAGTTTGTGTCAATCTTTTGTAGAAGTATTCTGTAAAACACTGTAATATGCACTACTTCTGCTGCGTGTGTGTGTACTTGTTACATATTGAGGACTGGAATGTGTTTTTTTTACCAACAGACCTCAGATATTTTTGGGAATTCAGGACATTTTGGCTGGCTGTCACTTTTTCAAAGGTCTGTTTGAGGGTTAAGACGTAGTTTTAGGGTTCAGGTTAGATTTAGGTTTAGGTGAGGGTTAGGGTAAGGGTTGGGGTGAGGCATTTAGTTGTGATAGTTAGGGTAAGGGGCTCGGGAATGTATTATATCAATGAGTGTCCCCACAATGATAGAAGTACGTGTGTGTGTGTGTGTGTGTGTGTGTGTGTGTGTGTGTGTGTGTGTGTGTGTGTGTGTGTGTGTGTTAGAGGAGGCAAAAGACAAAACACATGCATTTGTATTCTCTTTGCTTCCCACTCAACAGATTCAAAGACTCTTTTAAGAATGCTTTTGCCACTCTTGGGGCTGATACTTCATTATGCTGATCCTTCATACTTGCCTTGCATTTGGAAAAAAAAAAGACAGTTTGATCCCTGATGAAATGAGATTTACTGTCTCAAACTGAAAGGATTAAATAAACCAATTTCACCATAAAAAAAGTTCACACTGTGTTCTTTTCTCATGGGGTTATTCACAAAATAAAAAGACAACAACTCAATTTAAATTTCGATTTAAAGCAGCAGTGAGCTGCATTGATGATGTTAAAGCTGAAGACTCCTTTCAATTTGTACCATTCACTAAACTCACAAAAACAATGGATCCAGCTTTGTACTATACCTTGGTGTGTTAAGTTTGTAAACTTATCTAATCCTGGACAATTAGGTTCTCTTTTCTGAAGTTCACTTTTCTCACACATTTCTTACTCAGAAGGATGTAAAATGCAGACATCCTAGTTCTCCCAGTTCTCCCAGTCCTCCCTGAGAGTCCAGTGTGTAAGTCAGCATGGCCTGATTTGTATTGATGGATTTAGCTGACAAACAGAGAAAAGGGCCTGGCAGTATTTTCTGGAGGGTTGAGTTATTTCTTATTAGTCTCTCGTAAATGTGTGTGTGTTCAAGGGCACCCAAGTGCTCTCTGGACAGATTTGCTGTTTGTGAGATGGAAGACACACACACACACACACACACACACACACACACACACACACACACACACACACACACACACACATAAAGCATCCAGACTGTTAATAGACAGAGGCAGTTCAGGTTTTAGGTATTTCAGGCAAATTAAAACAACAGAAGGATTTTACAAACACACTTTTAATCTCTCTCTCTCTCTCTCTCTCTCTCTCTGTCTCTTAGTCCTACACCAAGATAATACCTTTACATAATGTAATATAACAGCTTTTTTTTTCTCCAGTATGATTACGGAAAGAGGATTCGACATCAAGGCACCAAGATTTCCGTCAAGATAAGCTTGCACAATTATGGAAAATCTTCCATCAGTTAAAGCTGTTATTTTTAATCTGGCTGACATGGATTACTTCAAAAGAATATCTATCTATCTATCTATCTATCTATCTATCTATCTATCTATCTATCTATCAACAGTACCAGTCAAAAGTTTGTATACCCCTACTCATTCATAATTTTTTTTTCCTGTATTATGACTATTTTCTACATTGTAGAACAATACTGAAGACATCAAAACTATGAAATAACATATGGAACACGCATGGAATTACATGGTAAATTTTTAAAAAATGTGTTAAAAAAATATGTTTCATATTTTAGGGCGGCACGGTGGTGTAGTGGTTAGCGCTGTCGCCTCACAGCAAGAAGGTCCTGGGTTCGAGCCCCGGGGCCGGCGAGGGCCTTTCTGTGTGGAGTTTGCATGTTGTCCGCGTGGGTTTCCTCCGGGTGCTCCGGTTTCCCCCACAGTCCAAAGACATGCAGGTTAGGTTAACTGGTGACTCTAAATTGACTGTAGGTGTGAATGGTTGTCTGTGTCTATGTGTCAGCCCTGTGATGACCTGGCGACTTGTCCAGGGTGTACCCCGCCTTTCGCCCGTAGTCAGCTGGGATAGGCTCCAGCTTGCCTGTGACCCTGTAGAAGGATAAAGCGGCTTGAGATAATGAGATGTTTCATATTTTAGATTCTCCAAAGTATCCAGCGTTTACCTTGATGACGCTTTGCACACTATTAGCATTATCTTAACCAGCTTCATGAGGTAGTCACTGAGAATGCTTTTCAATTAAGAGGTGTGTCTCATCAGAAGTTAATTAGTGGACGAGTTTCTTGCCTTCTTAATGCATTCGAGATCAAACAGTAAATAGTAAATAATAAAAATACAGTAAATAGCCCTATTCTACAACTGTAGTAATCCATATTATGTCATGAACCGCTCGATTAAGTAAAGAGAAATGGCATGCATCATTACTTTAAGACATGAAGTGACTTTTAATGAATAAAAATAAAGAAAACTATTGAATTAGAAGGTGTGTCCAACCTTTTGACTGGTACTGTATATATATATATATATATATATATATATATATGAGAGAGAGAGAGAGAGAGAGAGAGAGAGAGAGAGCCTGTGACCCTGACAAATAAGTGGGAAAGATAATGGATGGCTGGATAAATAGTGACCTAGAAATAGTGCAGAATTCATCCATCCATTATCCATAACCACTTATCCTGTGCAGGGTCGTGGGTAAGCTGGAGTCTATCCCAGCTGACTATGGGCGAGAGGTGGGGTACACCCTGGACAAGTCACCAGGTCATCATAGGGCTGACACATAGAGACAAACAACCATTCACACTCACATTCACACCTACGGTCAATTTAGAACCACCAATTAATCTAACCTGCATGTCTTTGGACTGTGGGAGAAACCGGAGCACCCGGAGGAAACCCACACAGACACGGGGGGAACATGCAAACTCCACACAGAAAGGCCCCCATTGGCCACTGGGCTCGAACCCAGAACCTTCTTGCTGTAAAGTGACCATACTAACCACTACACCACTGTGCTGCTCTAGTGCAGAATATTGAATATTAAATGTTCAAGATATTGAACATTTCTTTCAACAAATGAAGAACTACTTTTTTAAGTATTTCAAAATTCTACAAACTCTTTGTTTCCAACTTTAAATGAAAAACAAGAATTCCTGGTTTTCCTCATGGTTAACATTTTATATATTTTATGTTTCATATCTTTTTAAAACTGCTGGTACAAAAAAAGAAAGGAAAATATGCATTATCCACCACAGCTATAACAGGGTTTATCAGTGTGACGGAAAAGCAGGAAACATATCCTCATGGTCTCAATCCTTAAATATCACACCTTAAATCTCTGTAACTCTGTTTACACAGACAGTAATTCAAGCTCAGGATCAAACTGTGAGGTTGGCATGGTGGTGCAGCAGGTAGCGTTGCCTCCTCACTTTCGATCCTGAGCTCAGGTCACTCTCTGCATGGACCAGCAACCTGTAGAGCAAAAGCAGGACATCAGGTTCACAATCACCAACACCAACACCTCTCAGACTGCACATGAAAAAGAAAGCTAAACAATCTTTCACCTGCTGCAATTGTACATACTGTATTTAATGCCACTTAAGATGATTCGTCTCGAGGAAAAGAAAATTACTTACAAACTACACATGTAAGATCATTTCCCATATTGAAGTGCCAAGTACTTGAAAGCAGCAGCAAAGCAAATATTTCAAAGCTAAAAATAAATATTCTGAATCAAATAATACTGAAATATTATAACTAACTAAATTCCTTTAACCATTTAAGGTTATGGAATTACAATGTATGCAAAAGTCTTAGGCACCCTCATTTTTTTACAAATACGAATTTTGTTACAGAAGTTTATTTTATGACCTGTATTATTGAGTCAGTACAAAAAAAATACAGAAAGATGTTTATTTGTCTGTAAATAAAATAATCTAATTACATAATACAGCACTTTTCAGACAAAAAAAGACTTAATTTTTTTTAAGACTTAAAAGAAGTACTGTGGCAGAGTCTTCAAGATGCTCAGTAAAACTTAGAGCTAATATCTTATAAAACTGTACAAATTGTACCTGAGACTATTCAAAAACAAGCCAAGGGTTGTCAGAAAATATTAGCTTTGCTCAGTTTATTGTTTACTGCATCTTTTCTTCATAGCATTTCTTTGCATGTGACTTAGACATTTGCACAGTGCTACATTTTTGAACACCAACTTTGCATTCCATCTTATTTTCTGAGAGAAGCTTGGATGATGTCAAAGCAAATGAATTTTTTTTGTCAAGTAATTCAACCAATGAATAAAACATTAAAGGTTGTGCAGTTATTTAACAATTATTCGCTGAAGGCGAGGTGAATATCGGTGAATAATAACCAAGATGAAGTCAAGGTTATTATTCACTGATATTCACTGAACATGAGGCAGATAATTGTTTTAGTATAAATACACAGATGATTATTTAAAAAATCGTATTTAAAAAATTTATTTCAAACTTCAAAAATGGTATGCAAATATAATAAAGGTGCAGCACAGACTTGCATCACTTATCTACGCCGAGTCACATAAAATACTTTTGTTTTGAAATCGATAAAATAAATCACAATTCCACCTTACCTTTGAATCGTTTCAGACCAAACTTCACAGCATCTTTAGTGCTTTTAGGAACAGAATTTTCTTTCATAATTTGTAATTCTTCCTCATTTATGGTGACAAAGTGATTGGCAGCCATTTTGCTGAGTCGCTCAAGGTGATTATCAAGAAATAATCTGAATTTCTTGACCAATCAGCATGCGTGATTTCCTATAATCACCTGCGTATTTATACAAAAGGAAATTAGTCAATGACGGTATAATGTGATGCGGCCCAACATGAAGCAAAGTACTGTACTGTTACCACCCAAAGATGATTATCATGTACAGTATAACAGCACGTGCAGAAGTGTTTTATTCCTCTTACACCAGATCTTATTTCATTTATTAATCAAAATCATACTTTTAACATCACCCTTTGTATAGTAGTTTCACTTAATTTTGTGAAACATCTGAGAGACAAGTTTGTTCCTGTTATCACCTACATTGTAGCAGCTATAAATAGACATTTCCTCCCAATCTCCCAAGTTTATTTTCTCTCTCTTGAAGTTAATAAGATGCAGCTGTTATGGAGAAACTGGACAGCACAAAGTCCTCAATTCTGAAGGTCCTTTCATGACAGGAAACATACTGACTGTTAGAACATTCTGACACTAGAGACTCCTTCTATGACTATCTCCTAACAGAACTCTTCACCATATAAAGATACACTGTTTTTATGCCTCCGCCACCTTAAGGTGCAGGAGGCATTATGTTTTCGGGTTGTCGGTCCATCCGTGCGTACGTGCGTCTGTCCCGAAACCTTGTGAACACGATATCTCAAAGGCTAATGAAAGGAATTTCACCAAACTTTCACCATTTGTGCACTTTGGGACAAACATGAACTGATTAGATTTTGAGGTTAAAAGGTCACAGGTCAAGATTACTGTGAGGTCAAATGTCCATCCCCAAACCTTGTGAACACCATATCTCAAAGACTAATGAAAGGAATTTCACCAAACTTTCACCATTTGTGCACTTTGGGACAAAAATGAAATGATTAGATTTTGATAACAAAAGGTCTAAGGTCACTGTGAGGTCAAATGTCTGTCCAAAAACCTTGCGAACACAATATCTCCAAGGCAAATGAAAGGAATTTCACCAAACTTTCACCATTTGTGCATTTGGGGACAAACATTAACTGATTAGATTTTGAGGTTAAAAGGTCACAGGTCAAGATTACTGTGAGGTCAAATGTCCATCCCCAAATCACAACTTAATAAGGCGTGTAGTCTACCAGGCGGAGGCATCCCCATCGATGCCGTTGGCGTCAAGTTCTATCTAGTTCTCATCATGTTTTAAAACTAGTTTATTAATAGTCTTGGATTATGTGGAGTGTTCACCATATGAGTCCCTGTGAATTAGTTGTTACTATAGAAACGATAAGGTATTAGATTGAGAGCATTAATATAAAGGTGTAATTTGAATGACAGCCAGGATTTCTGTTGGAGCTGGTGTTGGAGAAAATGAGTAAACACCTTCTCACCAATCATCTTTGAGAATTCAACAGCACTGTGGTAGAATGGGATTAATAAAATTGTGTTGCATAAAGAAATTCCAACTATAAGTCTTAGAAGTGTTTTATTACCTCTGCCAACTTTGTTGGACAAGGTTATATTGTCGCCTCCATTTGTTTGTCTATTTGCCTGTTCCCAATGTAACTCGAAAAGCAGTGAACGGATTTTGATGAAATTTTGAGTAAAGGTGAGCCATGGGCCACGGAACAATGGATTAGATTTTGATGCAAATCCGGATATGTCTTTGCATCCAAGATTTCTTTTTTGTCTGTTTCCAATGTAACTCAAAAAGTAGTGAACAAATTTTGATGAAATTTGATGTACAGCTTTAGTATTACCCTAGGTTCAAGCGTTTTGATTTTGAAGTTGATAATATTTGGCTTGGTGGAGATATGCACTCTAATGAGTGCCCTTCTAGCTGCTTTATTTGTGACAAGGCTGGAGTAGGACACACACACACACACACACACACACACGCTGGCTCGTTCTAGACCCTGACACTCTGGTCTAAAGCTGACACACTCAGAATACAGTCCCCTTTGCTGTGCCTCTGACACCATCATCCACCATACAAACCATACGTGATCTTTAGAGCACAAAAAAGCAGCTGGTTCAGATGAAGACATTTTATCCTGCTGCTTATTATTTTATGAGTGTATTTGAAGGCAAACACATTCAGAACATCAAACCATGGGAACATTATCCATCCAGCTCCACTTTCAGGCTTTTTTTTTCTTAAACTGCTTTGTATTTTTTTCCTAACTTCCCTTCATGTGTCAGCCTGCCTGTCTGCTTTGTGTTGCATAGCTTTTATGAAGCATAGTTTTTACTGGTAAATCCTGGATGTACCAGTCAAAATTTAGGGCACACCTACATGTACAGGTTTTTCTGTATTGTGACTATTTTCTACATTGTAGAGCAATACTGAAGGCATCAAAACTATGAAATAACATATGGAACATATATGGAATTATGTGGTAAAGTATTTTTAAAAAACTAAATATTTGATATTTTAGATTCTTCAACATTGCCAGTGTTTACCTTGATGACACTTTGCACACTACTGGTATTATCTTAACCAGCTTCATGAGGTAGTCACCTGGAATGCTTTTCAATTACAGTGGTGCTTGAAAGTTTGGAAACCCTTTAGAATTTTCTATATTTCTGCATAAATATGATCTAAAACATCATCAGATTTTCACACAAGTCCTAAAAGCAGATAAAGAGAACCCAGTTAAACAAATGAGACAAAAATATTACACTTGGTCATTTATTTATTGACGAAAATGATCCAATAGTGCATATCTGTGAGTCAAAAAGTATGTGAACCTCGAGAATTAGCAGTTAATTTGAAGGTGAAATTAGAGTCAGGTGTTTTCAATCAATGGGATGACAATCAGGTGTGAGTGAGCACCCTGTTTTATTTAAAGAACAGGGATCTATCAAAGTCTGATCTTCACAACACATGTTTGTGGAAGTGTATCATGGCATGAACAAAGGAGATTTCTGAGGACCTCAGAAAAAGTGTTGTTGATGCTCATCAGGCTGGAAAAGATTACAAAACCATCTCTAAAGAGTTTGGACTCCACCAATCCACAGTCAGACAGATTGTGTACAAATGGAGGAAATTCAAGACCACTGTTACCCTCCCCAGGAGTGGTCGACCAACAAAGATCACTCCAAGAGCAAGGTGTGTAATAGTTGGCGAGGTCACAAAGGACCCCAGGGTAACTTCTAAGCAACTGAAGACCTCTCTCACATTGGCTAATGTTAATGTTCATGAGTCCACCATCAGGAGAACACTGAACAGCAATGGTGTGCATGGCAGGGTTGCAAGGAGAAAGCCACTGCTCTCCAAAAAGAACAATGCTGCTCGTCTGCAGTTTGCTAAAGATCACGTGGACAAGCCAGAAGGCTATTGGAAAAATGTTTTGTGGATGGATGAGACCAAAATAGAACTGTTTGGTTGAAATGAGAAGCGTTATGTTTGGAGAAAGGAAAACACTGCATTCCAGCATAAGAACCTTATCCCATCTGTGAAACATGGTGGTGGTAGTATCATGGTTTGGGCCTGTTTTGCTCCATCTGGGCCAGGACGACTTGCCATCATTGATGGAACAATGAATTCTGAATTATACCAGCGAATTGTGTCCATGAACTGAGTCTCAAGAGAAGGTGGGTCATGCAGCATGACAATGACCCTAAGCACACAAGTTGTTCTACCAAAGAATGGTTAAAGAAGAATAAAGTTAATGTTTTGGAATGGCCAAGTTAAAGTCCTGACCTTAATCCAATCGAAATGTTGTGGAAGGACCTGAAGCGAGCAGTTCATGTGAGGAAACCCACCAACATCCCAGAGTTGAAGCTGTTCTGTACGGAGGAATGGGCTAAAATTCCTCCAAGCCGGTGTGCAGGACTGATCAATAGTTACCGGAAACGTTTAGTTGCAGTTATTGCTGCACAAGGGGGTCACACCAGATACTGAAAGCAAAGGTTCACATACTTTTGCCACTCACAGATGTGTAATATTGGATCATTTTCCTCAATAAATAAATGACCAAGTATAATATTTTTGTCTCATTTGTTTAACTGGGTTCTCTTTATCTACTTTTAGGACTTGTGTGAAAATCTGATGATGTTTAAGGTCATATTTATGCAGAAATATAGACAATTCTAAAGGGTTCACAAACTTTCAAGCACCACTGTAACAGGTGTGTCTTGTCAAAAGTTAATGAGTGGATGAGTTTCTTGCCTTCTTAATGCATTTCTGATCAAATAATAAATAGTAAATAATAAAAATACAGCAAATAGTCCCATTCTTACTACAACTGTAGTAATCCATATTATGTCAAGAACCGCTCGGCTAAGTAAAGAGAAACAACATGCATTATTACTTTAAGACATGAAGTGACTTTTAATGGATAAAAATAAAGAAAAAACATTGAAATAGAAGGTGTGTACACCTTCTTTTTCAATGTGAAGAGCTCCGTGTCTAACTGTGGCTCAAACCTGGTGCTTGAAGTACAGGGTGAAACTCTAATCCTATGTGCTTTTACATTTTACTAAAGGCAGTTTGTTTTGTCTTGCGAAAGTTCAATAATATTGCTTACATCATCAACAATGGACAGTTCTATAAGACAGAAGATGTGAAGGAGTTAGCACACAATGTGAAGGAGTTAGCCTTTGTTTGTAGAAAACTACAATAATCTGGGTTTTTTTTAAATAATTGCTTATTTAAGTACTTGGTCCAGAAGTATTCCTTTGAAGACATCCGGTGTCTCAATGGTTTGGACAGCCAGTTCAGTTGCCAAACTTTTGACTGGTACTGTGGTCTCCATCTGAAACATATCCTCTGATGCTCATACAAGTAGTTCAGGGTTAAAGAATACTATTAAGCAAAAATCCTGTTAGAAAGGAGTTAGCCTTTGTTTGTAGAAAACTACAATAATCTGTTTTTTTTTTTTAAATAATTGCTCATTTAAGTACTTGGTCCAGAAGTATTCCTTTGAAGACATCCAGTGTCTCAATGGTTTGGACAGCCAGTTCAGTTGCCAAGACACAGAGTCTTGATGCATGTCTTTGTTGTATTTTCAGGCATGGGGGTAGATTAGTGCATTTTCATTTCTAATGATTCCTTGAAATTGCTTTTGAATGTCTGCATTAATCCATATATTTAGAAAGATCTTCTGTCTTATATAACTGTCCATTGTTGATGATGTAAGCAATACTATTGAACTTTCGCAAGACAAAACAAACTGCCTTTAGTAAAATGTAAAAGCACATAGGATTAGAGTTTCACCCTGTATTTCAAGCACCAGGTTTGAGCCACAGTTAGACACGGAGCTCTTGAGCTCTTGTTGACAGTGACCCATAACCCAACACCACCCATACATCCACCCTCCAACCCTAAGCAGATTATATACATTATTCTTGAGCATTTTTCTAGACAGCTTTTGTCTTCTTATGCCACATTTGTTCTTGCTTTCTTCTCTGTTTCTCTTCCAACAGCACAGCGCTGTTTATTTTCATTACCTAATTACTATACAGTATATTCTCCCAGCCCCCTGACTTTGCTACGTATTTGACATTAAGCTCATTAGTTTTCCAATAAGACAAGATATAGGAACACAATAAGTATGAATTATGTCCTGAATGGCAAACACATACACATATACTGTACATACACTCACCTGCCACTTTATTAGGAACGCCATCCCCCTACTGTTTTATACAGTTATGTAATCAGCCAATCCCTTGACAGCAGCACAATGCATAAAATCATGCAGATACAAATCAAGAGCTTCAGGTAAATAATGTTGACTTCAAACATCAGAATGGGAAAAAATTGTGATCTCACAGTGTGACTTTCTTTCATTGGGTGTTGGTTTGAGCCAGATGGACTGGTTTGAGTATTTCAGAAACTGCTGATCTCCTGGGGTTTTCACACACAAACAACAGTCTCTAGAGTTTTCGCACCATTCTGTGTAAGACAAAAAACATTGAGTGAGCGACAGTTCTGTGGGTGGAAACAAACGTCTTGTTGATAAGAGCGATCAGAGGAAAATGGCTAGATTGGTTCAAGCTGCCAGGAAGGATATAATAACTCATATAATCACTCTTTACAACCGTGGTGAGCAGAAAAGCATCTCAGCATGCAACAGAAGAAGACCACTTTGGGTTCCACTCCTGCAGCCAAGAACAGAGATCTTGGAATCAAGAACAAGTTCCAATTAAAGTGGCTGGTGAGTACACACACATTGGTATTGTATTAACTTGAATTTTATTGTAGCTAAAACCTGCGGTTGTATCTAGACAGAAATTCTGTCGTGAGGTTTTTGTCCCAACACTCACTCACATCTCCATCATACTCATATCCATGCATTAAAACATACGCACACGTGCGTGCACACACACACACACACACACACACACACACACACACACACACACACACACACAGATATATGTCCAGCCCATACACACATATGATCACTTTCCCTCCTCTCTCTCTCTCTCACACACACACACGTGCTCTCTCTCTCTCTCTTCTCAGTTATTCTCTCAGGATCAGTCCATACCTCTCTCAGTCTCACTCACTCCACCAGTGTGGGTGCAGGATTGAGTGCAGAGGAAGTGTGTATCTCTCCTTCTCCTCCTCTTCTCTCCACTTGTTTACTCTGCATGTCCCACACACTCCTAACTGTTTTTTACTTCACAGCTGCTGCAGCAGTAGAATGTGTGTGTGTGCGCGTGTGGAGCAGTGGACTGTCTCTATCTGGGCTGCATGAAGAACACATTCAATATGCTGCAAGAGGCTGCAAACTGATTCTCCAAAGAAAAATAAAAAAGAACACAGGCTCCAACATTATTCATTCAAGGGTAAGAGCATGTTTCTGCTTTGTATTAAAACAATAATTTTTTTGTTGTTGTTGTTGTTTGACTTGATTTTTTTAGTGTTATATTTGTTTTTTGACTTTTAAAGACCTTGTGTGAATACTACACATTTTTGGACTTACCGTTTAAATGTTGGTGCATTATTATTATTATTATTATTATTATTATTTATTGTAAATCTGCTTTGTAAATCAGTTTGTTGGTTATTTGCCTGCTTCTGATCCAGTCACTGGATTAACTATACAGATCTTAAGTTTCCAGACTTTATTACTGAATCTTCAAAATTGTATTCAACATTGAATCGTGTTTCCGTAAAGCTTTGTGCCTTCGCATGTACAGTAAGGATGTGTTTGATTTTGCATATGTAAAGGATGTGTGCATTTGCATATTGTTGCCTTTGTATATCTGTGTGAGTTTTCCTTTCTGGGCATGGATTAAAACTGGCAGTAGGAGTTGCGGTAGCTTAATGATAACAGGAGCATGGGTGTAGGTAGACAGAGCCCTGGGTGTAGGTAGAAGTAGAGGGAGAATGAAAACTCCTCACGTTAAAGTCGTTCTTCCAGAAGGAGAGGAACTTCATCCATGTTCTCCTCATACCAGAAACACAGTAGATGCACATACAAATCACTATCCCTGTCTGAAACCTTGCAAATCCAATATAGCAAATATGTCATTTATTGTCCAGTGCCACAATCACAACACGAACACAATTGGCTCTCAGAACTCAAAAGTTGCCTTTGTTCTTCAGAGAAACATGCGCACCTATAGACATCTGAAACCCTGCGTTTGATCCGTGTCTAAAGGGTTACCATTTCAACCAATTCACTTGAATTTCCCTGTTTGATCCCAAATTAATCACTGCTTCTCTCAACCTCTCTGTAATGAATCTCTATTCAGCTAAGATTAAAGATCTGCCCCGATGAAAGAGACGTTCCAGATAGTATGGCCGAGCCTGTTGTTTGTCTGTCTTTTAATGTGCAAATGAGAAGAGAAAAGCCTTCTGAACTAACATCAGGTGACAGATGAGCATACTCTCTACTACTCAAGTGATACCCACTAGAGCTCTTCAGTAAGGGATTCCCACTGGGGTTTAAAGGAGAAAGAAAACCTTTTGTTGCCACGTTCTCTGATTTTGATTCTGATTCTCTGATTGATTTTGCGCACTGTTAGATTAATGAAATGAACATCTGTATAGCCTTGTACAGACATTGAGCCCAGTATTACGCTGTTTACCATATATGACTCTCTGATAGTTTAGCATATGGTAGAAGTCAGTGTTATAATCCTCTTGATGGGGGGAAAAAGTGTACAGTACCAGTCAAAAATTTGGACACAGGTTCTATCCATCCATTATCTGTTGCTGCTTATCCTGTTCTACAGGGTCACAGACAAGCTGGAGCCTATCCCAGCTGACTATGGGCGAAAGGCAGGGTACACCCTGGACAAGTCACCAGGTTATCGCAGGGCTGACACAGAGACAAACAACCATTCGTACTCACAGTCAATTTAGAGCCACCAGTTAACCTAACCTGCATGCCTTTGGACTGTGGGGGAAACCGGAGCACCCGGAGGAAACCCACATGGACATGGGGAGTGCATGCAAACTCCACACAGAAAGGCCCTCGTTGGCCGCTGGGCTCGAACCCAGGACTTTCTTGCTGTGAGGTGACAGTGCTAACCACTACACCACCGTGCCACGCGACACAGGTTCTAATTCAATGTTTTTCTTTAATTTTTATTAACTAAAAGACACTCCATGTCTTAAAGTAATGATGGATGTTGTTTCTCTTTACTTAGATGAGCAGTTCTTGACATAATATGGATTACGACAGTTGCGGAATAGAGCTATTTCAAGTCAAAGTCCCTCCCGTGCCAGGACCTGGTCTTCCCAGGCAGTCTCCTGTCCCAGTATTAACCAGGCCCTTAAAGTGCATTGGGTGGTGCCAGTCTCCACTTCTATAGCCCTCGACCTCTCACCTATACAGTTAGGGTTTCAGTGTGTGTGTGTGGCGGGGCGGTCCTCTGGTAACCACAAGAGTTTGACTGTCCACTCACATCTGTATTGCAGCGTGCCTCACCAGATGGCAGTAGGTACCATTTTTATGATGGTCTTTGCTATGACCCAACCGCAAGTAGAACTCCTGATCTCCCAATCAAGAGGCAGACATGCTAACCACTAAGCTAGCTCATGGTAATAGAGCTATTTACTGTATGTTTATTATTTACTATTTATTGTTTGATCTCAAACACATTAAGAAGGCAAGAAATTGCACTAATTAACTTTTGATGAGACAAAAGCTGGTTAAGATAATACAAAGCATTGTTAAGGTAAACGGTGGCTACTTTGAAGAATCTAAAATATTAAACATTTTGGTTTTGAACACTTTTTTTTGTTTCCCACATAATTCCATATATGTTCCATTTGTTATTTTATAGTTTTGATGTCTTCATTATTGTTCTACAATGTAGAAAATAGTCAAAATACAGAAAACCCTATGAATGAGTAGGGGTGTACAACCTTTTGACTGGTACTGTATATTAAAATGTTAAAACATAATACAGTAATTTGATCTAAGGTATGTGAGGAGATTTTCTATTTAATTAATCTGATTAAATCAGCACGGCCTGTTCACATTGGACTTGCTGTTAAATAGTCATTCCTGTCTCTCCTCGATCTTACTGTATTCTGACTGTATTAGCATCTCTATTGCATCATTGTTATGTCTGTTGTTATGCATATTAAGTGTACTTATTGGTTTGGTACTTGAAAAGGTGTATCTTGGCATGAAAATAGCATAGTTCATGACAGCTGATGCCGTGATTATGATTTGAGTACAATTAAGGTTTAGCCAGATGTAAAACAGGGCATATATAACTTCAACAAAACAGACTTCATGTTAAAACTATAATGAATTTCCTGGTTACACAGTTATACTTTGTGACTATATAGGACACTGTTATAGAAGCGAGTTATTTATAATCACATTGTCTGTTATCACCCAAATGAGGATGGGTTCCCTTTTGAGTCTGGTTCCTCTTGAGGTTTCTTCCTCATGTCAGCTGAAGGAGTTTTTCCTTTCCACCGTCGCCACAGACTTGATCACTGGGGATAGATTAGGGCTAAAATTAGCTCACGTTTAAAGTTTTTAATTTTCTGTGAAGCTGCTTTGCGACAATGTCTATTGTTAAAAGCGCTATGAAAATAAACTTGACTTGAAACTTGAAAACAAAATGAGAAGAAAATAAAAATATTAGAAAAAGATTAAAAATATGTATGTTGAGTGGTTCTGCCATTAAGCAGTTCGAAACAAACTCAAGCATGTTCCTGGGAGCAGTCAGGGTCATAACACTGAAGAGGATGCACTTTAAGATGAAGTGAGAGTCATGCCTTCTCCCGAAGGCTCTTTCAGACTCTGTGAATCAGACAAGGCTTAATACACACCAGCAGTTCCTCTAGATACTTTAAGACTTTTTAAAAAGAACTCCAAGCTCAATTTTCCCAAGCGCATTTTTCATAAGACATTTATCCAGGCACAGACCCTTTTGAAACATTGTCCAGACAGAACGGATGAAAAAAAAAATCGGTCTTAGAATTAGGGCCCAAATTTAGGTGACTAATTTTAGGCACGGCACATCATCCCTCTTAAGTGAGAAATGCATTTAGGAAGAGAACAAAAGCACATTTGGGATTAATAGGAGTAATATTTCAGCCATCATACTATAACACTAGAGGTGATTTGCCTCCAGGAAAGAGAAAGCCATGACAAAAAGACCTTCATTTCAAACCTTTTGACATGGAAGAGCAGATTGTAGAGGAAAAAGAGTTGTGAGAAAAGACTTTCCTTAGATAAACCACGCTTTCCCAGAAACTGATGTAGTTATGATGATGTTGTGTAGACGGAAACACAACTGCAGCTGAAGGTGCCTTTTTCACAGACTGACCTACTGCGATTGGTGTAATCGAGCTTTGCTTTGTGTCACTGAAATGAAAAGTGACTGAGTGTCGAATACGAAGAACACTGTGTGTTAATGTGGAGCACATGAGGATTAAGACCCCATCCATTTTTCTTGTATTACTAAGAACTGATGAGGTGAGCAGTGTGTGAGAGTAAACAAATCCACTCGGGTAGGCAATAAAAAGTCATTATGATGGGTGTGCATGTGTGAGAGAGAGAGAGAGAGAGAGAGAGAGAGAGAGAGAGAAGTGTGATAGGAAATTATACAGACAATGCTATTTTAGATTTAGTCAACTTGATTATTCACTGCATTATTTTCAGAAGTTAGTTTTTATTTTACTGATCTCTGAAGCCTTGTCTTCCATTCGCAATCGCTCTCCGCACCAAACTAACTACAAGGATCTGGAGGTAACCGTTTCAACATGATTTGTTTCGCCTTCTGAATAAGACTTCTTTGGCTCTTTGGTTTTGGAAAAACCATGCAATGGTAACAATAATATTTAAAGAAAGGATGACATGACATAAAAAGATGTGCTACATCAAATGCTTCTTCGCTAGTTCTGCCTGACACTTATCTCGAGCAGATACACATCTGAGGGTATTCCCAGTGTAATCCCTCCTACTGAAGATGCACTGTTGATGAAAACCAGAGCACTAATATTAGTTGCACACTGTGCAGAGCATTTCATCGGTACATGTTGACCAGTGTTTCCCTTTTAAGTGTAATGGACCAGAAGATGTCAAATATTTCCAGGATTTAGTTCAACATTTAGTGGTGGAGAAGAACAGAACGTGACCGAAAGCTTGATATGTGTTAGATTGTTTGCAGTCTATCCAACAGTCATATATATACAGTGCTGTTGAAGTACTTTTATGTTAATGTTGACATATTGAGCCATTAATTATATCTGATGAATGCAGGAAAAATGTTAAATTCGCTAAGGATTCATGTGTTTCAGACAGACTAGACAGCACTGCGTACGTCCATGTAAGCCCATTAAGAAGATATATCACCTGCTCTGGACCTTATCTGTGTTTGGCAGAATGACAGTTGTGATCCTTTTAAGTTTTGTTCTGTAGCAATCTTTGGCTTCTTGGAAGCAGAGAACATTCATTATATTGTGTTCTCCCACTTTGCTCTTGTTCTCATGCATTGTTGTTTCAAGTTTAGGGGGTAAACAGTGACTTATTCAAATTCAGAGAGAGTTTGCGTGCAGCCCTGCGGATGTTTTGAATCTAGATGGGCTTCTTTGAGCTGCGAGCATGTGGCAAAACTGTGGAGGATCTATTTAATAGGAAGAAAGACACCGAGGAGAAGCACTGTCTATGTGTTTAGGAACACAAGTGTGCGTGTGTGTGTATGAGAGAGAGAGAGAGAGAGAGAGAGAGAGAGAGAATGCCTTGTCTCCTTATGATAATACAGCCTCCTGTTTCAAAATGATAATATTAAATGTTAATGTAATTATTAATTAATTTATTCACTGTAGCGCAACTGCATGACAGATAAGGAGGAATCTCATAATGAATTTAGAGTACAATACATTTATTATTACCTGTAATTTTCTTTTCTTTTTTTGGTTCATGCCCCTGTCTTGGTTTTCCTCATCTATTCCTCTCTCCTCTACACTCTCATAAATAAAGTACATTATTGTACCTTTAGGGATACAAGGGCTTGTCACTGGGGCAGGACCCTCTAAGGTACTTATGTGTACCCTTTAGATACTGCTAGGGAACATGTATATATCTTTATGGCCCTTAAAAGGTACACGTAGTTATCCTGAGTTCCAATAATGAGCCCTAGAGCAGGGGTTCCCAAAGTTTTCCATGCCAAGTCCCCCCAAACAGCATTAGCTTCTGGCCGGGGACCCCCTTTGCAAACCCACAGACAATGCTACAAAATATGTAAAGAAACTTCAACTTTTAGAATGTTTTCTCTTACTTTTATTCAATAGTCAATAGTTGTTACATTTGTTTAGCATAAGAATATTATTAACTAACATGTTTTCAACACAAATATTTTCGCACTGAACAATAAACTGTATAACCTCCTGTCGTACCTGATTCAACTCGTTATCCATCCTTTTTGCGACCAGTGCCTCACGATGGCGCATGCAGTGTATGGCCACTACATGCGGGGCCTTCTGCTTAATGAAAGCGGTCACTCCACTGATCTTCCCGGTCATTGCCGCGGCCCCGTCCGAACACACCCCCACACAACGGGTCCAGTCCAATCTGTTAGACTCGATGTAATCGTCCAAAACTTGAAAAATGTCTTTCCCAGTAGTTCTTCTTTCAAGTGCTTTACAAAATAGTATTTCCTCCACAAATCTTTCCTGTGAAATAAATCTGATGTACACAAGCAGTTGGGCCTCATTGGATAAATCTGTGCTCTCATCCAGCTGAAGTGCAAAGTATTCGCTGGCTCTCACCTGCTCCAACAGCTGAGCAGATACGTCTTGAGCCATGTCACCAATCCGTCGGCTCATGGTGTTATCAGAGAGTGGGACAGCATCGATTTTTTTGGCAGCATCCTCACCAAGCAATTCTCGGACAATGTCTTTGGTGGCTGGTAAAATCAAATCTTCTCCAATTGAGTGAGGTTTTTTAGCACGAGCAATGTGGTACGAGGCTAAAAATGATGCCTTCAGGGCCCGCTCGGACAGTAGCTTGCTGGGTGAATGCAGCAGACTGCCTGACCAAATGCTCTCCTTTGCGTCTGAAGAAATCTACTGTTTTTTCGGCATCTGTCGGATGTTTTTGTACCAAGTGACACTGAAGTTTCGAAGGTTTTAAGCACTCGTTTGACAGGGTCTCCAGACAGAGGACGCATTTCGGGCAATCACGGCCATTTTTCTGTATGGCTGTAAAGCCATACTTAATGTATGCTGCCTCATATTTTTGGATTTTAGTTGGCCAGAACTTCTTAGTTTTTTTTGCAGCAGTGTCCTCCACAGCAGGGCTGTTGGTTTGTTCCTTCGGTCTCTTCTTCAAAAACCTGTCCATTTTGCACTAGCAATACGCTAGCTTGAGGAGCAAAGCAGCTTGATAAATGGCGCAAACC
This sequence comes from Neoarius graeffei, assembly GCF_027579695.1. Lineage (NCBI taxonomy): Eukaryota > Metazoa > Chordata > Actinopteri > Siluriformes > Ariidae > Neoarius > Neoarius graeffei. The sequence goes on along the minus strand of NC_083589.1, from coordinate 27,188,820 downwards.
GCAACGTCACAGGCAATCGGAGAGATGAGCATGGCAAACGTTTCGATATGATGTATTATTATTAATAATTATGTTTTATAATAATGATTAAAAAACTAATTACAATATATTTAATAATAATTATTTTTAAAAAGTATATTTTTTCTCCGCAATTTTTTTGTTATCGTCCCTCCAACTTTGAGGCCCCCTAGCGCCCCCTGGCGGCCCCCACTTTGAAAACCACTGCCCTAGAGGGTACATTAGTGTAGATTGTACCTTGGGGGACAGAAATGGACTCCTACTGTACCCCTGTTTCAAACAGTGTAACCAGCTTTAATGTTCTTACCTTTTCATACCTTTTCATGTATTCGTGTTTTCTCCATACTCCTCAGCTTTCTTTCTCTCCTTATGCATTTCTTTCTCTGTCTCTGTTTCTTGTTCACTCATGCACACATTTCCAGTGTGGCCTTGAGACAAGGAGCAGGCAAGGAGTGCTTTGTCCAGCATGTGCACAACTCCCTACGGAAGTCTCCTTAAATGCCATTTTGCATCCAAGGACACGCTAATGAAAGAGCAGCCGGTTCATTTTGCATGAATGCTGTTTTCCAGGCTGCACATAATGTCCACATTTTGATCACTTTCAACACTAAATACATTTGGTTTAGATCAGTTGACTTGGTAGCTTATATAGATTCAAAAATTGGGCAGGTTTATTGCTCTTGTATTCTTGGACAGTTTTAGGAATAAAGTGCTACTTCAAGGAATAATGTGTTGCAAGTCAGTCATTATCACAAAATAAACCCTGACAAGGTGATACAGGACCCTCATGAGAAGCAGAGGCCTTGAATCACCCTGAAGGGGTTTATTTCATGATAATGATTGGATATTATCCCATGTATTACATGGCTACATAAAAATAAATCAATAATTTGACAAAAAATATTGATTTAAAAATTATTTTATTGCTTAAGGCCACACCAATTCGATTAGTTGGTTCTCAGAATCGCCGCTTGAAGAAAATGCAAAATGAAAAAAAAAATCGAAATCAAACTCCCGCCAACAGAAAAGGTCACGTGACGTGAGATCACGTGACGTCGAAAACCAATCAAATCGCCCCTTTCACTTTCGTTAAAGACTTGTGAAGTAGCCTACTCCTGGTCACATCTTTTTTTCTGTGCATTGTAGATGTTCAATTGACTGTAATTCAATTGTTTATTTAGCCTATCTGTTTACTGGTTTGCCTGTATTGTTTGGTCTATTTCCACCGCTAATTTTACCATCAGAGCATTTTTTTTTTTTATTTTGCCCGCTCGCTTCATATTTTTTCTGAAAAAATCCGAGAACCAACTAATTAAATTGGTGTGGCCTAAACCAGCCACTGACATTGCACAAGTCAGTGCATTCTTAGTGCTGGCCCCAAGCCTGGATAGACTGGGGAGGGTTGCGTCAGGAAGGGCATCCAGTGTAAAACTTATGCCAAATCAAATATGCAGATCATGAATCAGATTTCCATACCGGATCGGTCAGATGGGATGAGATGGAAATGGATAATCTGCTGTGGCGACCCCTAATGGGAGCAGCCCAAAGAGGAAGAAGAAGAACAAGGGTTCTCTTTGTCTACTTTTAGGACTTGTGTGAAAATCTGATGATGTTGTAGGTCATATTTATGCAGAAATATAGAAAATTCTAAAGGGTTCACAAACTTTCAAGCACCACTGTTCATCAGGGACCTTGTCCTGCCATCTTATTTTGAGGATTCGATGCAGGTGTCAAAGTTCTAACCTTGTCAGTTTCTTGAAATGTTTACAGTAGAGTGTCATGCATTCGGTGGCGTAAAGCAGAGATGGTAAGACTGTGGCATTGTATACCTTCAACTTGGTGGTTCTCTTGATGTCATGGCAAGACCACAGTTGCTTTTGTAATGCACCGAATGCTTTGGTGGCAGCTTGAATCCGGCGGTCTACCTCCAAGTCTGATGAGTTTGTGCTGGTAACTGCACTGCCTAAGTAGATGAAACTTTCAGAACTCCTAAAAGGCATTCCATTGACCAAAACAATGTTGTTTGGCATTGCCTGTGGCTCATGTGAGGGTTGGTACAGGAGTTCTGTTTTCATGGTATTGATTTTCAATCCAAAGAGGGTTGCAGCTGTGGCAAAGCAATCAACCCTGCATGTCATCCAAATCTGTTGCTACAAATGCAGAGTCGTCTGCATACAGCAGTTCTTGCATGCAAATTTGCCAAGTTTTGGTTGAGGACTTGAGTCTGGCAAGATTGAAGAGTTTGCCTTCCGATCGAGTCCTAATGTAGACGTCTTTATCTAGGTTAGTGCCCATAGTCTCTAGGACTGCTGTAAGGTAGATTATAAATAATGTTTGGGCAAGAATGCATCCCTGTTTGACTCCATGATTTACAGGAAAAGCTTCACTAATGTCTCCTCCGATCGAAACCTTCCCAGACATGTTCTCATGGAAGAGCTTAATGAGCCATATCAGTCTTTCTGAGCATCCTTATACTTGTAGTATCTTCCAAAGCATCTCTCAGTCAATGGTGTCAAAGGCCTTTGAGAAGTCTACAAAAACCACATACAGAGGTTGACATTGCTCGATGCCTTTCTCTTGGAGTTATCTCAGGTTAAAGATCATATCTGAGGTAGATCTGCCAGCCCTGAAACCACACTGACTTTCTGGAAGTACATCTTCTGACATATTTTTAATTCGGTTTAGAACTATCTTGGCCAGAATCTTGCCTGCAGTGGAAAGCAGAGATATGCCACGGTGGTTTCCACATTCGTTCCTTTCTCCTTTCTTTTTGTAGATGGTCACAATTAGTGTATCTTTGAAGTCTTGGGGAAGACACATGTTCTCCCAACATGTACAATTTTAAGAGTGCAGCTGTTAGGCTGGGGCCGCCTTGCTTCAACACGTAAGCTGGGATGCTGTCTTGGCCGCGTGCTTTGTCACATCTCATATCCTTGAGTGTTTTCTCAAGCTCATCTGATGTGATGGGTACACACAGATCTTCTCTTCTTGATCTCCTCTCAAGCCAGCGACATGCCTGCTGACTCTTGCTGGTTTAGGAGATTGGAGAAATGCTCCTTCCACCTTTTTTATGTCATCTAGATTTGCGTGGAGTATACTTCCATCAGCACTTTTCACTGGCGCCACTATGTTGCTTATTGGTCCATAGAGAGTCTTCAGTCCAGCGAATAATCCATGGTAGTCTTTCCTGTCTGCCAGTTCCTGTAGTTCCTCAGCTTTCTTGCACCACCATCTGTCTTTCATGGCTCTGATTTCTTGTTGCAGTTTTGCTTTAATATCTTTGAAAGCGCGTGGGTTTCCTCCGGGTGCTCCGGTTTCCCCCACAGTCCAAAGACATGCAGGTTAGGTTAACCGGTGACTCTAAATTGACCGTAGGTGTGAATGTGAGTGTGAATGGTTGTCTGTGTCTATGTATCAGCCCTGTGATGACCTGGTGACTTGTCCAGGGTGTACCCCGCCTTTCGCCCGTAGTCAGCTGGGATAGGCTCCAGCTTGCCTGCGACCCTGTAGAAGGATAAAGCGGCTAGAGATAATGAGATGAGATGAGATCTTTGAAAGCTTTCATGCTTCTATTGGAGTTCTCTTTTAGATGTAGGTTATAAATTTTGCATTTTTCTTCTAACAAAGCTTGGATAGAATGAGCCTGTTCTTGAAACCAGTCTGGTGTACTTTTCTTCTCCTGTCCAAGCGTATCACTTGCAGTTGTGTACACAATATCTTTCTGCCATTGCCACATGTTGTCAACATTTTCTGTGTCTTTTTGATCAGGGGCGTTTTCCTGGAAAGCAGTTGTAATAGCTATTTTGAGTTTGTGCTGTCTCATCATTCTTCAACTTGTCTAAGTCTAGTTTCTTATTTGTTGTGGAGGCTACTCTCTTGCGTCTAGGAAATGCAAGTCTGAGTCTCAGCTTTGATTGGACCATATAGTGGTCTGTTGAGCATTCAGCTCCTCACAATACCTTTGTTGACAGAATCTTTTTCATGTTGGATCTGTGAGTCACGACATAATCAAGGAGATGTAAGTGTTTAGATCTTGGGTGGCACCAGGTGAAGTAATTTTTGTCTGGTTGGCAAAAGTAGGTATTAGTGATGCATAGTTCACATTGAGTACAAATGTTGAGCATGAGTTCACCATTTGCATTCCTATTTCCCTTGCCAAATTTCCCAATAGTACCTTCATATGTTACGTGATCAGGGCTCTTGCATTGAAATCTCCCAGAAGCAGAAGCTTCTCTATTTGAGGTACCCTGTCTCCCACATCAGCTAATTTGTGATAGAAGGCTTCTTTTTCTTCATCAGGATAGGTCATGGTAGGTCCATACACATTGATCAGGTTTGGGTAACGATTATTCCCTGTGGGTATATGTAAACTTATGATTTGCTCAGATATTCCCACTAGTAGTGATGGCAATTTGCCAGCTATCTTATTCGAAATGGCAAAAACAACTTCTGCATTTTTTTTCTTCTGTTCATATTCCCACTCCAGAAGTAGGTGTATTTGCTCTCTTGCATTTGTCCTTGGCCTTCAAGCATTGTCTCTTGGACTGCAGCAATGTCGATGCTGTAGTGATCTAGTTCCTTCGCAATCAGAGCTGTTCTACACTCAAGTTTCTTATCATTGTCCAACATGGTAGAGACATTCCAAGTCCCAACTATCAATTTCATATTCTTCATCTTTCTACCGCTATTGTGGAGACCTGCTGACCACGGTGAGCCAGCCAGGTAAGGACTGGGTAAGCTTTCTCTACCCCACCTTTTCTAGGGGCTTCCCTTTCCAGGACAGGCAGTGCTGTCCCTAAATAGGGCTGCCTGGACACCCGCAATGCTGCCTCAGCCTGCTGGTACCCAGAGCTTCAGCGAGGCTACGACCATCAAATGCGAGCCGCCTGTGTGTAAAGTTCCTGCTAGCAATTTCCAGATTCTCAGACCTGCTGCCATTGCATTTACTCCATCACCACAGGGCTTTCTTATTCTCTTCTCCTAATGAAGCACCTTGTACAATAAGGTAAGACAAATGATGTTGTGCCCCCATTCAGTTGTCTCTCTGGACCTCCAGACCTAATGCCAAGTGGTTCACAAAAAGTGCCACAGACCTGAGGGGTATGGAAGTTGCCCTGCAGTGACAACCGACTTGCCAAGTGATGCCATCCATTGGCCATTTGAGTGGCTCTTCCGCATGCCATCTGGTGGTGTGTCATTGGCCTTGTTGGGTTCATCTGCCACGTTGCACCAAAAAGGACCCTGCTGCCAGCACCTTGTTGGTGATGTACTATTTAACCTATAGCTGGAACTCAGGCAGGTGCTACCACGCCGGGTCAGAGAGGGCCTGGGAGCAATGGTGATTAAGGGGTAACTCCACTTTCCCCAATACTCAAGTCCTCCCAAACCTGAGACTCACCACCAGTTGCAGTTTAAAGCCATACCCAAGACCCAAGTTTATGTCATATTCTATACATTATTTATTGATTATGGTGTGTGTATATTCAATACTTCATGAAGTAAAAATATAAAAAATTAAAAATAAAGAGTTAAATATAGTTTGTATTTCCGGTAGTCTTGTTGCATTGGCAGATCATTTTTTGACAATACATTACATTCCATGGCATTTAGCAGACACTCTTATTCAGAGCGACATACAATGAGTGCAAAAGTCAGGTACATGAAATCCTGAACTTCTAGACAAGAAAGTTCTAGTGCCAACTGAACAAGTGACAGAATAATACCTAGTGTAATATTCTGTTGAAGTATTAATACTCAAACAGCCAAGGAAGCAAACCAACCATTCAAAGTACAACTAAACAGAGAACTCAAACGGCTAATCCCAGGCTAGACAGTATACAGCTTGGGTTGGTCAAGACTGATACACAGTTACACAGTTTTCTAATTTTTACGCATTCATTTCTAGAAAGTAGAAAATGATGTGCCACAAAAATAAGAAAATGTAAAGCTTGAAATGCATCAAGTATCTAAAAACAGGTGGAATAATATTATATTTGATTTATAATAATCTCATAATTAGAAATATTAGATCAGTTCGACCATGGGGTATTTATTTTCACTTTTTTCCCAGTGAAAAATAATTGCCTAAATCTTAATACAACCCCGATTCCAAAAAAGTTGGGACAAAGTGCAAATTTTAAATAAAAACAGAATGCAATGATGTGGAAGTTTCAAAATTCCATATTTTATTCAGAATAGAACATAGATGACATATCAAATGTTTAAACTGATAAAATGTATCATTTAAAGAGAAAAATTAGGTGATTTTAAATTTCATGACAACAACACATCTCAAAAAAGTTGGGACAAGGCCATGTTTACCACTGTGAGACATCCCCTTTTCTCTTTACAACAGTCTGTAAATGACTGGGGACTGAGGAGACAAGTTGCTCAAGTTTAGGGATAGAAATGTTCACCCATTATTGTCTAATGTAGGATTCTAGTTGCTCAACTGTCTTAGGTCTTTTTTGTCGTATCTTCCGTTTTATGATGCGCCAAATGTTTTCTATGGGTGAAAGATCTGGACTGCAGGCTGGCCAGTTCAGTACCCGGACCCTTCTTCTACGCAGCCATGATGCTGTAATTGATGCAGTATGTGGTTTGGCATTGTCATGTTGGAAAATGCAAGGTCTTCCCTGAAAGAGACGTCATCTGGATGGGAGCATATGTTGCTCTAGCACCTGGATATACCTTTCAGCATTGATGGTGTCTTTCCAGATGTGTAAGCTGCCCATGCCACACGCACTAATGCAACCCCATACCATCAGAGATGCAGGCTTCTGAACTGAGCGCTGATAACAACTTGGGTCGTCCTTCTCCTCTTTAGTCCGAATGACACGGCGTCCCTGATTTCCATAAAGAACTTCAAATTTTGATTCGTCTGACCACAGAACAGTTTTCCACTTTGCCACAGTCCATTTTAAATGAGCCTTGGCCCACAGAAGACGTCTGCACTTCTGGATCATGTTTAGATACGGCTTCTTCTTTGAACTATAGAGTTTTAGCTGGCAACGGCGGATGGCACGGTGAATTGTGTTCATAGATAATGTTCTCTGGAAATATTCCTGAGCCCATTTTGTGATTTCCAATACAGAAGCATGCCTGTATGTGATGCAGTGCCGTCTAAGGGCCCAAAGATCACGGGCACCTAGTATGGTTTTCCGGCCTTGACCCTTACTCACAGAGATTCTTCCAGATTCTCTGAATCTTTTGATGATATTATGCACTGTAGATGATGATATGTTCAAACTCTTTGCAATTTTACACTGTCGAACTCCTTTCTGATATTGCTCCACTATTTGTCGGCGCAGAATTAGGGGGATTGGTGATCCTCTTCCCATCTTTACTTCTGAGAACCGCTGCCACTCCAAGATGCTCTTTTTATGGACCCTTTTCACGTGACGTCACGACAAATGCGGCCGCCATTTTGGACATGTACTACCAGTAGTTTACCACAGCCAGCATTGAGGAACAGCAGCAAACAAAGTGTTTACTTTCAGCAAGACTTCCATCATGCCACTATATTGTTGTGCACCTGGATGTAGTAACCATCAACAAACAAGGCAAGGTTTATCATTTTATCGGATCCCGACGGAGAAGATGGATAGCGGCCATTAACAGATTGGCAGCCCTCGGCATACCAGCGCTTGTGTAGTGACCACTTTGTTGGAGGTAAGACGAATAAAATTAGCCAGAAAAGGCATTACATTGCTGTTAACATTCTGTGGCGGCGAGTGTGTAACCAAATAGGCTAAAATAACCCATTGTAACCTCTTTGTTCTTCTGTAGTAGCTATTAGCTAACGACATTAGCTAGCGTTGTGTTCCTTTGCTGTTGGTAGACTGTAGGACAGATCAGAGGCAGTGTTCTACAAACAGCGCTTAATTTGAGGGGGAGCAAGCCGGAGCGCGCTCCAGAACCTCGGGCGTTGGCTCCGGCAGCTATTTACACTGGATCCAGTGATCCGACACCTCTCTTGACTATGTAACAAAAAAAAAAATTGTCTTTAGGCTTGCCATCCTTCCACTTGCGAGTGGTAAGTGATCTGCGCTGGGATCACACACACAGCGGCTCAGTCCCGAATCGTGGCTTGTGCACTTCACTCGCGCGCTGTGTGAGCTGCGCAGGGCCGGAGTGCGCACCCTCCAGAGGGCACTCGCTGTTCAGGGCGGAGTGATTTGGAGCGCAGGATGCCTGCAGAGCCGAGCGTATCCGTGTATTGGTGTTGCTGTGTGCAGACGAATCGTGTATTGGTGTTGCTGTGTGCAGACGAATCGTGTATTGGTGTTGCTGTGTGCAGACGAATCGTGTATTGGTGTTGCTGTGTGCAGACGAATCGTGTATTGGTGTTGCTGTGTGCAGACGAATCGTGTATTGGTGTTGCTGTGTGCAGATGAATCGTGTATTGGTGTTGCTGTGTGCACGCTAATCGCTTTTAAAAACGTTAATCTGATGATCCGCTGATACGGTCTAATGTAAACATGGGCTAAGTGTTCAAAACAATAGGAGCATGTATTTGTCTCTTAAATCCAGGCCGTTCCCTGTAATCTGTAACACTGGGTTGGAGAAAGTAATGGCAAATAGTGAGTGCACAAACCATAGAAGGTAAACTGTACACAGCGCCAGGGCAGTGTGATGGTATGTCTACTTTTAGATTGTGTTAGCTTATCAATGAACACACTCGTCACTCGACGAGTTTCACGTCTTTACGACGGATACTTAAATGTGTGTTAGGTATTATTGTTGCAGTCTAAGCAGTCATTGTAGCAGCTAGATGAGCGAGAACCGAAAGGGTCTGTGCCATAAACCGTTATTTCTGTACGGCGTTGCTAATGTGTCGTTACTGTTGTTATTTCTCCCTCTGCTCGCCCTGTAAATGCCCTACGTCGCTGGATAGCGAAGGTGTTTTCTGCATCTCGCTCCTTTTTCTTGTATGTTCTCCGTTTGTCGCCTTCCTCGCATTCAAACCAATTCGAGCCGAAGTCCGCTACATGTCCAAAATGGTGGTTGCGTTTACGAAGGTCACGTGACTGAAAAGGGTCTATACCCAGTCATGTGAATGACCTATTGCCAATTGACCTAATGAGTTGCAATTTGGTCCTCCAGCTGTTCCTTTTTTGTACCTTTATCTTTTCCAGCCTCTTATTGCCCCTGTCCCAACTTTTTTGAGATGTGTTGCTGTCATGAAATTTCAAATGAGCCAATATTTGGCATGAAATTTCAAAATGTCTCACTTTCGACATCTGATATGTTGTCTATGTTCTATTGTGAATACAATATCAGTTTTTGAGATTTGTAAATTATTGCATTCTGTTTTTATTTACAATTTGTTCTTTGTCCCAACTTTTTTGGAATCGGGGTTGTACAGTACATGCGGTACATTTGAAGTAAAGCTGATATGACAGCTAAAGGGTAAGTCATGGCCTAATGGTTAGAGAAGCAGCTTTGGGATCAAAAGGTTGCCGGTTTAGTTCCCTGGACCAGCAGGAATGGCTGAAGTGCCCTTGAGCAAGGCACCTAACCCCAAACTGCTCCCCAGGCTGCTCTGGGTACATTGTATGTCACTCTGGATAAGAATGTCTGTAATGTAATAATACAGTAAATAAGACAGGCTTTCCTCTGTGCTACTCCAAAATGACATTTAAAAATTTTGTCATAGTTGAAGGTTAAATAGGGAAGAATCACATGAAGGGAGTTTTAACTGATAATTTACAGTATGTGTAGCATCGCTAACAGGATAATAACCAGTAAAACTACAGGTCTTGAAAGGTGACAAGGAGACATTTGGTCACAGGCTGTTGAATCAGTTCTGGAAGTGATTTAAATAGTTTATTAAATTGCCTGAACATGTTCACTGCAGGCGGCATGGTGGTGTAGTGGTTAGCACTGTCGCCTCACAGCAAGAAGGTCCTGGGTTCGAGCCCCGGGGCCGGCGAGGGCCTTTCTGTGTGGAGTTTGCATGTTCTCCCCGTGTCCGCGTGGGTTTCCTCCGGGTGCTCCGGTTTCCCCCACAGTCCAAAGACATGCAGGTTAGGTTAACTGGTGACTCTAAATTGAGCGTAGGTGTGAATGGTTGTCTGTGTCTATGTGTCGGCCCTGTGATGACCTGGCGACTTGTCCAGGGTGTACCCTGCCTTTCGCCTGTAGTCAGCTGGGATAGGCTCCAGCTTGCCTGCGACCCTGTAGAAGGATAAAGCGGCTAGAGATAATGAGATGAGATATATATTTTAAATTTGATGTCTGTGAAACACCGAACTACAGAAACAACTGTTAATTATTATTATTATTATTATTATTATTATTAATAATAATAATAATAATAATAATAATAAAGCCCTTAAGCAAGATCTAAAAGAGTCAAAAGAGAAATGCAATTCTGGCAGTTCGTATCCAGGGTTCAAACTTGAGTGTCTCGTATCTTCCTCACCACAAAAGAGATCATAATCACTGAAGATAAAAATAAAATACTTTGCTTTCTTTATCTCTCCATGTGTTTCCAAGGTAACAGCGTGGTGCAGGCCTCTTGTGCGTGGGACATTATCATGTGCCATTTGTTTGTGTTTTCTCTTTTTAGCATATAAAAGCAGAGAGTTGGTTTGCATCTGAGACACACAGCAGATGTCCAAATTCACAGCGGACCATGAGGTACTAACAGGCCAAGAACGAGCACTGAAGAAATAAACACTACGAGAACTCTTCTCTTGATATGATTACGATCCTCTAAGTTATACTGTCCTTTGTTATTTTATTTATTTTATTTAGTATGACTCATTTTATCAACATGCAAAATAATCTAATTGATTTTTTAGCAAAGACTAGGTGCATAAATTCAAATAATCTTTATTTGCCATCCTTTCTCAGTCATAAGATACAACAATTTGAAACAAGTTGTGATGAGTGCCGGATTGACCATTGCGTCGGTGTGAGTGTGAGATGGGATCATTAGCATGAGATTTTGTGATCTTCATGATTATTACTGCAAATGGGTTTCCTTTGAGAGCTTTAACAGGAAGATGGGGTGGTTTGGCATGGTGATGAATTATGACAGACAGACAAGTCAGAGTGCAAGGGTTGTTAGTGTAGCTGTAAACTGAACACGGATCCACTGACAGTGTGGGGTTAATGGAGAGAGTGATGAGGAGAGAGAGAGAGAGAGAGAGAGAGAGAGAGAGAATGGACAGTGAGATAGAAGAATCCTCTGAGCTGCACTGAGAATACTACTCATTAAAACTATTGCATCATACCTCTCCCTTTTGACACACACACTTTCTCAGCGTGACATGAAGCGTACAGCATGCATTAGGCAGTAGATATCCCTTGTGGAATCGCTCACCGTCGCAGAGAAACACACATCTGCTTTTCTCACTGAGATGTTTCTCATCAAAGACTTTGTACTCCACATGTATCTGAGGACATCTGCTTGGACGTTTGTATTTACTTCAACGAGTACATCAAATTCAGAATCCCTGCCTACGCATGCTTGTCTCCTGACTGATGGTCCTGACATGTCCATCGATTATCCCAACTTTATATGAAGAGTTTTATTGCAATAAGGAAGTTGTTATAGATGAAAGCATGAGCTTCGCTTCTCTGACACACTGCACACAAGGATTCCATATTATAGTCGTTCATTTTATTAGTCAAACTTGGTTACTAATCTATGGGGTTTTGTATAGAAACATATTTTTTTCCTGTCAAGCCCATGGAATTAGTCCTACACTTCCTGGCCACTTTAATAGGAACACCTGTACACCTACACATCCGTGCAATTATCCAGTCAGCCAGTCGTGTGGCAGCAGCACAATACAGAAAACTATGCTGATACAGGTCAAGAGTTTCACGTAACATTCACATCAAACATGACAACAGGGGAAAATGTGATCTCAGTGACTGACTGTGACATATTTCAGAAACTCTCCTTTGATTAGGGTTCACACCACTGCGCTCTGTGTCAAAACCTGGAGAGCTCATAGGCTCATCAGAGTAAAGCCATCTGGCCGCCATCTTACCACTCACATTGTGGAGCGGAACCGTCATTTAGACTACTGGAAGCTACACAAAACTAGACAAGTTATTTATGTAGTTGGTGAGAAAAATTAAAAGAAAAATGCCTGCATGTGCAGCAGTGAACTGTACAAACCGTCAAGTCAAAGGTTGTGCACAGACAGTTCACCTGTGAGTATTGATAGTGTGTGATCATTCTTACATGTGTGTGCACAGTGCCATTTGTGTGGACCCCCATAACATTTTATGATGGTATGCAAGAGCGAAAAAAAAAAGAATTTTTTCATCGTCTTGTCTGTTTTTGTTGAAAATCTGACATTGATATCTGGGATGAACACGTCAGATTTTCGATGAAAACGTCCCAGACTAGAACAAAGCCAAAGTCTAGACGTGTTTGATATTGAATGTGAGAGCTCAAGTTCAACGGCTCAAATTCAAAAAAGAAACATGAAAGTAGTAAATTAGCTTCAGTAGCCTAAATGAAAGAAGGACTGTAGCCTTAGGCAAAAATGGCAGTCAGGGATGCAAATAAAAAGACAGATGTTCAAGTCAAGTCAAGTCAACTTTATTGTCAAATATGCTATACATGCTCGACATACAGCACAGATGAAATTTCAGTCCTCTCTGACCCACGGTGCAAACAGGCAATGCAATAAATAAAAATAGAATAACTGAAATGAACAATATAAACAGTATAAACACTCTAGATAAGAAATACGCATAGACTAAACACTCATATATACATACACACACACACACACACACACATATATATATATATATATATATATATATATATATATATATATATATATATATATATACTGTATATATATATACTGTATATATAAATAAATTAGAGCAAAGGACATAAAATAAACAGTCAAGGGCACTTGAGGTATATCAGGTAAACAAGAAATAAGCAGTATAAACAATAAACCAATAGCTGTTAAGGTGAGGTAGTGCAGAATAGTGCAAATGAGCGAGGTAAAGTGAAATGTGCAGTCCCTGAGTTCAGTGTGCGAATGAGTGCGTGTGTGTGTGTGTTGGGGGGGGACAGGGACTGTGAGGGTGACATGATGTCAGATGCTGAAGGGGGGGCAGGGGGGTGTGCGGGCAGAATCTGTGGCAGGGGGCAGAGGGGGGAGGAGGGGCAGAACAGGGAGGGAGTTGAGCCTCCTGACCGCCTGGTGAAAGAAAATGTCCTTGAGCCTGCTGGTTTTGGCATGGAGACTCCGCAGTGTCCTCCCCGATGGCAGCAGGCTGAAGAGGCTGTGAGATGGGTGGGTGGGGTTATCTGCAATCCTGATGGCTTTGCGGGTGAGGCGGGAGTTATAGATATCCATAAGAGAAGGGAGAGAGACACCAATGATCCTCTCAGCTGCTCTCACGATGCGCTGCAGAGTCTTGCAGCAGGACACGGTGCAGGTGCCGTACCACACGGTGATGCAGCTGGTCAGGATGTTCTTGATGGTGCCTCTGTAGAATGTGTGCATGATGGGGGCCGGGACTCTTCCTCTCCTCAGTTTGCGGAGGAAGTACAGATGCTGTTGGGCTTTTTTGGCCAGTGATGCAGTGTTGTTGCTCCAGTTTATGATGTTATTGTTCTAGTTTAGTTATTTTCATTTACCTAATGCCAAGCACAATTGACAATGTAGACCATCTACACGTCACACTCACTTGCACAAATTGATAAAATGGGCATGATTGTCTGTTTTAACTACATGATTTTAGTTTAAATTGAGTGCAAGTATATTGATAAACACTCTTAAATCAGGGTTGACCATATTTCCTGGTCAACGGCTTATTTCCTGGACAGCATCCGATATATGATTTCCTGTACAAAGAAAAACTGAAATAATCTCCATAAAAATAATTATAGTAGTAAAAGAGCCATTCAAAAAATGTTCAGAGACTGAACTGGAAAAGGAAAAAAACAATAACAGTGAAAAGGAGCGCTATAAAGATATGTAAGGAATGTGGGTACAGTTGGGAAAATAAGAGGAAGTAATGAAAGGGGAAAAAAGTCAGGAGATACTTTTCTTGGGACAGATTTGATCAGATGTGACGCTTTAACACATAAACTAAATACATGTGATGTGAGTGATAAGATGGCAGCCAGATGGCTTCACTCGTCTCTACTGCGGGGAATGGGCTCTAAGCACTCCAGATTTTATATAGAGCTCAGTGGTTCTCTCTCACTCACTCACTCACACACACACGCACACACACACACTAGTCTCTAGAGTTTATACAGACTGGTGAAAAAAACATCCACTGAGTAGCAGTTCTGCAGATGGAAACTCCTCGTTGATGAGAAAGATCTGAGGAGAATGGCCAGGGGTGGGTTTCCTGAAAGCCTCTTAAGGCTAAGCGTGTCTTTAAGTGCCTCTTAAGATCCATCATTAAGCTAATGTGGTTTTCCTGAACAACATCATAGCCAAAGTAGTCTTTTAGTTTACTCTTAACTTACAATGAACCTGGACCACTCTTTCACAACAAAGAGCGTCTCGCTTGCAGCCGCATACACAGAACGTGCTGCGCCTCTGAGGGACTCTCACAGTCAGTGGGGGGAAACTGGTGTTAAATTATTTTTCTTGTACATTGCAAGTACATCTAGTTAATTATTAAATAAATATATGCAAAACATTATGAATATATTTCAGTATGTTATGGAATTATAGATGGATATCATAATGTCACATTGATATCGCCACATTTTAATCAAATTTAACTCCGTTAGGCGAGTGATTATCTCATTTAGTGTTGTAAATGAGACACATTTCTGCACCTGTTACATTGTGTGTGTGTGCGTGTGTGTGTGCGTGTGTGTGTGTGTGTGTGTGAGAGAGAGAGAGAGAGAGAGAGAGAACATTGGCAACTTGGCATTGTGCGTAACAGTTGAAATAATCATGACTGCATGATTAGGTAACAATGAAATTAGCAGGTACAGGGAAAACATTGACTGAATTACTGAGCTTATAATTTGCCCATTCTTTCATGTGAGCATTTGTTCATTTAATTAAAAAACACGTTTGGAATAAAAAAAAAATTATTGTCCAAAAATGTAAAATGGTTTCAATTATGAATTTCCACATTAGTCTCTACATTCACTAATGCTTAACAATGATATAATATATTCACATATTTTAACTCTTCATATTTCATTGGTTTTTGGTTAAAAATGAATGCCATGTAACCTCATGAACTGGATTTAGCAACTATAGTATGAATGTCTTTAGCAACTACTAATGCCTATATCAAGGATGCGCATTGCAAAGAAACTCTTAGCAAAGTTGCTCTTAAGACTCCTCATGAGTGAGGTGGTGTTTACATTAGACCGTATCAGCGGATCATCAGATTAACGTTTTTAAAACGATTCGCGTGCACATAGCAACGCCAATACACGATTCGCGTGCACACAGCAACGCCAATACACGGATACGCTAATCACATGACTAATTAGACGGCACGTCACATGATCCCAGTGCATATCGGGCATGCGCAAGTCACTCACCACTTGCAAGTGGAAGGATGGCAAGCGAACACCTTCTCCAGCAGATAAACACACCTGGCTGCGATGTTCATGTTCTCACTGAGTTTAAGCGCCTGAAGGAGGTAAATAAGTTGAAATGTGTAAATAAACCTCAGTGCGGCTCAGCGCTTCCTCCTGCGCTCCAAATCACTCCGCCCTGAACAGCGAGTGCCCTCTGGAGGGTGCGCACTCCGGCCCTGCGCAGCTTACAGAGCGCGCGAGTGAAGCGCACGAGCAGTGATTCGGGACTGAGCCGCTGTGTGTGTGATCCCAACGCCAGCGAATCAGGAAGGTGGATGTCACAGTGACGTTGTCCAATGACGACGTCAGCTAGAGCTCAGCACAGCGTTTCCTCGTTCCTCAATGTTTACACAGCACCGGATCAGATACGAACTGGGTTGAATACGTGGACCCTGGCGGATTCAAGTTGTTCCGCCTGTGGAGTCGTTTCCCAGCGTTTTAATGTGCACAGACAGTGCATCCGCGATGAAAACGAGACGAATACGGTCTAATGTAAACACCACCTGAGTTCGGGAAAACCATGTACAGAGACAACGTTCTTTGCTTAAGAGTGTCTTGAAACTCAGTCTTTAGCTCTAAAGTGCAACGTTATCGGGAAACCAACCCCAGACTGGTTCAATGGCTGAAAGAATGAATATAGTAACTCAAATAATCACTCTTTACAAATGTGGTGAGTAGAAAAAGCATCTCAGAATGCACAATGTGTCAAAGCTTGATGGGTGACAACAGCAGAAAACCACAACACCATCAGGTTCCAATCCTGTCAGGTTAGAACAGGAATCTGGAGTGACAGTGGGTCCTGAAACTGGACAGTTGAAAACTGGAAAAAAATTGGGATGGATTGACAAATTAAAAATAAAAAGGTATTTTGCACAATAAAATGAAAAAAAATATATATATATAACTACTTTCCATTACAATACTAAATCTACAGTGGTGCTTGAAAGTTTGTGAACCCTTTAGAATTTTCTATATTTCTGCATAAATATGACCTAAAACATCATCAGATTTTCACATAAGTCCTAAAAGTAGATAAAGAGAACCCAGTTAAACAAATGAGATAAAAAATATTATACTTGGTCATTTATTTATTGAGGAAAATGATCCAATATTACATATCTGTGAGTGGCAAAAGTATGTGAACCTTTGCGTTCAGTATCTGGTGTGACCCCCTTGTGCAGCAATAACTGCAAATAAACATTTGTGGTAACTGTTGATCGGTCCTGCACACCGGCTTGGAGGAATTTTAGCCCATTCCTCCGTACAGAACAGCTTCAACTCTGGGATGTTGGTGGGTTTCCTCACATGAACTGCTCACTTCAGGTCCTTCCACAACATTTCGATTGGATTAAGGTCAGGACTTTGACTTGGCCATTCCAAAACATTAACTTCATTCTTCTTTAACCATTCTTTGGTAGAACGACTTGTATGCTTAGGGTTGCTGTCTTGCTGCATGACTCACCTTCTCTTGAGATTTAGTTCATGTACAGATGTCCTGACATTTTCCTTTAGAATTCGCTGGTATAATTCAGAATTCATTGTTCCATCAATGATGGCAAGCCGTCCTGGCCCAAATGCAGCAAAACAGGCCCAAACCATGATACTACCACCACCATGTTTCACAGAAGGGATAAGGTTCTTATGTTGGAATGCAGTGCTTTCCTTTCTCCAAACATAACGCTTCTCATTGAAACCAAAAAGTTCTATTTTGATCTCATTTGTCCACAAAACATTTTCCAATAGCCTTCTGGCTTGTCCACATGATCTTTAGCAAACTGCAGATGAGCAGCAATGTTCTTTTTGGAGAGCAGTGGCTTTCTCCTTGCAACTCTGCCATGCACACCATTGTTGTTCAGTGTTCTCCTGATGGTGGACTCATGAACATTGGCTAATGTTAATGTGAGAGAAGTCTTCAGTTGCTTAGAAGTTACCTTGGGGTCCTTTGTGACCTCGCCGACTATTACACACCTTGCTCATGGAGTGATCTTTGTTGGTCGACCACTCCTGGGGAGGGTAACAATGGTCTTGAATTTCCTCCATTTGTATACAATCTGTCTGACTGTGGATTGGTGGAGTCCAAACTCTTTAGAGATGGTTTTGTAACCTTTTCCAGCCTGATGAGCATCAACAATGCTTTTTCTGAGGTCCTCAGAAATCTCCTTTGTTCGTGTCATGATGCACTTCCACAAACATGTGTTGTGAAGATCAGACTTTGATAGATCCCTGTTCTTTAAATAAAACAGGGTGCCCACTCACACCTGATTGTCATCCCATTGATTGAAAACACCTGACTCTAATTTCACCTTCAAATTAACTGCTAATCCTAGAGATTCACATACTTTTGCCACTCACAGATATGTAATATTGGATCATTTTCCTCAATAAATAAATGACCAAGTATAATATTTTTGTCTCATTTGTTTAACTGAGTTCTCTTTATCTACTTTTAGGACTTGTGTGTAAATATGATGATGTTTTAGGTCATATTTATGCAGAAATATAGGAAATTCTAAAGGGTTCACAAACTTTCAAGCACCACTGTAACTACACAGAAGTCAGACATGCATGCTGTTAGGAGAGAAGCTACAATTACATGGACCCTAATAATCTGTTAATAATCAGATTCAAGCTCAGGTAAGCATGAAATACCCCATCCTGGTTGATATGAAATATTAGCCATGCTTGATCGTAGGTATATAACGACTAATCAATTCATGATTCGATTCAGTTCATGACACTGTTCACAATTCAATTTTCCCCATGATATATTTTTTAAAAATTAAATGAAGAAAATTTGATTACCAAGAAAATGCAACATTTATTTTTCTATTCTTTATCAAATTAAATATTCCTTTTGTTAAAATTCAAAAAAGTTTCTTTTTGTTAATAACCAGAAATAATTATTTACTCACATTTGTAAAAGTTGGAGTAAAATATAATTGTCTATTAACTAAAATATTCCTTTTATTAAAAATGAAAAAGTTAATAACAAATAGGCTTTTTCTTAATAAACTTTTATGAACTTTTGTACTGCCTTCATTTGCTTCTCTTTTCTTTATCTTTCAGCAGTCTGTAAAAAGAGAGCTCTGATTTCTTGTTAAATCTATTTATACTCAATCACACAACAGCTCTTTCCCATTTTAGATAGTTTTTTTGTGTGTTTTTGTGACTTTAGAGCTGTGTTCCTTCTGCCTAGGGTGAAGTCATGTGTATTCCCACTATTGTATGTTGTTGCACCCTCTGCTGCCTAAACAACACAATTAGAGCTAGGAAAAACTAAGATTACACAGTCTGATAATAATCGCAATTCATTTTTTTATTTCATCAATTTGAATTGTCATAAATTTTGTCTCGCAACTTATTGCCACACTAACACATTAACACCTAGATAATATAATATGCAAAATAGTAGATAGACAGCAATATAGTAGGAAATATAGAAATAGCTACCATTGAGTAAGGTACAATAAGTTACAATACAAGAACCAACCAAACAAACACACAAACAAACAAATAAAAACAAAAACATAAAATAAATAAATAAAAGGGTGGAGGGAGTCAGTCTGAGGGCAAAGATTGTAAGGAGTTAAAATTTTCTATGAAGGCTTTCCATTTGTGAAAAAACTTAGCAGAGCTACCTTTTACTGAGAGTCTTATCTTTTCCAGATTAAGAAAGGACACAGTATCTCTAAGCCAGAGGGAGATAGATGGGGGTTTAGGAGATTTCCAAGAAAGTAAAATGCGGCATCTTGCTAAAAGAGATGTAAAGGCTAACACATCTGACCGTGGGTATGAAAAAAAAAACATATGGCTTAAATTACAGGCAGAGGCATGGCATTTGTCACATTGATCTGCAATGTTTGGATAGATTTCAGATAATCGAGATTTTGATAAGTGGGCTCTGTGCAGCACTTTGAATTGTATAAGTTCTAACCTAGCACTAGGTGTGCTTGAACGTGTGGTATGGATGGCTTGGTCCCATAACTGATCTGTGAAATTCAGACCAAGCTCCTGTTCCCAAGAATTTCAAGGCTTAACAACCGAATAGTCATTGAATGCCATTAGATGTGTGTATATCTTAGATATGATAGATTTCTGACTAGATTTCAAGGTTAGAAGATCATCCCATGGTTGGTTAGCGGGAAGGGAAGGGTAGCATGGAAACAGAGCAGAGGCACAATATCTGACTTGGAAATAGCGGAACAAGTGGGAAGCAGGCAAATTAAAATCAGAGGACAGATCTGAAAAAGTGGGGGAAAAAACACCATCTTTATAGAGATCCCTGAAGTGCTTAATGCCACAACTCTGCCAAATCTTGAACGTGGTATCAAAAAGTGAAGGGGGAAACAGATGATTTTCAGTTATGGGTGTGAGGGTGGATGGGGACACAAATTTAAAATGGCACCTAAATTGAAACCAAACCTTAAGAGTGGAAAGCACCACAAGGTTACTTGTGAAATTGGAAGGATTCACTGGTAGTGAGGAGAGTAGAGCCATTGGAGAAGATGAGGAGAATGACTGAGGCTACATCCACATGACAACAGCAACGAGATTTTTTTTTTTTTGAATATCGCGTCCACATGAAATTTTACATGGATCAGTAAAATTTCAGGTCCATATGGCAACGCAACGCTTGCTGAAAACGATGCAATACACATGCCACACCACTATGTGCGCTGTAAGACAGTCCCATCGGAGACACCAGAACAATAGAAGAAGTAGACGCATGCGCATAAACCCCTTCTTCTGTAGCATTAGCCACACAAAGTTTTGATTATTAATCAGTAGCGTAAAACGAGAGACGCCGAAAGAGGAATGAATGGGGGTAGATGGAAGCCGGTACGCCAACATTCTGATATCCTCCAGAATTCTTTAATGGTCCGGAATAAATTGAATGCTACACGTTGATGGATTACTTTGTTCTTCTACGCCCTTTTTGAGGAATGTATTGTCGGACTTAAACCAACATCTGAAGAGGTGAGATCGCTCCTTTTTTTTTCCTATGTTTGCTGGTGGGATTGTTTTTGTTTTTGGAAAGCGCACGGGCAGTGCGCGGTTTGGTACTGCTTCCGCAGTGTTTGGACTAAAGACTCTGCCCTAAGGGCTATTCTCTCACTCTCTCTCACTTTGCACCATTACACAATAAATATTCACAGTGAAAATATTTTGTAAGCGCATTTCATGAACCAAGTTATAGGATTTGTTGACAACTCGCATCGAGTTCGTTACACTTCTACCCGGCGTGAAGCACTGACAGTCATGTGGTTGTGACGTCATCGTAAACAAATCCGTTCTACTCATCCAGACGACTTCGCAATGGCGCCGTTGCCAGATTTTTTTCACTCTGGAACCCGTTCTCAAAAGATTTCGTTTTGGGGCAACCAAAACGCCGGTGCCGTGTGGACGCCAGGCCGAAACGATAAACAATTTTATCAGATTCACCTGAATCCGTTGCCATGTGGACAGGGCCTAAGCCTCCAACCTACACCATAATAATCCCAGAGATCTTAGCCAATAGGTCAGTTTGGGAATATGTGCTGACCAATAGTACAGCAGAAAATTGGGTAGTGCAAGACCACCACTGAATTTAAATTTTTGCAATAGTGAATACCTCACCCTGGGTGATTTCCCATGCCACAAAAATGTGGTAACAACTTGGTCTAGTGATTTTAAAAAATTGTAGGCAAAAAC
This sequence comes from Neoarius graeffei, assembly GCF_027579695.1. Lineage (NCBI taxonomy): Eukaryota > Metazoa > Chordata > Actinopteri > Siluriformes > Ariidae > Neoarius > Neoarius graeffei. The sequence goes on along the minus strand of NC_083589.1, from coordinate 27,167,552 downwards.
AAAGGAATACATTGAAATAAAAAAAAGAAATTTAGGCAACCCGGTCATTTTTACTGCATTAATTCGACCTATTAACGACAATGGTAAAGAGTTCCACCTCTCTAAATCTGCCTTAATCTGATTCACCAGTGGGGGGGAAATTAACTGTATAAAGAGATGAATTAGTACAGGTCACAGTGATCCCTACTGTAGATACCTAAACCCCGACAAGCCAAGTTTAAAAGGAATGTCAGATTGTTTAAGTAATAAAGCAGAAGAATTTATGGGAAAACATTCACTCTTGAGAAGATTGACTTTATAGCTGGAGAAGGAGCCAAAACTCTTAAGCAGAGATAAAATTGGAACAATACTGGTCATTGGGTCTGAAACATATAGAAGCAGGTCATCTGTGGAAAGTGACAATTTGAGTTCAACACCGGCCTGAGAGACTCCATGAAAAAGAGAGAGAGATTTTAAAGCAATAGACAGTGGTTCAATGGCTATTGCAAAAAGTAAAGGGGAAAGGGGACATCCCTGTCTAGTGCCACGCGATAGCGTAAAATAGCTAGAACGGATGTCATTAGTGTGAATGCTAGCCTGGGGGGAGGTGTAGAGAAGTCGAATCCATGATATAAATCTGTTACCAAATCCAAATTTATGAAGTGCAGCGAAAAGATAATTCCACTCGACACGATCGAATGCTTTCTCTGCATCGATTGCGATAACAACTTCAGGGACTGGAGAAGAGGTTTTGGAGAAAATCATATTCAAAAGTGTGCGAACATTATAAAAGAGCTGGCATCCTTTAATAAAACCATTTTGTTCTTCTGATATAATGGCAGGAAGAATCTTCTCAAGACGAGTTGCTAAAGCTTTAGCCAATATTTTTACATCAACATTCAATAATGACAAAGGTCTGTAAGAAGTACATGATTCAGGGTCCTTGCCCTTCTTTAAAAGAAGAGTTATGGATGCCTGAGTTAAGGTCGGAGGCAGTGAACCACGTCCAAGGGACTCATTGAACATCGAGATGAGAAGAGGGGCAAGTTTATCCATAAATTTTTTTATAGAATTCAACACCGAATCCATTGGGACTTTGTAGCTTTGCATGGCTTTAATGGCGACTGCGATTTCTTGCAAAGATGCAGCCTGTCTTTTCAGGTGATGTGCCAATAATCTGCTCGATTTATCACCATGTTCACTACATGAACGAAGTAGAAGGCGTTCTGCATCTGCTGTTGTTAGAAGGTCCAGTTCTGACTGCAAGTCGAGCTGTCGCTTCAGCAGGCTTGGGGATGGGTTAACTGAATTTAGTCGGCCTATATCCAAAATTTTAGATGTAAGGTCTTGTAATTTTGCTTTTCGGATTTTGTTGGAATATGCTAAATAAGAAATAATTTGCCCACGTAAATATGCTTTGAGTGATTCCCATAATAACAAAAAACTGGTAGAGTCAGTTTTATTTAAAGCAATGAAATCATCTATTGTAGAAGATATAAAAACATTAAATGCAGGAAACATGCTATCTGTGTGGGATTTTGTGCATGTCAGAAATTCTATTTCCGATTTTATACTTGGGACATGTAAACACACATATCTATCCGATCAGTTTCATGTACATCTAAACGGTACATTCAGAATCACTGGTCAGAATGATTTCATTCCGAATGTAACAAAAAAAGTGTGCATGAAGACACAGACAGTGTTAAGAATTCATGAAGATTAAAATGTATTTAAAATTCACTGGTTAAGCTCTGCTTGAGTTTGCCATACTCACACTTCTCTTTCATTACAGGTATTTAGCAGAAGCTCTTATCCAGAGCGACATACAACAAGGGGGTACATGACAGTGCTCCTGGAGCAGAAAGAGTTGAGGGCCTTGTTCAAGGGCCCAACAGTGGCAGCTTGTCAGTGCTGCAGCTTAAACCCATGACCTTCTTATCAGTAACCCAGAGCCTTAACCACCCCTGCCCCTTGATGCTTAATGTTTTGGCCTGCTGTCAATAGATGATCTTAATATTATCTAAATATGCAAAAATTATTTAGAGTATATAATTTACAGTTATGGGGCAGCACGGTGGTGTAGTGGTTAGCGCTGTCGCCTCACAGCAAGAAGGTTCTGGGTTCGAGCCTCGTGGCCGGCGAGGGCCTTTCTGTGCGGAGTTTGCATGTTCTCCCCGTGTCCATGTGGGTTTCCTCCTGGTGCTCCAGTTTCCCCCACAGTCCAAAGACATGCAGGTTAGGTTAACTGGTGGCTCTAAATTGATCATAGGTGTGAATGTGAGTGTGAATGGTTGTTTGTCTCTATGTGTCAGCTCTGCGATAATCTGGTGACTTGTCCAGGGTGTACCCCGCCTCTCGCCCATAGTCAGCTGAGATAGGCTCCAGCTTGCCTGCGAACCTGCATAGGATAAGTGGCTACAGATGATGGATGGATGGATGGATGGATGGATGGATGGATGGATGGATGGATGGATGGAATTAACAGTTATTCCATGAAATTGAGTCGTACATGAGCTGATAGCTGACGAGGAGCGTAGCACCGAGTAGGCTATAAGCTATATATGACGAGACTGAATGGAATAACTGTTTTATCCTATCCACATTCACTGGATTTTGAGGAATAGAACATTTTTATTTTTTGCAAATTTGATAAATAAAAACTTGATACAAAACGTCCGACAAAATCATTTCCACTTAGAATGTCAACAAATCGGTGAAATGACAGTTGCAATTTGTGAAAAATGCTATAATAATTCTTGAAAAAAATTATATAAATATGTTCTTACCACCAAATACTTTTATTCTATATTTTGTTTCTTTTTTTGGTGTATTTTTGGGGGTTTTGTTTTCAACTAGTTTTTATTTCGTCCTCGTGTTCAGCAACACGCTCCGCCATTTTGTTTTTCTCTACTTATGGTATTTGAGCTGATAGCCTAGTAGTAGAGTAGCCAATCAGAGCACGCAATTGCTCATATCGAGTGAATGTGGATAGAATAAATAAAATTATATAAAATATTTTAATACTACTTGGTTAGCATAGTTGTTCTCAAATTAGCTGAATAAAACTCTCAGATATGAAGCTTTTATTCTACAGGGATATACTTGCCATTACTAACTAACTAAATAACTAACTATCTATCGCAAAAATTAACCTATAAATTACATTTTATATGGTAAGAGTTTTGTGGTGCACCTGAGAGAGTGCGGTTTTCTTTTAACTGATTGGATGGAAAAGAACAATAACAGTGTGTGTTGGGAAAGAATCACAAAAGAAAATCATCTTTATTGTTTCTCTCCACTCTCTCACTGTCTGGGAGTAATCTGGCTGAAAGGTAGGATTATTGTTGTGACTGGAAGTATTGTTCTGTGTTTACAGTCTCTGTGTTTTCCAGCACACATCAGTCCAGAGAAACTACTGGGAAACTCAGCGTTGTTAACTAAACGCTCGACTTAATTTTAAATCCTCTTTAACTGTCATCTTACTCACTATTTAGCAATGGGTGTACAGTTGATCCAATTATATCGTTTTACCTCTATTAATGTTAGTAGATTTATTATATAGTAATGTGCACAATACATCATTTTTAACCTATCATGTTCTTATTTTCCTTCACAATATTTATGGAAGAAGCCATTCAAATGGTTGTGGTGTATGTGTGCAGCATAAGAGAATATGACAAAACTTTTTGTTTGATACTTTGCTTGTACTCACGCCAAGGCACAAATGACCTGAACATACTTTTCTGTCGTAAAATATATATTTAGACACTGTCTAAAAGCAGAGTTCTTGATGAGTGTATAAGCAAAATATTTGCAAGGACACAAAATCAACCTGAATATAATAATAATAATAATAATAATAATAATAATAATAATAATAATAATACAGCTTGCCTGTGACCCTGTAGAACAGGATAAAGCGGCTACAGATAATGAAATGAGATGAGATAATAGAGCATATGAATCATTGAATTGTGTAGTGTCGTGTATTTCATGTCAACAAATTGCTACATTGTTTTGTGACAGTGCTACCAATAATGAGATACACATCACAGTTACGAATCCATATTTATTCCTTTCTTTGACACCACATGCCATGCGCCAGAAACAACACCATGACATTTATTATGCTGTGAATCTGCTGGGTGTCTGGTGGACAGCAGTGAACCAGCGCTTTCACTTTACATCATTACTGTATAGTTACCATCCAATATCAAACTTGGGATGTCAGTTGTCTGGTCACATCTCTCACATTCACGCATGTTGGCACATGCACAGCGCCATTAGGACTAATTACCATGCACCTGTTCCCGATTAGAGCTCAATCACAGGACATAAGGACTCTCAGTAACACACAGACTTTGTGAAGTATACACTCTGTACCCTGCGTCTGACGTTACCAAGCCTTGTAGTTTGTATCACTTTTCTGGTTTTGTCCCTGTTTGTGTTTTTCGACTGTGAGTATTGTATTACCTCTGATATCCTGTCTGTGCCTTTCTTGACCACTGCCTGTTATTCAACTCTGCCTTCGTCTCTGTTTTGGATCTATTTGCTAGCGTGCTTTCAATAAAACTCTTCCTGCACTTACGTCCATCTATCGCCCTTACATGACAGAAACTGTCAGCTGTCCATTAAGCTAGTGGATTAATCAAACTGTTTTAACTAGTTTTATATGAAACTGCTGTGAATATTTTCTGTAAAATGTGTTCGTAAATAATCCCATGTTATTTTGTGAAAAGCAAATTAAAAATAAGCGCTGGATAAAAACCCATCTATCTTATATAAATAAAGATACAAATTTTGTTGTCCGGTAGTCAAGTGTTTTATGAGATACGTTGTCTTGCCCTTACGATCGAGTTCCCTGTGATGATACACATTCATCGTACGGACATCATACAGTCAAATGGCATCAAAAATCAGGTCAGTGCATTACTATATTCTCTTAAGTATGGAGGTTCGCTCCATGTGCTTTGCATATGGGGAGTGCCACTATAAATGTTATTTTTAGCTTTGACTTATATATTTAATATTTATTAGAGAAATTAAATCAATAAAATCAAGTATAAAATTCTCTCTCTCTCTTAACTTTAACCCAGACAAAACAAAGCAAAAAGTTTTCGGGGGGAAAAAAGAAAGAAATAGGTTTGTTGTTTGGTATTAATTTTATTTCCAAGCTTTTAAACAGTTGGAAAAACCTGATATTTAACCGTTATTCCACAAAAGAGAGTTGTACATAAGCTTTTAGCTGACAAGGCACGTAATGATGATGATGATGATGATGATGATGATGATGATGATGATGATTAGTTTATTTAGTAAAATAATGTACAAAATACAAGTATAGTGTACATTAAAATACATGGATAGCACAGTAAAGTGAAAACACTTATTTCCATTGTGGTCCAAGTACATCAAGTGCCAAAAAAGGGGTCTATAAACAAAAGAGGGGAGGAGAAAAAAGTGTCCAGGACGTATACAAATTAGCAAATGTATTATTGTTTTATTCTATCCACATTCACTGGATTTTGAGAAACAGAACATTTTATTTATTTATTTGTTTATTTATTTTTGCAAATTTGAGAAATAAAAACTTTATACAAAACGTCCAACAAAATCATTTCCGCTTAGAATGCAAACAAACTGGCGAAATGACAGGAGCAATTTGTGAAAAATGCTATAACAATAATTATTGGGAAAAAATCACATACTTACCATATTTTGCCATACATTCTTACCATCTCATACCTTTTTTTTTTTTTTGGGGGGGGGGGGGGGGGGTTGAGAAGAGTTTTTATTTCGTCCTTGGTTGGTTCAGTAATATGCTCCGCCATTTTGTTTTTCTCTACTCATGGTATATGAGCAGATATCCTAATAGTAGAGTAGCCAATCACAGTGCGTGATTCCTCATATCCAGTGAATGTGGATAGAATCAAGTATTTTATTCAATGCTTATCATCTTGTTCATTATAAGTGGGGATGAAAAAGGTATGTTTAGATGATTAATATAGACTGGCTGAACAGGCTCCAGTAGAGATGAGATAAATTACAATAATTTACCATGTGGAATATTTACATAGATAAACTGTAAAATATTATAGTAAACAATCTTTTAGAAAAATGGCCAATTTTGTTTATTTCACACAAATATACTTTTGTTTAATAAAATTATAGCAAATAATTATAATTACTGTTATTTTCCAAACAAACAAAATGCCCTAAAAAGGTCTTACGTGAGAATTCTAAGGAAGTGCAGCACTGTTTTTTCTCCCCTCATTAAATATCATCATTACATGACTCAGACTATTCTCCTCTCCATCCAGGTCTGCTAAATTTCCAATAAGCAAGAACCTTTGGCTTTACAGCGAACTGCTTGTTCTTCATGTTTTTCTGGTTAATGTGGAAAATGCATCTCTTGAATTTTTTTTTTTTTAAACTCATATTAGTTCAACAATATCAAAGTTGCTGATGCATATTTATAGAACCTTTATTGAGTTCATAGTTTCTCATGTCTGAAGTACAGTCAGATTTGGAAGAAAAGTACAGACATATCTAATAGATTATTATGGTTTCTTTGTCTGACACCCAAGGAAAAGCAAACACTAATACTAAAAATACACCTTGCCACTGATGCTAACTTGTCACATAGCAATTAGAGACAATTCAGATCGTCGTACAAAGTAAACACTCAGATCCCAGGTGTGTTGACACTGACTCCATCAACTGACGCCATGAATACGCAAGAGGTGATGGACCGGTGCAAGGACTAAAAGCAGAGTTGTGAAACAATATAATAGATTTTATTCTTTAACATGCTATGACAATTATTGTTGTTTTGTGGATAAGCTGAATCAGCTGTATCCTGATGCCCTACTTCTGGCTGAGGTTCTCATCACTTCACTCCTGTGGAAGATGGCCTCATATGTACAGCCTAAAAGATGCACTTAGAAGATGGCTTTGAATACTTAATACAGTTTTGCTATGATGGTTTAAAACTACAGTTGCCATGATAACTTTAGGACTGCAGTTGTCATGAACAGTTTTGTACTCAAGTCTCCATCAATAAACAGTTGATAACTTCATGCTAAAACTATAATGAATTTCCTGGTTACAAAACTGCACTTTTTGACCATGTAGGACACACTTATAGAAATGAGGTATTTCTAACAGTGGCGGCTGGTAGTCTTTCAAACAGGGGAGGCTGGTCGGTTACCATATTTCCAGATTTTAAAAGAAAAAACACATCAATTTTGCCCATACTCTTGCCTCTGATCTGGCTGATTGTTGGCAGGGTCACAAACTGTGAAATAACAGGTTCTTTTGGCCCATTAGCCTACTGTCCAATATACATGATGGTGGTGTTGGGGGGGGGTATATTTTAACATTTTATATTTTAAAATTGTGGCATGTTGTTTAAAAATGTATCATTATTGAAAGCAGCTCTTTGTCAGGAACCTCAGCAGTAACAGCAGAGTGTTCTGGAATAGGCACAAGCACTGACCTTGGGGAGCCAAACATAGAGCTGGGTGCCACACATTTCATTCAATGACACTTTCCCTATATTTTACTTATTTTGACTGAGAAATGTTTTATTGACAATTTTGATAACCCTTCACTTTTAATCCAGGTCTGAAATGTTCTTGGCTGTGTTTTTGTTTAAAAATGTTTTCCAAGTTGTAGCTGTGTTTAATTCATATCCAGAGGAATATATATTCCAATATAATATACTCAGCATAAACATTTTAAATAGATTCTATATTTTTGGTCCATCCATGACATATTACTAAAGTAGCCTATTTACTGTTGTTGATGTGGGTCATGACCATATCAGTATTATTTAAAAGAAAATTCTGCCCTCCTTTCTTTTTCTAGAAAATGTTCAGTTACCCTGTCATGGAACATGTTGCCATGGCCAACAATACATTTTCCTCGTCACTGAACTTTCTGTTAGCCAATTCACTTTCTCATACCAGGAGAGCTGAAAGGAATGAGTATTATTCCCTACCTTTTTCACCAAGTCAATTTGAGGCGTTGGTCTACCCTGCTCTTTAATTTTAATTATTTCCTCGAAAGGAAGACTGGCAAATGGCTTCGCCAAAATTAAATCAGCAATGCTTGGCATCCGTGCGCAGCTTTCTTGCTAGCTGACTAGCCCCCTCAAGTTCAAGTTCAGTCACTCAAATAAACGAAATTTCTGGAATTAAGATAGCAAACTTGACAACACTATATTTACACTTTATTTACAATGAAAATATATACAAACTAAAAAAGCTGGTAGAAACTGTATGTAATGAATGAAATCGAAATGTAAGCTGATCTCTTACAATACACCACAGCACTTGCGAATCCGCATGGGACTGAACTGAAATTCACCGCTGCCTGTCTATATTTGAAACGAGCTGTCAATCAAAGAAAATATCCGGCCGCTTTCACCAATCAGCAGTCTCCTCGCGGAAAGCTTTGCCATGTCCCTCTCATTGCCTCCCACTGTGAGGCTGGGAGTCCGTAGGCGGGCGTTTTCGCAGTATTTGTCCAATAATCGTCTTGCATTTTGAGATTGAAAAGCGCATAGCTCCCAAATGCCATTGAAGTCCACTGAGGCTGGGCTGCATCGCGCTGTCACAAGGGGGAAAAACTCACACACACATTAGGTGAACTGGGGAAAGTTATAACGGAATGATTTCTCACTGTAGTTGGGTTGAGCACATATATTTCTATGATTCTGGATCTGAAATAGCAATGTTATAAGGTCGGCTATAACATAAGCCTAGCGCAATTCATCCTACACGATGTTCGTCATTTTTAGAGGAGGCTGAGCCTCCCTCATTGTCTTAGAGCAATCGCCTGTGATTTCTAATCATGCTGTTTGTTATCACCCAGATGAGGATGGGTTCCCTTTTGAGTCTGGTTCCTCTCAAGGTTTCTTCCTCATGTCATCTCAGGGAGTTTTTCCTTGCCACCGTTGCCTCAGGCTTGCTCATTATGAATACATTTATATATTCATATGTTTAAAATCTATATTTTTCTGTAAAGCTACTTTGCGACAATGTCTATTATTAAAAGCGCTATACAAATAAACTGACTTGACTGTGTATCTAGTTGTAGGTAGACTTAGCCAGCGAACCAACTAGCTATCCTAACCAGTTACTTGCAGCAAGTTATTATAGACAGTGAGAGAAAACAGGTTGGGAGAGAAACTTCAACCTGTTTGTGGAAGCAAATTTATAGCTGCCAGAACTTCTTTTAAAGGAGAACTGAAGGCAAATTTTTTTATTATCAAAATTCTATTTATCTCATTTTATTAAATATAGGAATGCATTTTTGATCGCTATTTTGTCGCTGCTATAGCAAGTTATGAGTGTTTGAAATATGCTCTGTAATATATCAGTCCATATGTCAAAGCAATAGCCGTAAATGAGATTCGTTGAGACCTGTGTGAGACATCGTAGGACGGAAGTAAAATGTACAGCGGAAATCAAAGTGACCAACATCTGCCAACATTGTCAAAAGACGCACGCGCCCTCTTTCGAATGCTGATGTAATCAAGCCAGAAGTTTTGTTTGTTTTGATAGCAATCAGGAAAGTCTGAAAAAAGTTGGCAGCAATTGTAATTTAAACTCGTTTTTGTGCAATATTTCGTTTGGAAAACAGTTTTCAAAATGGCGGCACTGACACCTGGCTGACACTTCACGTTTCAAAGTCTCGCACAAGTCTCATGAAGATCGCACAGATAAGCGACGGCTGCCGTGGACCAAACGAACTAAATTCAACATGGCTAAAAACCGAATAGGCCAATAAGTATAATATTTAATTGCAATTAGTTGCCAATACGAGTCACGATATAAGGTTACTAAAACTGAAAACATAATTGAATAACACGTTAATTAAGAAATAAAGCAAGTTTAAAAATGACTTCAGTTCTCCTTTAACCAGTCCAAAACAACTCCATGTACAATCATCAAAGCATCCAAGGGTGTAATGTCAGTCTCATCTGGCATTTTTCCTTCTTTAGGTAACATTTGTCAAATGTACTGTATCACTGTAATCTTCTCATTCTCCAGGGATTTATAGGGGACATATTATGAAATTACGCTTTTATTCCCCCAGTGCTTGTTTTTTGAGTATCTGGAGCCTGCAAACCCTGAAATAAGATACCCAGTCAGTTTCTTTTATTCTGCCAATTTCAGAAAACTTGTGCTTCAACAAGCCGTTCAGATTTGGCCCCTCTTTCTATGTCATAAACAGAGCTCATTAGAATAATCCCGCCCCCTCACCCAAGTATCTCCACTTATGGCTTGAGAACTCCCTTTGTGAAAGAATATTCATGAGAAAAGTGCTACCTGATTGGCTGGTAGAAGAGAGGTGTGGGGTGAACAGTGGATCGTTATCATTTAAAGGAACAGACACTCAAATCAGACATTTTGAACAGAGCTGTTTAGACAGGGTGAGAAGGGAGCTGTGGTGTTTTATCCTTGTGGTATTTTGACCAAATCATGTCACAGCCATTTCATTAAGACCTCAGGGAAAAGAGCCAACTTGTAGAAAAGGGGTATAATATGTCACCTTTAAGATCTGTCTTCCAAACAATGTTTTATTCAATCCTGTAAATGTTATACATATTCATGTTAAGATGTGTTTAAACAAAAAATGTACATATAAATAATTTTATTTTGCTATTAGTTTAAATGCTCGTCATTAATTGGATGATTTGTAGTGTAGTGTACTTTTACAGTATTTGTTGATTTTTTAAAAATAAAAAGTATGTACTGTGTAACATTTACAGGATTGAATAAAACTGTCCGTAACTAGAAAATGATCAACAAATGCTGTAAAATCAGACATTAAGAATTTCATTTAACAGTTCTGCCTTTAAATTTTCATTACATTAAATGTAGTTGTTAATTAGATGATTTTGCAATGTAATTTTACTACTACCCTTTCTTTTAAAAAAAACCCAACAACTTAAAATTCTGAAAAAAATGAAAAAGTGAAAACTGAACGTTTCTTACTCTTTGAACAATGCACTTTTACACTTTCGTACAAACTATTCGAAATTTATACATTCGCATAGTAGCAACATCGCTGATAAATAATATTATATCATAGAAAACACTGCTTCATGTTATTGCAGTGATCACTGCGCTGTGGTGTGGATATTAGACCCTCTTTTTATTCGAGAAGGATGTCTTCATGAGCTGGTGGGTACGGTACGTTCTCAGGACAGCCGACACTAATAGGGAATGCTCAGACACTGCAAATGTGAGTTGTCTGAAAAGGTCAAACAATTATAGACCTCCATTTTGGTCAGGTAGGCACAATCAGGGTTGTTTGAACAGAATAAAATATTTGAACTAAAGAAAGCCTTCTCTTAGCAACCTGACAAAGACAAAAAAAAAAAAAATATATATATATATATATATATATATATATATGATGTGGGCGGCACGGTGGTGTAGTGGTTAGCGCTGTCGCCTCACAGCAAGAAGGTCCTGGGTTTGAGCCCCGGGGCCGGCGAGGGCCTTTCTGTGTGGAGTTTGCATGTTCTCCCCGTGTCCGCGTGGGTTTCCTCCGGGTGCTCCGGTTTCCCCCACAGTCCAAAGACATGCAGGTTAGGTTAACTGGTGACTCTAAATTGACCGTAGGTGTGAGTGTGAATGGTTGTCTGTGTCTATGTGTCAGCCCTGTGATGACCTGGCGACTTGTCCAGGGTGTACCCCGCCTTTCGCCCGTAGTCAGCTGGGATAGGCTCCAGCTTGCCTGCGACCCTGTAGAAGGATAAAGCGGCTAGAGATAATGAGATGAGATGAGATATATATGATGTCATGTAGTTGTAAATCAAAGCACCTGGGCTTGTAGTATAATCTTGAAGACTTTTAGCGAGTTATCTGGTGGAGTTCAATAGTTCAGATGAGATGCAAAAATTATTCAAGGTCATAGCAGGTTTCAGTCGCTTTGACTTACAACTACTAGACAATTTAATGGCCAGGATGACTGAGCTGGAGTACCTTTATTTTCTTGGCTCATGCACAGCTGAGCTAAATGTTGGCAGAAAGCAAACTACAAAATATATTCCTGGAATAAAGCTGAGAAAAAGAATGGTAATGATCATACAAGAATGTTCTTAAGCATAACAGGTATAAAACAAGATGTAAGTATAACTAAACAGAGTTTAAATAAAGCTGAAATCTGTTTATATTTAAACTCTGAGTTGCTTCTCTGGTGTTTCTGAGATCTTTCACCTTGTCCATCATATTCCTCCATTACCTGTACACATATATATTTATATATCTTTGTTTCTTTTTCACAGTGTACAGCATGATGAGTGTAAGCAGATGAAAGCAAGTAATGCGTGTGTGTTAGATCACACCTCCCTCTCTCTCCTGTGCCCTTCTTTTCTTCATGAGGACAGAGAGATGATCATGCGAGGCCACTGGTCCTCCAACACCCTGGCCGTCATCTTTCTCCTGCTCTCCACTGCAGGTGAGCTCCACTGGGGATCTACCAACAAATAAAGCCATATGGATGGAGTAAAAAACTGACTAACCTTTTTCTATGGTCCAACCAAATTTAAAGCGAGACAGCCTTTCGATTTCATAAAATCGGTGAAATTTAGTTCCCTCTGAAATTTGGTCATTGTGATGTATGTTTATATCTGTAATATCTCACAAAATATCAGGCCATTCTGTGGCTAGGAAGTTATTTAATTTGAGGGGATTCCTGAGCAAATAATATGCATGAAATCACTCGCTTCGCACAGTCAAGCAGACAGAGGAAGTCCGTGTGTGTGCGCGCATGTGCAGGTTTACCTTTGACCGTGCCCTGACAGTTCCATCATTCTGTCGCTAAACGAACAGCTGATCACACCACGGTGCTCGCTGACCGCCAATATTTATTAGTTTGGTCACGCTTTTCCTTTCCTTTGCAACATAATGTCTTTTCTTCTCACTTTCCGTTACTGTAGTCGGTCTTTCACCTTTCATTCGCACACTCACGTCCTCCATTTTTCTCTCCTGTTTCAAATTTGTATCCCACAATGCCCTGCGCGAACGGGGAAAGCCCACCACATGATGCATGACGTAGTATCTTGAATCAGGTCATGGTGAAGCAGGAAAAAATAGCAGAGAATTTAGGACCACATGGTCCTAAATTCATTAATTGTTTTATTTAAAAAATACTAATAAAATTGGAAGTCTGTGATTCGAATTCAGTAGCTTTTGGTCCACTAAACAAAAATTATTGGGTGTCAGGGAAAATTCTTTTTATGACCTGCACTTGAAAAATCTGAAAGGCAGTCTACCTTTAACTACATTAAGTTGGATCCCTAAGTCAAATTAGCTGTATAATTAACTCTGCCAACTTTGTTGGAAAATGTTGTGTTTTCACCTGCATTTGTGTGTTTGTCTGTTTCCAAAGTAACTCAAAAATTATTAAAGGGATTTTGATGAAATTTGGTGGAAAGGTGGGCCATGGGCCAAAGAACAATTGATTAGATTTTGATACAAATCCAGATATGTATGTGGATCCAGGATCCAGATATGTATGCACTTCCAGGATTTCTTTTGTCTGTTCCCAACATAACTCAAAAAGTAGTAAATGGATTTTGATGAAATTTGGTGTACAGCTTTAGTATTATCCTTGGTTCAAGTGATTTGATTTTGATGTTGATATCTGACTTGGCTGAGGTATGCACTGTACCGAGTGCCCTTCTAGTTCAATACTGTTTATCATACACCTTCATGAATGTGTAAGTCTGAAGCAAGAGCAGAGGGGACTATAACAGGAGCTTATTTTTAATTAACTTATTATTTAACCAACTTGCATGCTAGTTAGTGAGGATTCTTTCTTGTAGTGAGGTTTCTAACAGTTGTCATATATACACCATTCATGTAACTCAAACTGTGTCCATTATTTGGAATTAATCTTGGAATTGATTTTTTTAAGCATGCCAGAAAGAGCCAGCGGGACAGAGTTTGTTTATATTTTGGGAAATAGAACCCAGCTACATTCATTAAAAATATCACTGGCAGGTACAAACAAACAAAAAAAAAACTTTGTGAGTGGGATTAAAAAACAGTCCCACACACATCTCTAGTTGAGACCAATTATGAACTACAGTATCTGAATCAGAATTCACAGACCATGCTGACAGTGCTGGCATTTCTACCTGTTTTTTTTTCTGAACTTCTGACTATATATACAGATATGGATATTTGGAGAAATAAACAGATACAGATACACCATATGGCCAAAAGCAAGTGGACACCTGACCATGACATCCATATGAGGTTCTTCACCAAACTGTTCCCACAAAGTTAGAAGCACACAATTGTATAGAATGTCTTTGTGTGCTGTTGTAACATTACAAATTTCCCTTCACTGGAACTAAGAGGACTAAATTGGTTCCAGCATGACAATGCCCTTGTGCACAAAGTGAGCTCCATGAAGACATGGTGTGTGAAGGTTGGAGTGGAAGAACTTGAGGAGTCCTGCACAGAATCCTGACCTTAACCTCACTGAACTCCTTTGGGATGAACTGGAACAATGACCACCTCACCCAACATCAGTACGTAATCTCACTAATGCTCTTGTAACTGAATGATCACAAATCTCCACTGCCATGCCCCAAAATCTAGTAGAAAGCATTCTCAGAAGAGAAGAGTGGAGCTTATTATAACAGCAAAGGGGGTAAATCTGGAATGGGATATTTATGAAGCACAGACCTGTCTGATGGCCAGGTGTCTGCAAACCTTTGGCCGTATAGTGTAGCTGCATTGTGTTATACTCCTAGTGTATATGGAGTAGCTGAAAAAAAAAAATAATAAAAAATAAATATATATATATATATATATATATATATATATATATATATATATATGGGGCGGCACGGTGGTGTAGTGGTTAGCGCTGTCGCCTCACAGCAAGAAGGTCCAGGTTCGAGCCCCATGGCCGGCGAGGGCCTTTCTGTGCGGAGTTTGCATGTTCTCCCCGTGTCCGTGTGGGTTTCCTCCGGGTGCTCCGGTTTCCCCCACAGTCCAAAGACATGCAGGTTAGGTTAACTGGTGACTCTAAATTGACCGTGAATGTGAGTGTGAATGGTTGTCTGTGTCTATGTGTCAGCCCTGTGATGACCTGGTGACTTGTCCAGGGTGTACCCCGCCTTTCGCCCGTAGTCAGCTGGGATAGGCTCCAGCTTGCCTGCGACCCTGTAGAAGGATAAAGCGGCTAGAGATAATGAGATGAGATGAGATGAGATATATATATATATATATATATATATGGGGCGGCACGGTGGTGTAGTGGTTAGCGCTGTCGCCTCACAGCAAGAAGGTCCAGGTTCGAGCCCCATGGCCGGCGAGGGCCTTTCTGTGCGGAGTTTGCATGTTCTCCCCGTGTCCGTGTGGGTTTCCTCCGGGTGCTCCGGTTTCCCCCACAGTCCAAAGACATGCAGGTTAGGTTAACTGGTGACTCTAAATTGACCGTAGGTGTGAATGTGAGTGTGAATGGTTGTCTGTGTCTATGTGTCAGCCCTGTGATGACCTGGCGACTTGTCCAGGGTGTACCCCGCCTTTCGCCCGTAGTCAGCTGGGATAGGCTCCAGCTTGCCTGCGACCCTGTAGAACAGGATAAAGCGGCTAGAGATAATGAGATGAGATGATATATATATATATATATATATATATATATATATCTCCCTGCGATGACCTGGCAACTTGCCCAGGGTGTACCCCACCTCTCGCCCATAGTCAGCTGGGATAGGCTCCAGCTTGCCTGCAACCCTGTACAGGATAAGTGGCTACAGATAATGGATGGATGGATATAGTAAAAGCAAGTTAAATGAAACAACAGTGAACTGAATGAAGGTTTGGTCGACAGCCACGTAAATCAGCAGGATCTAACAAACTCACCTTGATCTAGTCTAGGACATGGGCAAGTCAATGAGGGCATGCTGAAAGCATTGTTAGACCACAGGTGAGATTATCACAGTGGTGCTTCAGAAAATTACTGCGGCTGGCTTACCTAATAGCTCTTAATTACTCTTTTTCAGTTTCATGCAATGAGCTTGGTATGCAGAAAAATGCCCAAAATGATCTGCAAAAGAGCACAGCAGTTATAACCATTATTTATATGACTGAGCTTCCAGTTCCCAAAAACATGGATTTAGATGGACTGGCGATGCTAAATTCCTCTTCAGCATGAATGAGTGTATGTGTGTGCATGTGCATGGTGCCCGGTAATGGAGTACTGTCCTATCCTGGGGGCGTCCCTGCCTCACACACAATGTTCTTGGGACAGGCTCTAGATCCACCAATCCTGACCAGGATAATGATGATACTGAATATGAATGAATGAATAAATGAATGATAGGATTTAGCCCTCTATACAGAGTGTGAGAAGTGTAAGAGTTCCCTTAAATGCTTTTAAAATTGTGCTAACGCTGAAGTGAGGTGAAGCAGAGAAAGTGCATCTGAGTGCATTTTGGGAACCAATACACAACTATGCAAGTAAGATTTCAATCAGTAAAAATAGCATTGCACTGTCACCTTACAACAAGAAGGTGGCTGATGGGGGCCTTTCTGTGTGGAGTTTGCATATTCTTTCTGCGGCTGTGTGGGTTTCCTCTGAGTGCTCTGGTTTCCCCCACTGTCCAAAGATATGTAGTTAGGTTAAGTGGCTACTCTTGTCCGTAGGTGTGAATGTGTGTGAAAGGTTGAAAGGAGAAAATCTCTATAAACAAGTGTTGCCAGGCAAAACAAACCTTGCCCGGCAGCACTTACTGTATTTTATACCTATATGTTGATTATGGTAATATTTCTCAATCATCAGCTGTCAGGTTATAGTCCTATGAAAATCCATGACCTTGAGTTTGACATTTCAAAGTCATTCAAGGTCAAAGGTCATGGTGGCAACTGAAAGCCCATATGGGACTTCTTATATGTTGATAATGGTAAACATCTGGCTATCATGAACCATTTTAAAGTTATAGCCCTTTGAAAACCCATGACCTTCAGTTTGACCTTTCAAGGTGACTCAAGGTCAAAGATCATGGTGCCAAATGAAAGCCCATATGGCACTTCCTATAAGCTGATAACGGTAAATATCTGTCTACCATCAACCATTTTCAAGTTACAGCCCTCTGAAAATCCGTGACCTTGAGTTTGACGTTTCACAGTCACTCCAGGTCAAAGATCATGGTGCCAAATTAAAGGCCATATAGGAGTTCCTATATGCTCATAATAGTAAACATCTGTCTATCGGCAACCTTTTTGAGTTATAATGGAAAATGTTATTTTGACCGAAAGGTTGACCTTTCCAGTGACCTTGACCTTCACCTTGACCCATCTCATCTCATCTCATTATCTCTAGCCGCTTTATCCTTCTACAGGGTCGCAGGCAAGCTGGAGCCTATCCCAGCTGACTACGGGCGAAAGGCGGGGTACACCCTGGACAAGTCGCCAGGTCATCACAGGGCTGACACATAGACACAGACAACCATTCACACTCACATTCACACCTACGGTCAATTTAGAGTCACCAGTTAACCTAACCTGCATGTCTTTGGACTGTGGGGGAAACCGGAGCACCCGGAGGAAACCCACGCGGACACGGGGAGAACATGCAAACTCCACACAGAAAGGCCCTCGCCGGCCCCGGGGCTCGAACCCAGGACCTTCTTGCTGTGAGGCGACAGCGCTAACCACTACACCACCGTGCCGCCCCCACCTTGACCCAATTAACCCCAAAATTTAATCAGGTAATCTACGGACTGGGTGGCACGGTGGTGTAGTGGTTAGCGCTGTCGCCTCACAGCAAAAAGGTCCAGGTTCGAGCCCTGTGGCCGGCAAGGGCATTTCTGTGCGGAGTTTGCATGTTCTCCCCGTGTCCGCGTGGGTTTCCTCCGGGTGCTCCGGTTTCCCCCACAGTCCAAAGACATGCAGGTTAGGTTAACTGGTGACTCTAAATTGACCGTAGGTGTGAATGTGAGTGTGAATGGTTGTCTGTGTCTATGCGTCAGCCCTGTGATGACCTGGCGACTTGTCCAGGGTGTACCCCGCCTTTCGCCCGTAGTCAGCTGGGATAGGCTCCAGCTTGCTTGCGACCCTGTAGAACAGGATAAAGTGGCTAGAGATAATGAGATGAGATGAGATGAATCTACGGACCATTGCCCACCTACTCTGAAAATTTGAAGTCAATCAGTGCAACCATCTAGACGCTAGATTGTTAACAGACACAC
Organism: Neoarius graeffei; assembly: GCF_027579695.1. Taxonomy (NCBI): domain Eukaryota; kingdom Metazoa; phylum Chordata; class Actinopteri; order Siluriformes; family Ariidae; genus Neoarius; species Neoarius graeffei. Next base: position 27,149,341 of record NC_083589.1, on the reverse strand, counting down.
ACACACAAACCGCACTGATTACAATACCTCACCCCGCTTCCTCCATCGCAGGCAAGGTAATAATCCAGTAGAAGGCAAAGGGAAACAACTACTGTAATTCTTCCCTAGAAACTCGGACCTGCCATCAGGCAGAAAACAAAAGAAGATGATTTACTGTAAACAAAACTCAGTAACAGAAAATTCTGTTAATCTTCCAACTTCATGGGAAAACAGTGAGAAATTTATCCTGTACATTACAACAATCTGGGATATAACTATCAGTGAAATAGATCCTTTCCCAAACTATGATTCTTCATTACCTCATATCCACCTCTATTTTTCCAGAGGCAGACATGTTAATTGGACCATAGATGGACACAATTATACCCAGTCATTTGAGGACAAGGAGTATTTATTTTCACATCTGTGATTATTTAATATCTTTTAAAAGAAAACCTCTTTCACAGTCAGTCAGCCAGTTATTATAAGCAAAAAAAAAAAAAAACACAATCTGCCATTATTATAAAATCATAACCAGGTTGATTCACACGCCCAACGTGTCTTGCCAGGAAACACATGCTGAGTCTTCATGTTGGCCAAACCTCTCATGAGAAGACTTTAACCTCTATAAATGCAGAGAGCCAACCAGAACCTTGCGTCTAGGTTTAATGATGTAGTAGATCCATCCAAATGAATCTCTTCCTGATCTGAGTAGACATTACTATCCATATATAAAAACATTTGGCAGATTATACATGCTGATAAAACAAATCCAAATCCAAGAATGAAATAATGACTACCATATACCTGGTGATTAAATTTAGTGATCTTTTTCCCTTGCCTTGCCTTTACTGCTTGTATAAGGGGTATTAAAATACCTCGCAATACCATAACAGGTTTACATCTGTGGTCGTGTTGCTGCTTTCGTGATCCAATGTAAGTACAGTATGAAGACAATAATAAGGACTGAGGCAGTCCAGAAAAGCAATATGATCTCACTGTTACAAGTGATGAATTTAACAGCCATTATGAAGAGTTTATAAAGTGGTAAGGTTAGGGGGAAGATGGAGTTCCAGAGCATGTGAGTTTTCTTCTTTGTAGCTCAAAGTAGTTCAAAGAAATCACTGCTGCTCGTGACAATCCCTACAAATTTTCGTGAGAGGAAGTGGATTGAAGAAGCAGGACGTGCCAAATTCAGTTTTTAAATAGATGGGGGAAGGTACAGGAGGGTGTAGGCATTTTTTTTTTTTTTTTTGGGGGGGGGGATGTGGGGATGATTGTTACCTCCTAAATCACTTCAGCATGTGTCTAACTGCTCTGCTAGCCAGCTCTCTGAAAGAAACAACACCAGAGCGGTTACCATGGAGAGAGATAGAGACAGGTATTTGAGCTGGCTGTCAGGCAGGTGTCTCTGTATCCAGGCACCCGCTGGAGAAACACTCATTTAGCATTTGCTCCATTGTGTGCGAAGTGAACACAAGTGGTGGTCATGTTGACAGCACCAAAGCACTGCGCAGTGTTAATAATGCAGCAAACAAAAATCAAAACACATTGATTGGTTTTTGCTGCCATAGTAGAAGAAAAACAGGGCTCGACAGGTGGTTTTCATTTCATTTGCCTGGCTTTCTCCTTCTGCTCTTTTCTTCCCCCTAAATATGAGAACCTTGTATTACGGCTTGACTTCTTGCCTGCTTGGTTGATGGATACGCAGCTGAGGTGCTGCCAAATAACTTCCCCTGCTATTCAAAGCTCTTTATAGGGTCAGAGGTGCTCCTGCAGAGCTCTTTGGCTCTCGTATCTATCAACGCTAATTTATTGCAATCATTAACAACTCGTCTGTATGCCCAGGCACACAAGTATTGGGCTATAATTGTCATTAACAAGGGGTCAAATGCAGACATTAAATTTGTTGTTTTGTTTCGTAATGTAATCATTTCTTCATTACGCATTCACATAATATAATTTTTGGAATATTACTCTGGTTTGTTGTCATTCTCGTAATATGTGTTTATGAATAATCTGTTTTCATTTCTCTGTGTATTAGCAGATGATTTTTATTACACCTAGGTAATGCAATGCAGTAATGGACACTGTCTATTTTAACAGCAAAGTAGAACAATTTTCATATTTGTTACTTTTTTGCTGGTTTTGTTTACAGTACAAAGTATGGATGTACTCAGAGGGGTATGACTGGCCACAAAGATTTGCCATTTATTACAGAATCTCTTTTAAAAAGAAATATTTCCATGGTGTGTATGTATGGGGAAGTCATGGCCTAATGGTTAGAGAAGCAGCTTTGGGGCCAAAAGGTTGCTGGTTTGATTCCCTGGACCAGCAGGAGTGGCTGAAGTGTCCTTGAGCAAGGCACCTGTTCCCCAGGCTGCTTTGGGTATGTTGTACATTGCTCTGGATAAGAGAGTCTGCAAAAATTATACTAATGTAATATACAGTACTGTGCAAAAGTCTTAGGTAACATGTAAAGAAATGCTGTCGACTAAAAATAATGAAATGTTAACATAAAAAAATACGATAAACAGCAATAAGCCATAATAAAGGAAACAAAGTCAATATTTGGTGTGAGATGAAATTGCCTTTGCTTTAAAAAAAAAGGAGCCTCAACATTCCCTTGCGACATCACTTGACTGAAAATTGAAACACATTTACCAAGGTTTCATGACAGAAAGAAGTACAAAGCAGTTGAAGATGTTTCTGAAGGGTTTTTTTTCCCCCTTCCTGCATGTGATTTCTAACCACTGTGTAACAAACTTGCATCATGTGTATATCTAACGTTACTTACTCTGGTTGTTGATTAACTTTATACCACAGTGCTATTGAATTTTCCATTCTGATTGGTCAAAAGGTGTTGATTAATTTTCTATAACAGCAGCTTTGACAGTAATGTTGGCTGCAAGGCAAATTACAGGTTTAATATTAATTTGTGGATGCTGGAATTCGTTATTGTTTTTAATAACAACTTACACAAGGCTTTATCTATTCGGAGGACAGTCCAGATAAGTGGTTTTTAAAAATGGCTGCCAAGTTTCTGTCAGCTGATGTTTATTTAACATTTTTAACATGGAAGGAGTCTCCAGTATCAGCATTTTGTAACAGTCAGAGGTAAAGCTGTGACTTTACGCTTTCCAACATAAGAAAACCATCAGGACAGAGGACGTGGTGGTTTCTTCCTAACATGACAAGCTGCAATTTTTGGTCTTTTTAACTTCAAGAGAGAGAAAAAGAGAGAGTGATGCTGCTATAAGTGATAACAGGAACTACATGTAAGTAAGTAAGTACTGTAAGTCAATGAATGAATGAATGAATGAATGAATGAATGAAAAATGTTGGCAAATTGCTGTGGTATGAGAGGAATAAAACACTTCAGAATGTGCTGTTATAGGAATAGCATGGTAAGATATCACACAACCCTGTCACTCATTATTTTCCAATGTAGTTATGTTTCTCAGGTGTTTTATTCCTTTTGGTACTATAAAGAAAAGATAACTACATCATGGTGCATTGTATTCTGGGTAGCCATTGCCATATATATATATATATATATATATATATATATATATATATATATATATATATATATATATATATATATATATATATATATATATATATATATATAAATATATATGATATTACATGGTTGTGCAAAGATATGAAGTTTATCTTCAAGAGATGAATGTATATTTCACAAGTGAGTGAACTGAACGAGTGAAAATATTTTCAACACGAGAAATAATAATTGGTATCATACAAGCTCATAGGGAAATACAGAGTGGGGTAGGAGTTAATAAGTTTTTACTTCTTCCTGCTCCTTTTCGAACATGCTTAAGTTCATTTTATTTATTATTATTAGTTAATTAGTAGTAAAATTAGTAGTTTTATATATATATATATATATATATATATATATATATATATATATATATATATATATATATTCTTTTTATTTTATTTAATTTTATTTATTCCCCCCTTTTTTTCTTTTTTATGATTATGGTTATTTACTTTGTTTGGTTTGGTTTTGATTTTACTGTTCACTGTTCACACATGTTCAAAATAAAGATTTCAATTTCAAAAAACTTCATATCTCTGTGCAACTGTGTAATGTTCTTTATATTATATGGACACATCCACAAAAAAAAAAAAACACAAGTTAATCAAAAGAATTTTAATTTTGAACCGGTTCACCATTTTGACAATATTAGTCAGCAGGAAAACACTGGGAGTGACGTCATTAGAGTGAAATATCAGGAAACATGTCACTCAGATCCATGATGTATTTCATATGAAAAATGCAAGTTTTTCAACACGAGAAGATAAACTTCATATTTTCAAGCCAACATGTGATTTTCTTTTTATTATACTGACACCTTCACAAAGAAAAAGTACCCAAATTTATCAAAACAATTCATCGATTTCCTCACGAGTGACCTATAGAGATTTATGTCATGGTTTTGGTTCTCCATGTTCTGGATGGAGCTTGTATGAAAAATACAAGTGACATATTTCCCAGTAAAACACTTGTGTCAATATAAGCATATATATACTATATATAGTGCGGTGGCAGTCCACTTAGTTTCCAGCCAGCGTAGCAGTAACATTAGCGAAAGCCAATACGAGCTTACCCGTGACTTGGTGCTGTTAGCGTGGCAGTCCAGTTACCTTCTAGCTAGTGTAGTGTTAGCACAGGCCAATGCTCAATGCTAGTGCAGGTCAATGCTCTCTCTCTCTATATATATATATATATATATATTACACACACGGCGGCACGGTGGTGTAGTGGTTAGCGCTGTCGCCTCACAGCAAGAAGGTCCTGGGTTCGAGCCCCGGGGCCGGCGAGGGCCTTTCTGTGCGGAGTTTGCATGTTCTCCCCGTGTCCCCGTGGGTTTCCTCCGGGTGCTCCGGTTTCCCCCACAGTCCAAAGACATGCAGGTTGGGTTAACCGGTGACTCTAAATTGACCGTAGGTGTGAATGTGAGTGTGAATGGTTGTCTGTGTCTATGTGTCAGCCCTGTGATGACTTGGCGACTTGTCCAGGGTGTACCCCGCCTTTCGCCCGTAGTCAGCTGGGATAGGCTCCAGCTTGCCTGCGACCCTGTAGAAGGATAAAGCGGCTAGAGATAATGAGATGAGATGAGATATTACACACACACACACACACGCTTCATATCAGCATTCTCGAGGGCCAACACTAGCTTACTAGCTAACTTAGTGCTGTTAGTGCGGCAGTCCAGTTAGCTTCCAGCCTGCGTAGCAGTAGTGTTAGCAAAGGCTGACGCTGGCTTACCCGCAACTCAGTGCTGTTAGTGCGGCAATCGAGCAGTCAAGTTAGCTTCTAGCCAGCGTAGCAGTAGTGTTACTGAAGGCCAGTGCTAGCTTACCCGTGACTCGGTGCTGTTAGTGCGGCAGTCCAGTTAGCTTCCAGCCAGTGTAGCAGTAGCATTAGCGAAGGCTGACGCTATCTCACCCGCGACTCGGTGCTGTTGGTGCGGAAGTTTAGTTAGCTTCCAGCCAGCATAGCAGTAGCATCAGCGAAGGCTGATGCTAGCTTGCCCGCAACTCAGTGCTGTTAGTGTGGCAGTCCACTTAGTTTCCAGCCAGTGTAGCAGTAGCATTAGCGAAAGCCAACACAAGCTTACCCGTGACTTGGTGCTGTTAGCATGGCAGTCCAGTTACCTTCTAGCTGGTGTAGTGTTAGCACAGGCCAATGCTAGTGCAGGCCAATGCTAGCGCAGTCAAGCTGAATATTATTATTATTATTATTATTATTATGTTCCCTGTGTAATATACTTAGTTACTTTTAAAATCAACATTGACAGCTACACACAACAGAGTGACCTGACAGCCAAAATTCTCTTTAAATCTTCTGCTTTTAACGAGTCAGACCTCACGGCCATATTTGCTTACAAACTGTCAGTCACTCACTAGCATGGAAGTTTTACGTCTCCGACGTGTCTCTTTTCCAGTTTTTTGATGTCTGTTGGTATGTTTTTCTCTTGTAAATATGCATGAAGAATATATAATGAAGTTTTGGTATCCTTTCGGGTGTTCAGCACGTCTTTAGTTTCAGTTTATTTATTTAGTGCTTAAACCTAGCACTGGATTAGCCTCATCTTTTCTCTTTTCTGGCCAACAAAGAAATGATTCTGCGCATGCGCAGCAGAAAAGTTTTGTCATTGGATCTTCGCATGAGCTCTGACATGTGACGTTGTGTTGCCTTGACAACATGCAATATTATAACAATATTGCACGCTCATTCTCCATTGGGGACAGTGGCGTAATTCATGGAGGATAAGCGATATGATAACAATATTGCATTCCATCAATAAACCCACTAGAGGGGAATAGAACACATGTTTTTATTCCATGGACAAAGTGTCCTGTATGTATAATAATTATTTACTGTATATTGTGTAATGTCTATATTGTCCATATTGTACATTACATATACATAGATTTTTCTTATATTACATATACCTAACTTACATATACATATATTCATTCTCTCCCCCCCCCCCCCTTTTTCCTATATCACTGGAGAGACACCAACTGCCGGAACCAAATTCCTTGTGTGTGTCAACATACTTGGCCAATAAACATGATTCTGATTATTTTAGGATACGCCTCTTCAAATTGTTCGGCTGTGGCTTCAATCTTTCCCTCACCACCATGTCTTTTTTCTCTATCTCTAAGTTAATGAGACAAAAAATGCAGTTTATCTTGTTACTGAGAAACCAGAAAGTGTAAACTTCTCTGTCCTGAAGACTTGAGTGTCACGGACAGGCCATAACACTAAACAGTTAAAAAGTGTGATGTCTTGATCATTAATAAATAAAGAATTGTAATCATTCGCATCATCAGAGGAATACTATCTCCGACAGACAAACTCAACAACATCCATTATCGAGTTTAGTACCTTTACTAAACCTCTACCTCCGTGTCCTGAAATCTCACAATGCTCAATGATGTTGCTCACTTCGGTTAACGTCATGATCCCCTTCTCTATAGTCAATAAGCAGCCAGACAAAGAATCCAAGTGTCCTTATTTCTAGTCTAAAACATAAAACAGATTACTGTAAAAAGGATCTCTGGGCTGAGAGAGGGCCTGAGTGAGTTCTTCTGTCTATCCAATTTATCTGTCCATCATTTACTTACAGTACAGCTCTAATCTATATGCAAATGATGGCATGTCTGCACTCATCCTGTTAAAAGCCAGATATGATCTTGGAGACAAACAGCTGAGGATGCGGTCAGACTCGATAGCAAACACAGATACTGTATATGAAGTGCAGGATTAGGAATGGATAAGGTGTTCATCTGGGCCATTTGTCAGATATTACAACTTTTGACAGATAATCAGCATATGTCAGTTCGGTGCAATTACTCATGTCAGGGCTACTTCATGTTTGTCTGGATGGGATACAATAGAAGATAGTTGAGGACAAGTAATAAATGATCATTCATTATATCCAAGGATGTCATTAAAAAAAATGTATTGTGCTCTGTCTAATTGCATAAGGTCCTATATTGCATCCTGCCCTATAAAAACAAAATCTAATTTAAAACAACAATTTAAAAAAAAGACAGAAGAAGAATCCCAGATGTAAGACATGCAAGGAAATGAGTTTGTATTGAACACGGAGTTGTAAGTTTTCCTTCCATTATTTAGAAAAAGACATCTGAAGAAAATGTGCCCTGTGTATACAAGACAATCAGACTGGCCATTTATTTTTGAAGTAAACCATACTCATCACATGTTGCACATTTATTTTAATATAGACTGAACCCAGCAGATGGATTTGTCTAGGCTGTTACGTAATGCTTGCTGTGTATTTTATGATCTGTTAAACAGATCAAATGCATGTGTCCCGGCGAGTGCTATGATCTTTTATTGATTATATTCTGATTTAACTTACATATGTTTAAATGTGAACTAACACATCCCCAAAACCACAATTCTGTTACACGTTATTTTGAAAGTCTGAATAAGTTCAAATTAAATCTTTACTTCAACAAATTTCACCTAACTCTCTTTATATTCTCTTTCTTCGAGCAGCTCTTTCAGCACACTTTAGAGTTTGCGAACCCTACTCTGACCACAAAGGGCGCTATCACTTCGGCTTTCACTGCCCTCGGCTCTCTGACAACAAGACCTACATGTTCTGCTGTCACCACAACAACACAGCCTTCAAGTACTGCTGCAACGAGACCGAGTTCCAGCTCATCATGCAGCTCAACCTCACCACCCCCTCTGATGGTTTCACTCACAAGTGAGTTAAAAAAAAGGGATGACTGGACCAATAACTTATGCGATTGCTCTGTTTATTTCTTTGGAACCAATGCAGCATATGATGCAGAAAATTCACTTAACATTATTTTATCTCATCTTGTTATTTCATGTTGTGGTGTAATGACACACTAAATTTCTATATTATACAATACAATGATGTCTCATTATGATACATTTTCAATACACCAAAGTTAAACATTGCCTGAATGTCCAAAAACTGCACAGAAAGACTTGAAATTAGCCCAAAACTTTAGTTCATTGGAAAAGGGAAATATTTTTCTTCTTTTTCTAAGTCTTTACATGTTAACTGACTTAATTTTTACACTTTTTTTTCACTCAATCCTAATTTGTCATTAAATCGAAGACTCTTGCTAATCTCCTGGTGTCACTGAAGGTATGGAATCAATTTTGTGCCAAAATGTTCATACAATACTTTTGAAATATCAAACAAAAACAACAAATCAAAATACAAAAAACCAAAAAAAAAGTCAATTTTTTTAGACTGGCAAACAAATTATTCATGTAATCGTGCAAAATATCAGTCTATTACTCTTCAGAAACCTTTTATTTTTGTTCCGCGTCTTTCTCAGTTTTGCTTGACGTAATTTATTTTGGTTGCGATTCCAGCTTTCTCATTTGTGCTCTCTGACTTTTTGCTTGCAGTTTTGGCACAAACTTCACGTGTGGGTGGGCTGTCCAGGAATGCATTCCCATTGTGTAACTTGTGTTTGACTGACAGCTACGCTCAGCCATTCCCCCGGAGGCTGTTGCGGCCATTTCCTACTCGGATTCTGGCGGACTGTTTGACGAGTGACCGATCCATTGACGGTAAACAAGGATCGAGTGGACTTCACTGGCGACTATGATATTGAATTAATTCAACAAAGTGTAAATTCAATATCATAGTCGCCACTGAAGTCCACTCGATCCTTGTTTACCGTCAATGGATCGGTCACTCGTCAAACAGTCCGCCAGAATCTGAGTAGGGAATGGCTGAGCGTAGCTGTCAGTCAAACACAAGTTACCCAATGGGAATGCATTCCTGGACAGCCCGCCCACACGTGAAGTTTGTGCCAAAACTGCAAGCAAAAAGTCAGGGAGTGCAAACGAGAAAGCTGGAATCGCAACCAAAATAAATTACGTCAAACAAAATTGAGAAAGACGCGGAACAAAAATAAAAGGTTTCTGAAGAGTAATAGACTGATATTTTGCACGATTACACGAATAATTTGTTTGCCAGTCTAAAAAAATTGACTTTTTTTTTGGTTTTTTGTATTTTGATTTGTCGTTTTTGTTTGATATTTCAAAAGTATTGTATGAACATTTTGGCACAAAATTGATTCCATATGAAGGCAGGTAACTTTCATTGTGTATACATTCAGAAAATAAAGTATATTATTGTACCTTTAGGGGTACAATGGCTTGTCACTGGGGCAGTACCCTCTAAAGTATTTATTTGTACCCTTTATATGCTGCTTTGGAACATATATGCCTTTTGGACCCTAAAAAGGTACACATAGTTACCTTGAGGTCCAATAATGAGCACTTGGGGGTACATTAGTGTAGATTGCAGTGTTGTAGTCGAGTCACTAAACCTCGAGTCCAAGTCCAGCCTCGAGTCCCCAATGTTCAAGTCTGAGTCAAGTCCAAGTCATTAAAGAAAACTGAGTCGAGTCCACTATTAAGCCGAGTCAAGTCCAAGAACAAGACTCCAACTGCACCATTTGACGGTGGCTGTTGCTGCCTTTATGTGAAACCATCTCTGCTACTGTGTTGGACTAATGTTACTGCTTGACTGCCCCATTTTAGTTAAAAGGCTACAGATAAAAAGCCTGTTCATCGCTCAGCAAGCCCCGCCCACTATCAACGGAGCAAATAACATGAGAGAGGGTTAACACTAGCTAGTTCATCGCTCAGCAAGCCCCGCCCACTATCAACAGAGCAATGAACATAGTGTGTCACTTCCTTCTCTGGGTGGAGTCTTACCAAATTATGATTGAAGTTCGAGGTCATCCCCGTCGTCTCCTTGATAGTTCTTCTACATATGGAACACATAGCAGTGCAGTTTTTCCCACTGCATGAGAAGTCTGTATAAGCAAAGTGGACAATCCTAGGGGCTTCTCTCCAGGCATTTTAGCGCCATTAACATTAGTTTGTTCCTGAACATGACGTATGAACAGGTGAACGTGCATTCTCTTGCATGAAATTAGTACAAAAAATAATGTAGGTATAAATATCTTATGCCAAATTATTATGGTGTGTTCCAAAAAAAATAAAGAAAAAATCTGCGTCTCCAATTTACAAGTCCGAATGCAGTTAATGCACGAGTCTGAGTCCGAGTCTGAGTCATTGGTGCTCAAGTCCAAGACAAGTCACGACTCCTTAAAATTAGGGCATGAGTCAGACTCGAGTCCGAGTCCTGAACTCAAGTACTACAAGCCTGGTAGATTGTACCTTGGGGTACAGAAATGGAATCCTACTGTACCCCTATTTCTAGCAGTGTAGCTCCAATGTGTTTTTGAGTCCTGGGTTCTTCATGATACTGAGTAGCGTCTCATATCTGCAGCTCTGAAGCTTTTGAATCACAGCATTGATTGTTCTTTAACCATGATCAAATCAGGCAGGAAGTGCTGTATTAAACTGAGAGAGAGAGAGAGAGAGAGAGATGTTTACATGATGTCAGTGCAGATACAGTAGTATATAGTTTTAGCACTGGTTTATATGCTAGTATGGCAGCATGCTAACATACACCAATCAGCCATAACATCATGACCACTGACAGGTGAAGTGAATAACATTGATCATCTCATTACAATGGCACCTGTCTAGCGAAAATAGAAAGGTGTCAGCATGAACTTTTTCAGCAGTTTGTGCTACAGTAGCTCTTCTGTGGGATTGGACCATATGGGGTAGTCTTCAGAATCAGCCCTGTCACTGGTTCCACCAGTTGTCCTTCCTTGGACCACTTTTGGTAGGTACTAACCGCTGCATACCGGGAACAGCCTATAAGATGTGGCATTTTGTTCGATGCTCAGACCCAGTCATCTCGCCATCACAGTTTGGCCCTTGTCAAAGTCACTCAGATCCTTACGCTTGCCCATTTTTCCTGCTTCCAACACATCGACTTCAAGAACTGACTGTTCTCTTGCTGCCTAATATATTCCACCCCTTGACAGGTGCCATTGTAATGAGATAATCAATTCACTTCACCTGTCAGTGGTCATAGTGTTATGGCTGATTGGTGTATTAACTTGTGAAATCTTAGCTTGTACTTAGAATAAGTGCGTTTTCTAAACCCCATTATCTCTCCAGATTCAAAATCAGAAGGAAGCTACTTTTTCATGAAAGGGAGTATGGGCTTGATTCACTTTAAATGTTTATTACATGTATTTTTATAATGAATAGTTTACTTTATTATGCAGTCTGTTGATTGTATTGTTCAAATCCCCAGGCATACCAAATCAAGACTCTTGAACAATGCGTGCGCCATATCGTATCTTAACACGTTGACTGATCAAGGCACATTTTCAAGTTTTTTCATGAAAATGTTAAGCAGATGCTCAGAAAACTTTGCAATTGTAATGTCACATGGAATTTTCTGATGAGATAATAATTTTAAGAACATGAAGCTCTGTCTGGTTTGTGACCTCCACTTTGCCGTGTTAAGATATGCATGATATGCTAATGGAGGAGATTTTCTCATTTAACAAGTGAAAAACAGTCCAAATACACGCCTTCAGGCTGAGTAGCAATGACGCTAGTGGAGAGATAGATAGCCGCTTGTCTCCTGGATGCCATTGTAACTTGTTTATCCTGCCAGCTGTCTGAAGATGGGATATTTATATGTATGCAAAGTATGATTTGTTTTCACATAAAAATAGTTTTTATCACATTTACTGACTATAGCGGAGAAACTTTTTTTTCTTCCTGTGACTATCCAGAATGTGCCAGCCTAATATTAACTCTGCTGATGCCTTTCCAAGTGGCCTGCCCTTGTTTGTGTTTTGTGAAATGCAATTCACAAATTGTTTATGCTCTCTAGCACCAATAGTCATCTTTTTAATTCATGATGGAAGTTTTACTCAGAGTAATCTATTTTTGAATTGTACACTACACATACAGTACCATCATACACAGAGTCTTAAATCAGCTGTGTGTGTGTGTGTGTGTGTGTGTGTGTGTGTGTGTGTGTGTGTGTGTGTGTGTGTGTGTGTAATGCAAGAATCTTGCATTGTATATATTGAAGATTAAGGCCTAACAAGTTAATTAAGTTCTGAGACTTTATAACTGGAAGGGTGTCCAAACTTTTGCATTTGGAATAATTAGTATTTTATGTTTTATATTCATCAAATATAAATTAATTATATGAAATGTTCTTTAAATAGTTTAAATAGTTGTATTTACATTTTTTCACAAAATATGTGATGTGGATAGGGTGCCTATACTTTTTGCACATGATAGTACATTGGATAAGAATTCACTCACTTTCTTCAACATATTGTGTTACAACCTAGATTTTAAAATGGACTTAACATTTGATTTACACAAGAGAGACTTGCAAACTTTTCATTATAACACAAAGGTTAATTTAACAATCAAATAGACATATGTTGGTTGCATAAGTATTCACCCCCTGGGTTAATGTTTGGTAGAACCATCTTTTGTCGTAGTCACAACTACATGTGTTCTTGGATATATCTCTATCAGCTTTGCACATCTGGATTCTGATATTTGTACCTGTTCTTCTTGGCAAAATTGCTCATTTCCTGTCTGATTGGATGGAGACTGTTGATGAACAGCAATTTCCAAGTCTTCACACAGACTCTTAATTGGATCAACGTCTGGACTTTGACTGGGCTGTTCTAACACATCCAGGTTTGGGGTTTGAACCACTCTAGTCTGGCTTTGGTAGTGTGCCAGAAAGTGGTTGTTCTGTTGGAAGATGTACCTCCTCTCCAGTATCAAGTATGTTGCAGGCTAGAAGAATTTTTTCTTCTATGATGATCCTGTATCTGGCATTCCAGTTCTTGCTGATGAAAAGCATTCCCAAAACATGATGCTACCACCAGCATTCTTCACTGTGGGAATGTTTTTCTTAGGATGATGAGCAGTGTTGTGTTTTCACCAAGCATAACTCTTTGTGTCAAAGCCAAAATCTTTTTTTTTTCTTCCCATGTTTGCTGGATCTCCAACATTCCTTTTAGCAAACCAAAAATCCAAGCTGGTTTTTGGTTCAATAATGTTTTTCTTGCCATTTTTCCATTAAGTGCAGCTTTGAGGCATGTGTAAGCTTCGACTGTCCTGCAAACAGCTTCTCCGTTCTGAGCTGTGGATCTTTCCAGCAGCTTTAGCAGTACCTCTGGCCTCTTGGTTGCTTCTCTGAATAATGCCCTTCTTACCTAATCACTGAATTTTGGCTGACGGTTGTTGCTGTGCCAGGGTCTGTGATTCTGTTTGTTTAGATATCTTTGGTCTCTGTGATTCTGTTTGTTTAGATATCTCTCTAACAAATTTTAATCAACTCGAGCAAACTCTGGGGCCTTCCAGGAACAGGTGTATGTATTAAATGACATGATCCTTTTACTACACACAGGCTCCATTTGACTAATTATTTGACGTCTCATGAGGTCTGGTTTCCCCAGAACAAATTTAACAAATTTAGGGGCATCACAGCAACTTGATTATGTATGCAGTCACTGTAAATAATTCTATAAGCTTTCTAATTATATTGATCTTTCCTCCCACTTCAATATTACGGGATATTTTGTGTATATTCATAATGAATAATCTTGAATTAGGTCTATTTCAGGTTCATTCCATTTCATTTCAAGTTGTAACACTACAAAATGAAATTTCAAGGGGAAGAATTTATCCAGTGCACTGTAGTTATCGAGTTACTAACCATAGCCCATTCGTACTATATATTTAACAGTTATTTCACGAAATCGAGTCGTACATGAGCTCATAGCCAACAAGGTGTGTTGCACTGAGTTGGCTATCAGCCATGTATGACGAGATTGAGTGGAATAACTGTTTTATTCTATCCACATTCACTGGATTTTGATAAACAGAATTTTTATTTTTTGCAAATTCAATAAATAAAAACTTTATACAAAATGTCGAGCAAAATAATTTCCGCTTAGAATGTAAACAAACCGGCGAAATGACAGGAGCAATTCGTGAAAAATGCTATAAAAATCATCATCTTTTTTTGGCTGCTCCCAATTAGGGGTCGCCACAATGGATCTTTCGTCTCCATTGCTCTCTGTCTTCTGCATCCTTCTCAACCACACCTGCCACTTTCATGTCCTCTCTCACCACATCCATGTATCTCCTCTTTGGCTTTCCGCATTTTCATGTGCCTGGCAGCTCCATCCTCAACATTCTCCTTCCCACATGCTCTGCATCTCTTCTCAGGATGTGCCCATACCATCTCAGTCTCATCTCTCTTAGCTTAATTCCCAAGCTCTCCACATGTGCTGTCCCTCTGGTGTGCTCGTTCCTTATCCTGTCCAACCTCCCATCGCAAACCTTAACATCCTCAACTCCGCCACCTCCAACTTTGCCTCCTGTCTCTTCGTTAAGGGTACTGTCTCCAATCCATACATCACAGCTGGTCTCACTACTTTTGCTGGGACTTTCCTATCACAAATGACTCCCAAAATCCTTCTCCAACTGCTCCACCCTGCCTGCACTTGCTTTCTCACCTCACTATCGCAGCCCCCATTTTCCTGCACAGTTGACCCCAGGTACTTGAATTCAACAACTTTCTTTACGTCTACTCCTTGCATCTTCACTACACTCTCATCCCCATTCTCATTGATGCACATGTAATCTGTTTTGCTACTGCTCACCTTCATTCCTCTTCGTTCCAATGCATACCTCCATCTCTCCAAACCCAACTCAACCTCCTTTCTACTTTCACCACATATCACGATATCATCTGCAGACATCATGTTGCATGGTGACTCTTGCCTCACTTCGTCCATCAAGCTATCCATCACTATGGCAAACAAGAAAGGACTCAAAGCAGATCCTTGATGGAGTCCCACCTTCACCTTGAACCATTCAGTTGTTCCAACTGCACACCTCACTGCTGTTTCACTGTTCTCATACATGTCTTGCACCACTCTGATATACTTCTCATTCACTCCACACTTTCTCATACAATACCATAACTCATCTCTCGGCACTCTATCGTATACCTTCTCCAAGTCTACAAACACACAATATAGCTTTCTCTGGCCTTCCCTGTACTTCTCCATTAACATTCTTAAAGCAAAAATTGCATCCGACGTGCTCTTCCTTGGCATAAACCCATACTGCTGTTCACAGATTGCTACCTCTCTTCTCAATCTCGCCTCCAGTACCCTTTCCCATAACTTCATGGTGTGGCTCATCAATTTTATCCCTCTGTAATTATTGCAGCTCTGTACATCTCCCTTATTCTTGTATATTGGGACTACAACACACTCCATTCATTCGGCATTTTCTCATTCTCTAAGATCTTATGAAACAATCTCGTTAGGAACTCCACAGCCGTCTCACCCAAACATCTCCAAGCCTCAATTGGGATACCATCTGGTCTGACTGCTTTCCCAGTCTTCATTCTTTTCATGGCTGTCCTCACCTCATCCTTACTAACCAATTCTACTTCCTGATTTGCTGTCTCCAATGAATCTGACCCTTTCTCTCTTATATTCTCCTCATTTAATAAATCCTCAAAGTACTCTTTCCACCTTCTTAATACACTCTGTTTATCTATATTCTCCTCATTTAATAAATCCTCAAAGTACTCTTTCCACCTTCTTAATACACTCTGTTTATCAGCACATTTCCATTTACATCTTTCATCACTCTTACCTGCTGTACATCCCTCGCTTCCCTGTTTCTCTGCCTAGCTAGTCTGTACAGGTCTTTCTCTCTTTCTTTGGTCTCCAGTCTTTCATACAACTCCTGGTATGCATCTGCTTTCACCTTCGCTACCACTCTTTTTGTCTTCTGTCTCATCTCTCTGTCTAACCGCCTGCTTTCCTCATCTCTCTGATCATCCCAATTCTTCTTTGCTAGCCTCTTCTTTTTAATAATTTCCTGCACTTCTTTGTTTCATCACCATCTCCTTGTCTTCCTTCCTCCTTCCCGATGACCACCCTAGCACCTTCCTTGCTGCCTCTCTTACTAGTATAGCAGTAGTATCCCAATCTTCTGTCAGACTTCCATTACCATTCAATGCTCGTCTCATTTCTTCCCTAAACTCCTTCTGATGTTCAACCTCTTTTAGTTTCCACCACTTAATATTCGGCTCCACTATTTCACGCTTCCTCTTTTTCAGTTTTCAAGCTCATCCTGCACACGACCACTCGATGTTGTCTAGCTACACTCTCCCCTGCCATCACTTTACAGTCTCCAATCTCCTTCAGGTTACCCCTTCTGTAGTATGTAGTCCACCTGTGTAGATCTTCCTCCACTCTTAAACGTCACCCTGTGCTGCTTTTTCTTCTCGAAGCATGTATTAACTATTGCCAAATTCATCCTCTTTGAAAAATCAACCACCATTTGCCCTTCCACATTTCTCTCTCTTACACCATATCTGCCCATCACGTCCTCATCTCCTCTGTTTCCCTTGCCAACATGTCCATTGAAATCTGCTCCTATCAGCATGCGCTCCTCCCTCAGTATACAGTACTTTCTACCACTTCGTCCATCTTTTCCCAGAAAAACTCTTTCTCTTCATTCTCACATCCAACCTGTGGGGCGTACGCACACACAACATTGATTACCACTCCTTGAATCTCCAACTTCATGCCTATCACTCTATCTGACACCCTCTTCATATCAATCACACTGTTGACCAACTCTCCCCTCAAAACAATACCAACACCATTTCTCTTTCCATCGACTCCATAATAAAACAACTTGCATCCACCTCTAATGTTCTTGGCCTTGCTTCCCTTCCACCTCATCTCCTGCACACACAAAATCTCCAACTTCCTTCTTTCATCATACCTGCTAACTCCCTCACTCTGCCAGTCAGTGTTCCCACATTCAATGTTCCTACCCTCAGTTCTAAGCTCCTTCCATCTTTCACGCTCTCTCCTAACACGCCTCCCCCCTCTCTTTCTCCTTTTCTGTTTTGGTGCAACAGTAGCATACTTTCCGCCGGCACCCTGTTGACCAACAGTACCAGAGGTGGCCGTTGTTAACCCGGGCCCGACCAATCTGGTATGGTATGGTTGGGGCCCAGATGCTAAAAATGCAATAATAATAATTCTTGAGAAATTAAAAAAGATACGTTCCTACCATCAAATACTTTCATTCCATATTTTTTTGCTTTTTTTTTATTTTTGGGGGTTATGTTTTTGAGTAGAGTTTTTATTTTGTCCTCGGTTGGTTCAGCAACACACTGCACCATTTTGTTCATCTCTACTCACAGTATATGAGCTAATAGCCTAGTAGTAGAGTAGCCAATCAGAGCATGCGATTGCTCATATCCAGTGAATGTGGATAGAATAAAATTTGTTATCCCTGCTCTATCTATCAGTGTAATGGAACCACTACTGATTAGATATTATGTCTGCAGAAGACTATTCTCAATGTAGCAGTAACAATGATATGATCATGGCATTGTTGTGAGAGTATTAGGCACAGTAGTGTAACAAATTCAAACAGCTCAATGTCATTGCTGGGTTGAGTAGTCTACTATACTAACAAAAAATACCCAGCTAACAAATGGTTCTGTCATGAGTAATGGACACCAGTGAAAGACTAATGAAAGATAGAATAAATGAGCTGTACATCTACAAGGTGGATCAATACATCAGCGCATAGATGTGGTCCACTGCCCAAATAATACTTGGTAAGTGCATACAGTACATAGCAACAAATAGGCTACAGAGAATAATAGTACAATAGTAATAGTATAATTATTTGTTTTATTTAACCATTACATTTAGATATGATGATATCAGGCAACATGCTTTGGAGCCATGAGAAATCACCAGTACTTATCCCAGAGAATGAGATAAGGAACCTGTTCATTAAGCAAAACATGCAACTCTGTGATGGCATTAAGCATGTGGAGAAATGTCATTTCACACTTCAGGCTTCAACAGAGCCTCTTGGGTCTCAGTAGTGACTGTGTGTGTGTGTGTGTGTGTGTGTGTGTGTGTGTGTGTGTGTGTGTGTGTGTGTGTACCCAAGCCAGCTGTATTACTCTGTGGTCCTTTTATCGTCACACATGGCTATGACCTCTATTTTAATTATATCACTTGATAATTCATTGCTCTGAAATAATCCCTGAAAGCTATTTGAAACATCCTCCATCCTTCGAATAAATAAATAAATAAATAAACGTGATCTACCTCATCTATTATTATTATTATTATTATGTTTGTAATTTGCTTTCAGTTTCTATATTACATTATCATAATACTGGTTGAAATTTCCCCAGGGGAAAGCATCTTTACCACACTTTAATGCTTGCTCAGTCTGTTAGGAGGCATTTTACAGGTTCTACTTTTAACCTTTAATGTAAAACTATCAAAACATCTCTTTCCTAAACCTTAGGCCTCTTGTTGCCTGAAAAGGGCTGAGAATAAATGCATGTCATTTATAGCTTTAATAGTGCATCAGTGATCTAAGTATTAAAATTAACCGAGTATGTGTCCTCAGTGTAATATTACTTATAACCTGCATTGTTCTGTGTGATGCACCATGATCTTTGGAGAACAGCATTTCATCCTACTGTGTATGTATATGCGATACCTGAATAATAATAATGCCCCTAATTTGTTCTGTTCCATTCTGTGCTAAATGTTGCAGTAATTACACCGCTCTCATTGGTGTGTGGGTTTATGGTTTCTTCGTCATGGTTCTGCTGGCTTTGGACTTCTTATACTATTCAGCCATGAACTATGAGGTGTGCCGTGTCTATCTGGAGAAATGGGGACTGGGTGGCCGATGGCTGAAACAGGCAAGGAGTCAGTGGCACAGTTCTGCTACAGCACAGGAGGGAGAGCCAAGCTCAGGGACGAGTCTGAGCCATGGCCCTCACCAACAACATCATCCCAGACAGAGTTTAAGAGGAGAGGTGGAGAGTCCTACCCTCCTGACCTTCCAGACCTCTACAGCATGGTAAGTCTGCTTAACCCACTCTCAGGCAGAGTTCATAGCAATCCAAGCAAGTGGGGACAATTTTGTAGGGTTTCATATACAGAATTTCATACAAAAGTGTATAAACTTGTGAGTCTACCACCTTAATATTTTATTTTTCTGTCCAGCTCTGGTTCATATTGTGCCCGTTTCAACAATAAACTAGAAGGACACTTGGTAGAGTGCATACCTCCACCAAGCAACATATTATCAACATCAAAATCACTTGAACCTAGGATAATACTAAAGCTGTACACCAAATTTCATCAAAATTGGTTCACTACTTTTTGAGTTACATTGGGAACAGACAAAAAATCCTGGCTCTGCATACATATCTGTCTCATTGAGCCACATACATATCTGGATTTGCATCAAAATTGAAAGAATTATTCCTTGGCCGATGGCCCACCTTTCCACCAAATTTAATCCAAATCCGTTCACTACTTTTTGAGTTACATTGGGAACAGGCAAACAAACAAAGAAACAAACAAACAAATGGAGGCGAAAATATAA
Organism: Neoarius graeffei; assembly: GCF_027579695.1. NCBI lineage: Eukaryota > Metazoa > Chordata > Actinopteri > Siluriformes > Ariidae > Neoarius > Neoarius graeffei. The sequence continues at coordinate 27,129,393 of NC_083589.1, read as the reverse complement.
CCTCCTCAAACAAAGTTGGCAGAGGTAAATATATTTTTCTTAATAATATCCAGTTTAATGTTGCCTCAGGTCTTTGTGCCTACAAGGCAGTTCATTCTTTATAAAACTCATTATAACATTATGTGGTGTTGAGAACCGTGTCTCGAGATCAAGATTCATTAGACATGCAGACACTGCATGAAACAGTTTTCAGTCCTGATGATTAGACTGTGACATTACAATAACAACAACAATAATAATAACAATAACAACAACAACAACAACAACAACAAGTTTTGCCAGGCAAAACAAACCTCGTCTGGTAGCACCTTTGATGAATATGAAGGAAGATATCGTGAAAAAAATAGGTACCCTATGGATACATGTGGCTACTGCTTATAAATAAAATAGTTTTCTGATACCAAGTCCATACAGTAAATATAGTATATATATTTAATCTATGAGGCAGTAGCCACAGAAATTAAGCGTAATCCAAAAAAGAACAATTTGAAAATTCACAGAAGTAAAATATACCAAGTATCTGTACTTTATATTATTTTACTCTTACCTCTTACAGTTTTCAAAACTGAAACCTCCAAACCGAGGCTGACATACACACGCTGTCGCTATGACCGAAACTCTTATTTCCCGGAAAAGGCCCGGTGCTAGAGCTCAGTGGAATGCACTTTCCCTCTGTAATAAGCATAAACATGTCTGAAAGCAATTTCTTTAGTGTAGTCCATTTATTTTGAATGGTGAACCAAACTGTATACACTTACCTGCCATTTTAATCGGAACACATGTATGTGCATGCGCAGTGCGCGACTGTAGGGCCTCTGCATGCTCTTGCGACAAGGCTTTCGCAGATAGCTTTTCGCAGACAGTTGTAATTTATCGTTGAGCGGGGAGTAATAGGCGTGCGCGATGTTATTCACCGCCACAACGCAAGGGGGTGCGAAGTCGCGAAATCGCTAGGAGTAGTTGGTGGGTGTGGTTAGTGGAGTGTTTATCCTCTGGTTACTTATTGGTTACTAGAACTGGAGTCATATAGATGTACGTACTTCCTCGATCAACCGCTCTTCGTGCTGCTCCATCTTTGCTCGTGTTTTTAAAAATGGCGGTCGTGAAACCAAACCAAACCGGGAAAGTAGGGAAGCGGAAGTGCGTGTACAGCGGATGTAGAGTGGACCAATCAGAGCCCTCTTGTCTGCGACGCTGTCTGCGAGGCTTCTGCGGTGGTCACAATTTTTGGGAGGTGCGCGCAGAGCGTCTGTGAAGGTGGGGGAGCTACGCAGATGCTATCTGCGACGCCATCTGCGAGGACTGGGTTGTCAGCATAAATTGGCCTTTAAGGCCTCTGCATGCTCTTGTGACAAAGGCTTTCGCAGATAGCTTTTCGCAGACAGTTGTATTTTATCATTGAGCGGGGAGTATAGGCGTGTATAGGCGTGCTCGATGTTATTCACCGCCACAACGCAAGGGAGTGCGAAGTCGCGAAATCACTAGGAGTAGTTGGTGGGTGTGGTTAGTGGAGTGTTTATCTTCCGGTTACTGAGCAACAGGTCATTCAACACCGCTGTCCTTATAATGCGCTGTCCTTATAAGGACTTGAACTGGAGTCGTATAGATGTACGTACTTCCTCACTTCCTCGATCAACCGCTCTTCGTGCTGCTCCATCTTCGCTCGTGTTTTTAAAAATGGCGGTTGTGAAAACAAAACAAACCGGGAAAGTAGGGAAGCGGAAGTGCGTGTACAGCGGATGTAGAGTGGACCAATCAGAGCCCTCTTGTCTGCGACGCTGTCTGCGAGGCTGTCTGCGGTGGTCACAAATTTTGGGAGGTGCGCGCAGAGCGTCTGCGAAGGGGGGGGCTTCGCAGATGCCATCTGCGAGGACTGGGTTGTCAGCATAAATTGGCCCTTACACTCTTACATTCTTACAGCACGATGACGTAGTGGCTAGCGCCTCTATATGAGGCAGTAGCCACAACAAAAACGATTTTGACCTTTTTGGTGACCTTGACCGGATGACCCTCGAAATGTTGGAGGTTCTATTTGAGACCAATGCCCGTCTATCCTGAAAGTTTCATGAAGATTGATCCAGCCGTTTTCCCCTAATATAATTTACAAAAAACAAAGAAACAAAGAAACCCAACTGAAAACAATACCTCGCCCCCTGGTGGATTCCGTCCTGGTTGAGATAATAATAATAATTTTTCTGCAGTGTACTAAAACATACAGCATGTAGTACTATTGGTTTGTGACAACAACTGTCGTGGAAGTCTGTACCTCAAAAGTAGCCAAAAAATATACTTACACAAAAGAAGTTGCCTTAAAACACTTTTATTGCCCAGAAACAGGTGGCACAGTGGTGTAGTGGTTAGCACTGTTGCCTCATAGCAAGAAGGTTCTGGGTTTGAGACCAGTGGCCAACGGGGGCCTTTCTGTGTGGAGTTTGCATGTTCTCCCTGTGTCTGCATGGGTTTCCTCTGGGTGCTCCGATTTCCCCCGAAGACATGCAGGTTAGGTTAATTGGTGGCTCTACAACCCCAAGTCCAAAAAAGTTGGGACAAAGTATAAATTGTAAATAAAAACGGAATGCAATGATGTGGAAGTTTCAAAATTCCATATTTTATTCAGAATAGAACATAGATGACATATCAAATGTTTAAACTGAGAAAATGCATCATTTAAAGAGAAAAATTAGGTGATTTTAAATTTCATGACAACAACACATCTCAAAAAAGTTGGGACAAGGCCATGTTTACCACTGTGAGACATCCCCTTTTCTCTTTACAACAGTCTGTAAACGTCTGGGGACTGAGGAGACAAGTTGCTCAAGTTTAGGGATAGGAACGTTAACCCATTCTTGTCTAATGTAGGATTCTAGTTGCTCAACTGTCTTAGGTCTTTTTTGTCGTATCTTCCGTTTTATGATGCGCCAAATGTTTTCTATGGGTGAAAGATCTGGACTGCAGGCTGGCCAGTTCAGTACCCGGACCCTTCTTCTATGCAGCCATGATGCTGTAATTGATGCAGTATGTGGTTTGGCATTGTCATGTTGGAAAATGCAAGGTCTTCCCTGAAAGAGACGTCGTCTGGATGGGAGCATATGTTGCTCTAGAACCTGGATATACCTTTTAGCATTGATGGTGTCTTTCCAGATGTGTAAGCTGCCCATGCCACACGCACTAATGCAACCCCATACCATCAGAGATGCAGGCTTCTGAACTGAACGCTGATAACAACTTGGGTCGTCCTTCTCCTCTTTAGTCCGAATGACACAGCGTCCCTGATTTCTATAAAGAACTTCAAATGTTGATTCGTCTGACCACAGAACAGTTTTTCACTTTGACGCAGTCCATTTTAAATGAGCCTTGGCCCAGAGAACACGTCTGCGCTTCTGGATCATGTTTAGATACGGCTTCTTCTTTGAACTATAGAGTTTTAGCTGGCGACGGCGGATGGCACGGTGAATTGTGTTCACAGATAATGTTCTCTGGAAATATTCCTGAGCCCATTTTGTGATTTCCAATACAGAAGCATGCCTGTATGTGATGCAGTGCCGTCTAAGGGCCCGAAGATCACGGGCACCCAGTATGGTTTTCCGGCCTTGACCCTTACGCACAGAGATTCTTCCAGATTCTCTGAATCTTTTGATGATATTAACTTTTTTGAGATGTGCTGCTGCCATGAAATTTCAAATGAGCCAATATTTGGCATGGAATTTCAAAATGTCTCACTTTCGACATTTGATATGTTGTCTATGTTCTATTGTGAATACAATATCAGTTTTTGAGATTTGTAAATTATTGCATTCCGTTTTTATTTACAATTTGTACTTTGTCCCAACTTTTTTGGAATCGGGGTTGTAAATTGACTGTAGGTGTGAATGTGAGTGTGAATGGTTGTTTGTCTCTGTGTGTCAGCCCTGTGATGATTTGGTGACTTGTCCAGAGTGTACCCCGCCTCTCGCCCATAGTCAGCTAGGATAGGCTCCAGCTTGCCTGTGACCCTGCACAGGATAAGCGGTTATGGATGATGGATGGATGCACAGAAACAGTGTGAGTGATTCCTGGAAAAATACTGGCCTCTGAACTTCCGTTAACAGTTTTTAAAGTCATGTCTCTCTGGGAGGCCAATCCTAGGACCGCCCCAAAACAAAATGGCAGCTTCTATTAAAATCATTGTAAAGGGACTGACTTTGTTTGAAACACAGACTTCTGACTGGCTGCCTAATATGGGATTTCTCATTGGCTGAAACTTATTTCCCGCTACTTTTCAAAAGAAAACAAACCTACTAGTGTTCACCATGTGGCATATTAAGGGTTTTACTAATTAATCTCGGGTCTGTGTTTGTCACGCAAAATGCCTTTACAATGATAATGAGTGGTGGAGAACACACAATGACCACATACACACAAAGTCCTCTAAACGTTTAAACTAAGAGTGTACTTAGGCTCAGCTTAAAGGAGCTTAATGTTAAAATACCTCCCAAGTATAACATAGTCATAAATTCATGCTAAATAATACAACAATTTCACCATGATCTCAATTTAATCATGATCTCAAAAATAATTGTAGCAAGCTAAAGCAGTTTGTGTGGGTGGGTCTGAGGGTGTGTGTATCTGTGTCTGTGTGTGGTGTTCGTGAGCATGTGTGTCACTCAGGTGTGTGTGAGTGAGCGGGTGTGTGAGGCCCATAAAATATTAAAATTGTGAGAGCAATCTTTCTAGACTAACAATGGATCAAAGGAAGATAACTGTGGCTACAGAGACAGTCATTCTGATGCCCCATTCTGATGCCCCCAGAGACATAAAATACTCTCACACAGCTAACAATATGGAAACACTGGCACTAAAAGTGTAGCAACAATGTAATATGACTAGTTAGGGGAAGCCATGGCCTAATGGTTAGAGAAGCAGCTTTGGGACCAGAAGGTTGCTGGTTTGAGTCCCTGAACCAGCAGGACTGGCTGAAGTGCCTTTGAGCAAGGCACCTAACCCCCAACTGCTCTGGCAAGAGTGGTGGTGTACCTTGTGTCTGATTAGCCAAAGAAAAGCTGATGATGTGATCATCAGTTTGGGTGGTGCCCAACTGAAATGAAGTATTGATATTTACAGTGGTGCTTGAAAGTTTCTGAACCCTTTAGAATTTTTTACATTTCTGCATAAATATGATCTAAAACATCATCAGATTTTCACACAAGTCCTAAAAGTAGATAAAGAGAACCCAGTTAAACAAATGAAAGAAAAATATTATACTTGGTCATTTATTTATTGAGGAAAATTATCCAATATTACATATCTGTGAGTGGTAAAAGTATGTGAACCTCTAGGATTAGCAGTTCATTTGAAGGTGAAATTCGAGTCAGGTGTTTTCAATCAATGGGATGACAATCAGGTGTGAGTGGGCACCCTGTTTTATTTAAAGAACAGGGATCTATCAAAGTCTGATCTTCACAACACATGTTTGTGGAAGTGTATCATGGCACGAACAAAGGAGATTTCTGAGGACCTCAGAAAAAGCATTGTTGATGCTCATCAGGCTGGAAAAGGTTACAAAACCATCTCTAAAGAGTTTGGACTCCACCAATCCACAGTCAGACAGATTGTGTACAAATGGAGGAAATTCAATACCATTGTTACCCTCCCCAGGAGTGGTCGACCAGCAAAGATCACTACAAGAGCAAGGCGTGTAATAGTCAGCGAGGTCACAAAGGACCCCAGGGTAACTTCTAAGCAACTGAAGGCCTCTCTCACATTGGCTAATGTTAATGTTCATGAGTCCACCATCAGGAGAACACTGAACAACAATGGTGTGCATAGCAGGGTTGCAAGGCAGGTCATGCAGCAAGACAACAAACCTAAGCACACAAGTCGTTCTACCAAAGAATGGTTAAAGAGGAATAAAGTTAATGTTTTGGAATGGCCAAGTCAAAGTCCTGACCTTAATCCAATCAAAACTTTGTGGAAGGACCTGAAGTGAGCAGTTCATGTGAGGAAACCCACCAACATCCCAGAGTTGAAGCTGTTCTGTATGGAGGAATGGGCTAAAATTCCTCCAAGCTGGTGTGCAGGACTGATCAACAGTTACTGGAAACGTTTAGTTGCAGTTATTGTTGCACAAGGGGGTCACACCAGATACTGAAAGCAAAGGTTCACATACTTTTGCCACTCACAGATATGTAATATTGGATCATTTTCCTCAATAAATAAATGACCAAGTATAATATTTTTGTCTCATTTGTTTAACTGGGTTTTCTTTATCTACTTTTAGGACTTGTGTGAAAATCTGATCATGTTTTAGGTCATATTTATGAAGAAATATAGAAAATTCTAAAGGGTTCACAAACTTTCAAGCACCACTGTACGTGTAAAAAATTTTTTTACAAATAAGCGAGTAGATATATAAAATATTTTGCGAGCGTGCAAGCAACTTTGTCATATAAGGTACAAAAAGAAAGAAGTGTACAGTTTGTAAAGGTAGGCTTCTACATGACAACTGCCAACTCAGAGTATTTTTAGTACTACAGTACGACACTACATAAAAACACACTGATCTTAAAGGCTACTGAATGGAGTCAGGCTTGAGTAGGCCAGATGGTTCCAAAATAGCATACTTCACTCAGCTTTTGAGCTTGCTTTAATATTGGGCAGCTACCTGTGAATTCAATTTTTTAATAAACAGTTAAGAAAAACATTTCTTTGAAATGGCAATAAGTACAGGGCAAATCAAACCAACACATTTTGAACTCAACACTGTGGAAACAGTTTTCCTTCCAGTCTGTGAGGAAGTAATCTTTTTTGTATTCATCTTCAGAAAGCACTTCAGTGTACAATAAGTACCCTATTCTCATCTCATTATCTCTAGCCGCTTTATCCTGTTCTACAGGGTCGCAGGCAAGCTGGAGCCTATCCCAGCTGACTACGGGTGAAAGGCGGGGTACACCCTGGACAAGTCGCCAGGTCATCACAGGGCCGACACATAGACACAGACAACCATTCACACTCACATTCACACCTACGGTCAATTTAGAGTCACCAGTTAACCTAACCTGCATGTCTTTGGACTGTGGAGGAAACCGGAGCACCTGGAGGAAACCCACGCGGACACGGGGAGAATATGCAAACTCCACATAGAAAGGCCCTCGCCAGTCACGGGGCTTGAACCCGGACCTTCTTGCTGTGAGGCGACAGCACTAACCACTACACCACCGTGCCGCCATAAGTACCCTATTAATGAACTAAATTAGTCATCTAACTGAACTAATTCACTTACATTTTACAATACTGTCCTGTCAAGGATGTGGAAGTAGTCTTGACTATCAGGTATCTATGTCAAGTGGAAAGGTTGTGGGCACCAAACTTCATTTAAAGTGCTGAAAATATATTTTTAAATACCCTACAATTTACCAGAATGGGCTAGGTGATGAGATGGTGCAGGATTTTCAGTACTTGGGTTCTTACATTGCTTCAACAGAAAATGACATCAAGCATTGCAAAAGGAAAGTATGTGGTGCATTTTGGAAGTGGCAGAAATTTTGATCTTCAAATGCTGAACTAAAGATGAAGATCAACCTGTTTCGAGCAGCCGTCCTGAGTGTCCTTTTCTGTGGAAGTGAGTCCTGGATTATGAGTAAGAAGCTTGAATACCAGATCAACTCATTCCAAACCGCATGATTAAGAATCATCCTTGAGATAAAGAATGAAGCCCATGTGTCCAGTGAAAAAGTTTACAAGCGAACAGAGTCAAAGCCTCTCTCTGTCATCATCATCATTGATCATCAGCTATGCTTCCTTGGCCATTTCCTATATAGACCCACAAAAGATCTGGTGTCAAAGTATGTTTTATACTCTCCAACTCTCGGGACCACATCAAGAGGAAGACCAAAGTTGCAACTCAACAAGTACATATCTCAACTGCTGTGTAATGAGCATGAGATGAGTTCACATGAGATCAGGAATGCTGCCCAAGGCCATGTTGGTTGGAGAAGATTCACCAAGGCTGCTTGCTGTCATTCGCACCACGAATGATGCAACCAACAGAGAGAGATCAACCTATTGGGCAGTCCTGCTCAGGCAAACATGGCTCCCAAAAAGCTGTGTTAGAATTATCACTACTGAGAGATTGTCTGCGTCATTGGATTTTTTTGTTAAATTGCTTGTATACTTTATGACTTCATACCTAGAAAAATGCTTAGCGTATACTATAGTCTGTCTTTCCACTTTTTTGTTTTTTAGTCTAAAACAAACAATGTAGCATTTTCAGTTAAGCTCATTTAAAAATGTGAAGTGCGCCAATATTTTACACATTTTCTTTTTCACTGTTCGTATTCACTGTTCTACTTCAGCTCTGAATGTAACTGTGTGTTGGGGAAACCAACCTGGTCTCTATACAAGTACTGGCTGTCGACCATCTGTTGCTGTGCGCAGTTTGTCAGCCCACCTCCTACATATCCAACAGTGGAAGAAGACCACTGTAGGACCCCCGCTGACCAAATGTTATTTAAGTTGTGGACCATTCTTAGAACAGCAGTGACACCTATTCCTTGAGAGTTTGCCAGTGCTAAAGGCGTTCTTGGGTGCTGCTGATAGACAAAATGTGTCACCATCTGGGATATGCAATCTGAGAATGAAAAATCCATTACTCTGTGCCATAGGTTTCATGTTTCATATGTTTGACTTCACTAAGAAGGTTAATGATGTAGAAAATAGATTATTTTGTCGCTAAATTCAAAGCATTTTTGAAAATTATTTCAAAAACATGTATACAGTACTGTGCAAAAGTCTTAGGCACATGTAAAGAAATGCTGGAGACCAAAAATGGCTTAAAAATAATGAGACAAAATGCTTCAACATTAAAAAACATTAAAACAGCAGTAAGCCGTAACAAGACCGTCAGTGATGGCGTAGCTCACTCCAGCCCCATATAGTCCAGAAGGAACGATCTAAAGTGGGCCACCTTGCGCAATTCTACTCTCAACCAGTCCAGCTCAAATATGTGCGAGTAGAACTGCGCAAAGTGGCCCACTTTAGATCGTTCCTTCTGGACTACACAGGGCTGGAGTGGGTAGAAGTTATATGCACCCTAGGTATCCCAACACTCGCTACATGCCCCCATACACAATCCTCCTCGGTCTTCTTTTCCTACAAGTTATGACACAGAAAAATCCCCAAAGCTGTAATTCATGAACGATCCACTCCACATACAATCTGTCAGTCTCTGTTTGATCACAAAACAGTAAAGGTTTCCCGAATCAACATTTCAGCAACTTCAAATCAATATTAGTGTCTCCTGCTGCGAATTTTCTGAACCGAGCCGAAAAGTTCATCTACTCCGTCAGTGCCGCCATGATTGAAAATCACGTGATTGCATTCCCGCGCGCTGATTGGCCAAAGCTCAAACGATGAACCTTACACGCCTTGTTGTTTTACCTATCAGTATCCCCCAGTCAACGCGCCCAAATAAACTTGAGAATAATGATTTGAAGCCACATAGTGTATCATAAATTTAGACTTTGTGTACTACTTGTTTAATTTCCAACTTCCATAAATTGCTTCTTCTCCCTCAATTCATCACTGATGGAATTCATCACGGTGTGTTGTGAGCCTTTAGTCCCGTTTTTGTTCCTCATTTTGACAGTTTACATTTAAAACATTAGTGTGTGGTTTCTTGCAAAAGAATTCAACGTCACTCACCTTTCAACCAATCAGCACACAGCAATGCATCACATGATTTCCAAAATGGCAGCGCCGGCGGAGTAGACTGGAAGTTTTCTGCTTAGTTAAAAAAATTGACTGTTTGGATCAAGATTATCAACTTGAATTGAATAACATATTGGGCCGCGTAACCTTTATTGATTCATGATTAGGGTTGCAAAGGGGCGGAAAATTTCCAGAAACTTTCCATGGAAATTTTAGTTAGGGAATTTTGGGAATTTTGCTTCCACACACTGGATGGCGTATGTGGCATTTTTCTGTTAAATAAGATGACAAAAATGCAAATATGTAGATAGCAAGCTGAACTAATGGAAAGGTCTTCAAAACATTTAAAATTGATGAAATCTTGTGTAGTTACGTAAAACCGTCTAGCAGGAGGCAGAAGAAACAGCATCACATTTTGCGGTAGCTAGCACCATGATAAGCTAACTTCTTTAATTAAATGGTGCTAGTTAGCTTATATTTAGCATATCTGGTTTACCAGTAAGCAAGCAATAGATTTTGATTTTGCTATTTAAACTTTAACACCGTAGATCAAATATCATCTACCTCATATCATCATCAAAACGTACTTGACTGTATGTAGTCCTTTGGCTCAAATGCTTCAATAGTCTGTATGTGTTGTGGGCTCAAAAAAGTTGCTTTAGTAGTTCAGAATTCTAGAAATCATTGTGCATGTGATGGAGGAATGCACAATGCATGTAGGGGGTGTGGCCTCAATAGCTCTACAGGAAGTAGTGTGCTATGTCCCTGTGATTGAGGAACAGCAAATTATACTCAACTGTACTCACATCAAATCTGATAGTTTTAGCCAAGATTACGCTACAATATTTTTTTCAACCAACTATATTTATGTTCCCAACCTTCAACTTTTGATAATTCCCAGTTTATACCCAATAATTCCTGTTAATTCCTATAAATTCCCGTTAATTCCCATGGAAAGTTTCCAACTTTGAAAATTCCCGGAATTTTGCAACCCTATTCATGATCAAACTAAGGCTGGTAGACTGGCTGTGGAGCGAGCAGGTTACGAAATATATGACTTCTAACATGGGAACCCCCAACTTTGGGGTTTTTCCATGTCATAACCTGTAGGAGAAGAAGACTGAGGAGGATTGTGTAGTGGGGCATGTAGCAACTGTGGGTACTCCTACCTTCATGCCAGAAAGAATCAAAATCAGTGATGAATTGAGGGAGAAGAAGCAATTTATGTGGAAATTGCTCATTAGGGCTTAATTACTCCATACTTAACTGCAATTATGCAAATTTGGGTAGAATTTATATGAAGCCCAGGCAGACCTACTTTCCTGCCAAAAAGAATAAAAATCGGTGAAGAATTGAGAGAGAAGAAATGAATTTCATGAAATGTGGACGACGCTGGATGGATGACAGACAGACAACACATGATGGCATAAGCTTATCGTCTGTCAGCCAGATGAGCTAATAAATGAAACAAAGTCAATATTTGGTGTGAGACGACCCTTTGCTTTAAAAAAAAAAAATAGCAGTCTCAGGTACAGTGAGTGCAGTTTTATGTGGAAATGAGCTGTAGGTTTTACTGAGCATCTTACAGAACCAGCCACAGTTCTTCTGGACACTTTGTCACACTCGCTTCTTAATTTTGTACCAAAACCCAGTAGCCTTCATTATGTTTTCTTTTTTAATCTGAAAAGTGCTCTCTTATGTAATATGCTACTCAGATACAAACATTTTTTTTCCTGTAATATTTAATTTTGTGCTGGAAAACGAATGTTTGGACTCTAAAATGTTTTTGTACTGACTTGATAATGTAGAAGTCATAAAACAGAAATCTATAAAGTTTGTATCGAAAAAAAATAGGGTGCCTCGGACTTTTACACAGTACTGTATTATTGCTACAGTTGTGTTTATATATATATATATATATATATATATATATATATATATATATATATATATACAGGGTGTCTCAAAAAAATGTACTCACACTTTGAATGACGAGAAAACCTTTATTTATGAACATAGAGTGAAATGGAATAGCTTCGAATACAGAAGACAAATTTAATTGAAGAATCATGTTCGCAAATGTTCAAATTGATGACCATTATTGTCCAGACAACGCTGATAATGCGCACCAAGGGATTCGCAAACATCACGAAACAGGTCATTAGGAATATCGTGACATTGTCTTTCAATTTCCAATTTCAATGCATCAATTGTTCTTCGTTTGGTGCGATAATTTCCTGCCATGCTGTGATTAATTAATTACACCTGCAACACAAAAAAGGCAGCATGTTAGGGACAGTTAAAGTGTGAGTACATTTTTTTTGAGACACCCTGTATATATAGGGCGGCATGGTGGTGTAGTGGTTAGCGCTGTCGCCTCACAGCAAGAAGGTCCAGGTTCGAGCCCCGTGGCCGGCGAGGGCCTTTCTGTGTGGAGTTTGCATGTTCTCCCCGTGTCCACGTGGGTTTCCTCCAGGTGCTCCAGTTTCCCCCACAGTCCAAAGACATGCAGGTTAGGTTAACTGGTGACTCTTGTCCAGGGACGACTTGTCCAGGGTGTACCCCGCCTTTCGCCCGTAGTCAGCTGGGATAGTCTCCAGCTTGCCTGCGACCCTGTAGAACAGGATAAAGCGGCTAGAGATAATGAGATGAGATATACAGTGGGGCAAAAAAGTATTTAGTCAGTCACCAATTGTGCAAATTCTCCCACTTAAAAAGATGAGAGAGGCCTGTAATTTTCATCATAGGCACACTTCAACTATGAGAGACAGAATGGGGGGAAAGAATCCAGGAAATTGCATTGTAGGATTTTTAATTAATTAATTGGTAAATTCCTCAGTAAAATAAGTATTTGGTCACCTACAAACAAGCAAGATTTCTGGCTCTCACAGACCTGTAGCTTCTTCCTTAAGAGGCTCCTCTGTCCTCCACTCGTTACCTGTATTAATGGCACCTGTTTGAACTCGTTATCAGTATAAAAGACACCTGTCCACAACCTCAAACAGTCACACTCCAAACTCCACTATGGCCAAGACCAAAGAGCTGTCAAAGGACACCAGAAACAAAATTGTAGACCTGCACCAGGCTGGGAAGACTGAATCTGCAATAGGTAAGCAGCTTGGTGTGAAGAAATCAACTGGGAGGAATTATTAGAAAATGGAAGACATACAAGACCACTGATAATCTCCCTCGATCTGGGGCTCCACGCAAGATCTCACCCCGTGGGGTCAAAATGATCACAAGAACGGTGAGCAAAAATCCCAGAACCACACGGGGGGACCTAGTGAATGACCTGCAGAGAGCTGGGACCAAAGTAACAAAGGCTACCATCAGTAACACACTACACCGCCAGGGACTCAAATCCTGCAGTGCCAGACGTGTCCCCCTGCTTAAGCCAGTACATGTCCAGGCCCGTCTGACGTTTGCTAGAGAGCATTTGGATGATCCAGAAGAGGATTGGGAGAATGTCATATGGTCAGATGAAACCAAAATAGAACTTTTTGGTAAAAACTCAACTTGTCGTGTTTGGAGGAGAAAGAATGCTGAGTTGCATCCAAAGAACACCATACCTACTGTGAAGCATGGGGGTGGAAACATCATGCTTTGGGGCTGTTTTTCTGCAAAGGGACCAGGACGACTGATCCGTGTAAAGGAAAGAATGAATGGGGCCATGTATCATGAGATTTTGAGTGAAAACCACCTTCCATCAGCAAGGGCACTGAAGATGAAACGTGGCTGGGTCTTTCAGCATGACAATGATCCCAAACACACCGCCCGGGCAACGAAGGAGTGGCTTCGTAAGAAGCATTTCAAGGTCCTGGAGTGGCCTAGCCAGTCTCCAGATCTCAACCCCATAGAAAATCTTTGGAGGGAGTTGAAAGTCCGTGTTGCCCAGCGACAGCCCCAAAACATCACTGCTCTAGAGGAGATCTGCATGGAGGAATGGGCCAAAATACCAGCAACAGTGTGTGAAAACCTTGTGAAGACTTACAGAAAACGTTTGACCTCTGTCATTGCCAACAAAGGGTATATAACAAAGTATTGAGATGAACTTTTGTTATTGACCAAATACTTATTTTCCACCATAATTTGCAAATAAATTCTTTAAAAATCAGACAATGTGATTTTCTGGATTTTTTTTTTCATTTTGTCTCTCATAGTTGAGGTATACCTATGATGAAAATTACAGGCCTCTCTCATCTTTTTAAGTGGGAGAACTTGCACAATTGGTGACTGACTAAATACTTTTTTGCCCCACTGTATGTGTGTGTGTGTGTGTGTATATATATATATATATATATATATATATATATATATATATACACACACACACACCTAATTCAATGTTTTTTCTTTATTTTTATTAAAAGTCACTTTATGTCTTAAGACATATGGATGTCGTTTCTCTTTACTTAATCGAGCGGTTCTTGACATAATATGGACTACTACAGTTGTGGAATAGGGCTATTTACTGTATGTTTATTATTTACTATTTACTGCTTGATCTCACTTGTTAAGACGACAAGAAATTACACTAATTAACTTTTGACGAGGCACACCTGTTAGTTGAAAAGTATTCCAGGTGACCACCTCATGAAGCTGGTTAAGATAATGCCAATAGTGTACAAAATGTCATCAAGGCAAAGATTGTCTACTTTGAAGGATCTGAAATATGAAACCTAATTTGTTTCTTTTTTGAACACTTTTTGTTTACTACATAATTCCATATACGGTATGTTTCATAGTTTTGACATCTTCAGTATTGTTCTACAACAGTCCAAATACAGAAAAACCTGTCCCTGAATGGGTAGGGGTATCCAAACTTTTGACTGGTACTATATAATTTTAGGCACCCTATATATTATTGTAGTACAAATGTTGTTGTAGATTTTTATTTCATGACTTCTACATGTGGGAGGCACGGTGGTGCAGTGATTAGCACTGTCGCCTCACCGCAAGAAGGTCCTGGGTTCGAGCCCAGCAGCTGACAAGGGCCTTTCTGTGCGGTGTTTGCATGTTCTCCTCATGTCTGTGTGGGTTTCCTCCGGGTGCTCCGGTTTCCCTCACAGTCCAAAGACATGCAGGTTAGGCTAATTGGTGGCTCTAAATTGACTGTAGGTGTGAATGTGAGTGTGAATGGTTGTTTGTCTCTATGTGTCAGCTCTGCGATGATTTGGCGACTTGTCCAGGGTGTACCCCACGTCTCGCCCATAGTCAGCTGGGATAGGCTCCAGCTTGCCCGTGACCCTGCACAGGATAAGCGGCTACAGATAATGGATGGATGGATGGATGGATGGACTTCTACATGTCAAGTCAGTGCAGAACCAGTTTAGATTTCCAAACATTAATTTTCCAGCACAAAAATTAAATGTTACAGTAAAGTGTTTGTATGTGAGTAAAGAAAGCAGCAGATCACAAAAGAGACACTTTTCAGACACAAAAAAACCATAATGAAGGTATCAGGAATGAGGCAAAGCTGGCAGACAAATCCAAAACAACAGGCAAAGGCAGAGTCAAAAAATCAGGCAATGGTCAGGCGAGGCACAAACAGGATATAAGAGGCAAAGTCCAAAAAACACAAACTAATTAAACAGAATAACCGCATTATAATCAAAAGCTTGGTAACATTAAGCAAGGATACACTGAATGATTACTTCACAATAAGCAGAGAGAACTAAAGTCCTTAAATAGGTGCAGTGAAATAGTGACTGTAATCAGGAACAGGTGGAGACTGTCCGTGTCCGAAATTGCTCACTCGCTCACTACTCCCTACTCCCTCTATAGGGAATTATTATGTAGAGGACTATATAGTGAGCTGCGGCACGGTGGTGTAGTGGTTAGCACTGTTGCCTCACAGCAAGAAGGTCCGGGTTCGAGCCCCGTGGCTGGTGAGGGCCTTTCTGTGTGGAGTTTGCATGTTCTCCCCGTGTCCGCGTGGGTTTCCTCCGGGTGCTCCGGTTTCCCCCACAGTCCAAAGACATGCAGGTTAGGTTAACTGGTGACACTAAATTGACCATAGGTGTGAATGTGAGTGTGAATGGTTGTCTGTGTCTATGTGTCAGCCCTGTGATGACCTGGCGACTTGTCCAGGGTGTACCCCGCCTTTCACCCGTAGTCAGCTGGGATAGGCTCCAGCTTGCCTGCGACCCTGTAGAACAGGATAAAGCGGCTAGAGATAATGAGATGAGACTATATAGTGAGCTCATTGGTAAAATGAAAAAACGCTTTCGGACACTAGTCCATCGTGCTGGTATTTACGTCATTACTGTCGCACAATTAAAATGTGTCAGATCATTCGGCTGGTGGGTTTTCAAAATAATACCTGCATGTATTTTTGTGATAAATCCATATTATACTGAGCATATTTCCCACATTAATTAATACAAAGTACCTGCATCTTTCAATTTTTTTTTTATCAAGGCTGAATACTTTCTTCTTTGCCGCTGCCTTTTATTAAATCAAATTTGAGACTTTTAATTTGATTTCTTTCAGCGTGACTGCAATGCATGATATTGCTTTGGTTAGTGACCATCGGTTGTACACTACTTTACGTGATGCATTGTGGGATACTTTGAGTGCACCATATAGGGTGTAAATAATCCTCACTAAGGTTTCGGACAGCACTACAAAATGGCGTCCCCACTATATAGTGCCCTGTATAGTGAGTAAGGAGCGATTTCGGATACAGGGTGTGAGCGGTGAGGTGCAGGATGGTTGTTGTAGACTGAGGCGGCCATATTTGAAGGCCGCTGTGAATTCCGGAAAGTGGAGTTTTGAGTATAAGCAGGTACAGATGTGACAGAAGGCTGCTGAGTTTTGGTGCAAAATTAAGAAGCAAGTGTGACAGTCAAAGTGTCCAGAAGAACTGTGGCTGGTTCTGTAAGATGCTCAGTAAAACCTACAGCTCATTTCCGCATAAAACTGCACTCACTCATTGTACCTGAGACTACTATTTTTTTTTTTTTTTTAAGCAAATGGAATTTCATCTCACACCAAATATTGACATTGTTTCATTTATTACTGTTTACTGTATACTCTTTATAGTATTTTTGTTCACGTAGAACATTTAATTTCATTATTTTTGAAGGCATCTTTGCTCTTCAGCATTTCTTTTGCATGCTACTGTATATATAAAACCTTAACAGACAATATAGTTTGCTACCAGTAATGGGAGATGACCAAGCAAATAAAAGAAAGAAAGAAAGCATAACTTTATTCATCACACACTTGTTAAATTTCCTCTCTGCATTTAACCTATCTGAAGCAGTGAACACACACATGCACACACACGTAAGCAATGAGCACACACACATACCCAGAGCAGTGGGCAGACATGCTGACAGCGCCCAGGGAGCAGTTGGGAGTTAGGTGCCTCGCTCAAGGGCACCTCAGCCCAAGGCCGTCCCATATTAACCTAACTTGCATGTCTTTGGACTGTGGGGGAAACCTGGAGGAAACCCACACAGACACGGGGAGAACATGCAAACTCCACACAGAAAGGCCCTCGCCGGCCGCTGGGTTCGAACTCAGAACCTTCTTGCTGTGAGGCAACCGTGCTAACCACTACACCACCATGCCACCCAATAATGTATTACTGATAAAATAATGTATTATTGATATAAGTTTAAGATCCAGTCATACTTGCTCCTAGATAAGGGATTTCAATACACAGTATATCATGCACTCTTTCCACTGTTCATTGTAATTACACTAACCTGGAACAGTCACATGGCCACTGAACAAAATTCCTCATATTGACTTTATACCATCAAAAATCAAACTAAGAGACAAAAAAAAAAAAACCTGTCCAGAGAATATGATTTATTTCCAAAAATGGTGAGGAACCACTTGCTTTTTACTGAGTCTGAAAAGTGATCTGAGACAGGCAAGTGGAATCTAGCGTGAGATAAAATGATGTGTCTTGGCCTTTGAAGACAGGGAAAAAGTGCTCATTGTGTGGAGAGAGATTGAAGCACTTGTGAGCTTCAAGAAGAAATGTGAAGCCTAATGTTACACATAAGGCTAATATTACAGACAGTGTTTTTATTACATTTTCTTTTTGAGGCTTGCATTCCTCTTTCTGGAGCCATGAACTAGAATTGGATTTTTTTTAGCCTCTTTGTCATTGAAGAAAACTCTTCAAATGATATATATTAAAGTATACACTCACCAGCCATTTTATTAAGAACACCCATCCACCTGCTGTTTGATGCAGTTCTCTAATCAGCCGATCCCTTGACAGCAGAACGATGAATCAAATCATGCAGATACAAATCAAGAGCTTCGGTTAATGTTCACTTCAAACATCAGAATGGGAAAAATTGTGATCTCAAAGTGTGACTTTCTTTCACTGTGGCATGGGTGTTGGTTTGAGCCAGATGGATTGGTTTGAGTATTTCAGAAACTGTTGATCTCCTGGGGTTTTCACACACAACATTCTCTAGAGTTTACACAGAATGGTGTGAAAAAAAAAAAAAAACATTGAGTGAGCAAGCGACAGTTCTGTGGGTGGAAACAAACACCTTGTTGATAAGAGAGGTCAGAGGAAAATGGCCAGATTGGTTCAGGCTGCCAGGAAGGATATAGTAACTCATATAATCACTCTTTGCAACCGTGGTGAGCAGAAAAGCATCTCAGCATACAACAGCAGAAGAACACATTGGGTTCCAGTCCTGCCAGCCAAGAACAGGAATCTTAGAATCCAGAACAAGTTCCTATTAAAGTGGCCAGTGAGGGGAGGGTATATATTTCACAAAGAACAATATGAGAACAGTATTACAGATCAGTGCTGGGGCCTGTTTTTAGGACAGTTTTTTTCCAAACCTGAGGCCGTTTGCTCAGAGAGATCAGTGTGTGGTCAGGTGTGAAACGTGTTTTAAAATTTGGGTGCGTTCCAAAGAAACAACTTCCGGTTCACATGAAAATGGTGATTTGTTGTTTGTTCTAACTGAACTCAGATGTGGTGTTCACCATGTATGAAAGCTGTCGGTATCGAGGACTGGGCATGGAATAATGTGATGTATATATTTAAGAGCACTTCATTTACTCTTCAATACATAAAATGTCAGGTTACAGTGTTTTCATGCAGACTACAGATGGGTCTCATATCATCACTGTTATATGCAGGTTATCCTAAGATATTTTTTATAGACACGAGTGTTTTACTGGAAAATAAACCACTCATGTTTTTCATACACGCTACATCCAGGACATCAAGAACTACAGTGTCTTGCAGAAGCATTCATCCCCCTTCGTGTTTGTCCTGTTTTGTTGCATTACAAGCTGGAATTAAAATGGATTTTTGGAGGGTTAGTGCCATTTGATTTATACAACATGCCTACAACTTTAAAGGTGAAAATTGTTGTTTTATTGTGACACAAACAATAATTAAGATGGAAAAAAACAGAAATCTGGACTGTGCATAGGTATTCACCCCTCCCCACCCCAAAAAAAATAAAAGTCAATACTTTGTAGAGCCACCTTTTGCTACAATTACAGCTGCAAGTCTCTTGGGGTATGTCTCTATTAGCTTAGCACATCTAGCCACTGGGATTTTTGCCCATTCCTCAAGGCAAAACTGCTCCAACTCCTTCAAGTTAGATGGGTTGCATTGGCGTACAGCAATCTTCAAGTTATGCCACAGATTCTCAATCGGATTGAGGTCTGGGCTTTGATTAGACCATTCCAAGACATTTAAATGTTTCCCTTTAAACCACTCCAGTGTAGCTTTAGCAGTATGTTTAGGGTCATTGTCCTGCTGAAACGTGAATCTTCATCCCAGTCTCAAATTTCTGGCTGACTCAAACAGGTTTTCCTCCAGAATTGCCCTGTATTTAGTGCCATCCATATTTCCTTCAGTCCTGACCAGCTTTCCTGTCCCTGCAGATGAAAAACATCCCCACAGCATGATGCTGCCACCACCATGCTTCACTGTAGCAATGGTGTTCTCAGGGTGATGGGTTTGCGCCACACATGGCATTTTCCATGATGGCCAAAAAGATCGATTTTCATCTCATTTGACCAGAGAATCTTCTTCCATGTGTTTGGGGAGTCTGCCACATGCTTTTGAGCAAACTCCAAACGTTTTCTTAAGCAATGACTTTTTTCTGGCCATTCCTCCATAAAGCCCTGCCCTGTGTACAGCTTAAAGTGGTCCTATGGACCGATACTCCCATCTCCGCTGTGGATCTTTGCAGCTCCTTCAGTGTTATCTTTGGTGTCTTTGTTGCATCTCTGATTAATGCCCTCCTTGCCCAGTCTGTGAGTTTTGGTGGGCAGGCTTCTCTTGTCAGGTTTGTAGTGGTGCCATATTCTTTCCATTCTGCTATAATGGATTTAATGGTGCTCCCTGGGATATTCAAAGTTTGGGATATTTTTTTATAACCCAACCCTGATCTATTCTTCTCCACAACTTTGTCTCTGACCTGTTTGGAGGCTCCTTGGTTTTCATGTTGCTTGCTTAGTAGTCTTGCAGAGTCAGGGTCCTTCCAGAACAGGTTGATTTATACATCATGTGACGGATCATGTGACACTTTGAATGCACACAGGTGGATCTTAATCAACTAATTATGTGACTTCTCATCTCATTTGATTATCTGTAGTCGCTTTATCCTGTTCTACAGGGTCGCAGGCAAGCTGGAGCCTATCCCAGCTGACTATGGGCGAAAGGCGGGCTACACCCTGGACAAGTCGCCAGGGCATCACAGGGCTGATACATAGACACAGACAACCATTCACACTCACATTCACACCTACGGTCAATTTAGAGTCACCAGTTAACCTAACCTGCATGTCTTTGGACTGTGGGGGAAACCGGAGCACCCGGAGGAAACCCACGCGGACATGGGGAGAACATGCAAACTCCGTACAGAAAGGCCCTCGCCGGCCACGGGGCTCGAACCCGGACCTTCTTGCTGTGAGGCGACAGCGCTAACCACTACACCACCGTGCCGCCCATTATGTGACTTATGAAGTGAATTGTTTGGACCAGCTCTTGTTTAGGGGTTTCATAAGAAAGGGGGTGAATACTTATGCACACTCCAGATTTCAGGGGGGGGCATCTTAATTATTGTTCGTGTCACAATCAAACAACAATTTTCACCTTTAAAGTTGTAGGCATGTTGTGTAAATCAAATGGTGCTAACCCTCCAAAAATCCATTTTAATTCCAGCTTGTAATGCAACAAAACAGGACAAACACCAAGGGGGTTGAATACTTTTGCAAGACACTGTACAACCGTGACATAAATGTCTACCGAGGGGCGTCGTGGCTCAGGTGGTTAAGGCGCCATACCATGAATGCGGGCGACCCGGGTTCGATTCCGGCCCGAGGTCATTTCCCGATCCCTTCCCGTCTCTCTCTCCCGCTCATTTCCTGTCTCTACACTGTCCTATCCAATAAAGGTGCAAAAAAAAAAAGCCCCAAAAAAAAAAAAAATGTCTACCGTACATGTTACTTGCAAGGAAATTGATGAATTGTTTTGATAAATTTGGGAACTTTTTGTTTGTGAATGTGCCAATATAATAAAAAGAAATTTACATGTTGGCTTGAAGATATGACGTTTATCTTCTTGTGTTGAAAAACTCGTTTTTTTCATACAAAGTACGTCACAGATCTGAGTGACATATTTAAATAATATTGGCTGGCATTGAGTGGTATATCAGAGATATTCCATTCAGCTCGCATGATACTGAATGAGTCGATGACGAGTGAATGGAATATATCTGATATACCACAAAAAAGCCAGCCTATATTATTATTATTATTATTATTATTATTATACATACACATTCAATGGAACAAACCTGGTGGCCATGTTTGTTTAAAAATTGTCACAGTTGCTCACTAGCACGGAAGTTTTATGTGTAATACATTATGGCATTTTCAATTCACTGCGACAGTTTACTGTGGGCGCCGCCTGCAAACAAAGAAATGGTTCTGTGCATGCGCAGCAGGAAACTCTCTCATTGAACATGTAGGATAAGCGATATGCTAACAATATTGCATGCTATCAAACCAAATGAATGAAACCCGCTAGAAGGGAATAGAACACGTTTTTATTCCATCATAAAAGTGTCCTGTATGTATAATAATTCCTGATGTTTCACTCCGATGACGTTACTCCCGGTGTTTTTTTTCGCTGACTAGACGTGTGTTATCAAAATAATGAACTGGTTCAAAATTAAAATTCTTTTGATTAACTTGTGCTTTTTTTTGTGGAAGTGTCCATATAATATAAAGAATATGACATGGTGGCATGAAGATACTGTACGAAGTTTATCTTCTTGTGTTAAAAAATATATCACTTGTTTGTTTCACTCACTCGTGAATACATTTATGACTGGAAGATAAACTTCGTATCTTCGCACAACTGTGTAATATCCTCTATGTATTGTATGCCATGTGTTTGTACCATGCAAATATTGTATCATGTTTTGTGTGAATGATATAATGCAAATAATTTTTTTAATTGGACAACTGGTCACGTTAAGAAGGATTTTTTTTTTTCAGTGATACCTGTCCACCACCTGTCCACCACCATTTGGTCAGGTCAGGTCATAAACCTGCTACTGGTAGCCATGTAATCCAGTACCACCTGTACATGGTCGGGTCATCGGCAACTAAACTGGCAACCCCACCAGGTTTTCCTGGTGTGGAGGGTGGCTAAGCACCTTGCAGGACGAAAAACAAGACCTGTCAAAGGGTGGATGAACTCGTCAGAGTCAACGGTCACTTAGCAACGTAATTAAGGTGCCCTGTGGTATCACCTCAAATGGGCGGTGACACGTTATAAAGTACACGTCCCCGGCCAACCACTGCAGTGATGGAAACAGCAGTAGCTGTCTTGATGTGTCCTTGCCCTACTGCACCAAACCGAATCACTGAGAGAGTGACATTAATAACTTGCAAAAGCTAGTGTCACTTAAACTCTTTGCAAGCTGCTTATCTGTAAATGTCAAGAGTCAAGTCTATCATGCTGTTGTGCTCAGCACATTGCTGTATGGCTCAGAATGCTGGACACTATAACGTAACCAAGTCAAGAAATTATCCGCCTTCATGATGTGACACTTCCAACTGATTTATGAAGATCTCTTGAAGGGACAAAATTACAAATGAGGAGGTTCTAGACAGAGCCGTTCTTCCCAGTATGGAAAAAAAATACTCATTCACAGAAACCTCCGGTGGCTCAGTCATGTCCACTGCATGGACCAAGAACGTCTGCCCAGACAACTCCTCTACTCCCAGTTCTTACTCAGAAGTCGAGGCAAGGGTCGACCAAGGCTAGGGTATAAAGACACTATAAAATGGAACCTCAAGCATCTACAAATAAATCTTGACTCCTGGCCCTCCTTAGTGGCTGACCGTTCATCATGGAGATGTTGTACTTCAGACTTCTTCCACACAGATTAGGCAGTCTACATTGGTCATCAACGGACAACAAACTAAACCTGTCCACCAAACAGGCACAGAATCAGTCCTGGCCAAATGTGAAAATGCCCTTAGAAAAACCAGATTTTTTTTTCTCCATGAAATACATTTCATTATGGATGGATCTTATGCAGTGTTTTTTTTTTTTGAAAGATTAAATTTAGGCGGCACGGTGGTGTAGTGGTTAGCGCTGTCGCCTCACAGCAAGAAGGTCTGGGTTCGAGCCCCGTGGCTGATGAGGGCTTTTCTGTGCGGAGTTTGCATGTTCTGTCCGTGTGGGTTTCCTCCGGGTGCTCCGGTTTCCCCCACAGTCCAAAGACATGCAGGTTAGGTTAATTGGTGACTCTAAATTGACCGTAGGTGTGAATGGTTGTCTGTGTCTATGTGTCACTTGTCCAGGGTGTACCCCACCTTTCGCCCGTAGTCAGCTGGGATAGGCTCCAGCTTGCCTGCGACCCTGTAGAACAGGATAAAGTGGTTAGAGATAATGAGATGAGATTCAATTTATTTCTTTGCAACTAATACACAATATTTAGCTAATACTTACTGTGTACTTTTAAACTATACCTCTCTGTAGTATTTTGTGAGTGAAAAATGGGGGTGGGGGAGTACAGTAGGCAGTATAGCTTGCTGCTACTTATGGAAAATAAAAAAAAAAAAAAGTCAAAGTCCTTCTTGTGCCAGGACCTGGTCTTCCCAGGCAGTCTCCCATCCTAGTATTAACCTTTCCCCTAAGGTGCATTGAATGGCACTGATCTCCATTTCTGTAGCCCTCAGCCTCTCGCCTATTACATAGCTAGGGTTCCAGTGGGGTGGTGGTCCTCTGGTAACTGCAAGAATTTGACTCCCTACTCACATCTGTATTGCAGTGTGCCTCACCAGATGGCAGTAGGTACCATTTTTATGATGGTCTTTGGTATGACCCAACCACGAGTAGAGTAGAACTCACAATCTCCTGGTCGAGAGGCGGACATACTAACCACTAGGCAAGGCAAAGTACCACCAATTTATTAATGGTGTTTTATTCTTGGACAAAACATTTCAATAAGCCGTATGATATGAACTCTTTTTTCCAGGTTTATTATGATTACACAATGCTAACCTCCACCTACTCATCTAAGAACTGTAAGAATTGACAAAAGCCAGAAAAAGTCAACAGAGTGTAATCTCAGACAAACCTGTATTGAAGAACATCTGTTCCGTGCATTTAAAATGAAGATATTAAACCAGACAGATTCTAATCTTTCAGCTCCTCAGCATGAACTGCGTGTAGCTCAGGGATTCTTCTGAAAAAGAAGAGCTCTCATATCACCAAACCTGGCTGGCCTTTGTACCACATCGGAATTGCTTAAAAGCTCTTTGCAATACATTATAAATGAGGCCTGAGTCACATTTTAAACTAGGCCAAAGAAGTACAGAAGCATGGAAATGTCACCAAGTCTAAAGTCATAAGGATGGAAGAGCAAAGACCAGTCTGCTACACTGAATTAGACATTTATCATCGTTAATATAAGCAATAACATTTAAGGTTTAATTAGGCATGCTAATAGTCTCTGGGTCTTCACTCCAGATTCAATTGCTCATATATATATATATATATATATATATATATATATATATATATATATATATATATATATATATATATATATATATATATATATATGTGTGTGTGTGTGTGTGTGTATATATGTATATATATATACCGTATGTATGTATGTGTGTATGTATGTATGTATGTATGTATGTATGTGTACACACACACACACACACACAGTGCCCTGTGGAACTGTTAGTCTGCTTCATAAAAATTAACAAAGGTTTTGTATAAAATAAACATTCACTCATTTGCTCACTTTCAATAACCACTTTATCCTGGTCAGGGTTGTAGTAAATAAGCATTAAACACAATAATTACAGTGTTTTGTTCTAATTTTAAAAAATATATATTTCATTAACACTACAACCCCAATTCCAAAAAAGTTGGGACGCTGTGTAAACTGTAAATAAAAACAGAATGCAATAATTTGCAAATCATGGAAAGCCTATATTTCATTGAAAATATTGCAAAGACAAAATATCAACTGTTGAAACTGAGAAATTTTATTGTTTTTTGAAAATATATGCTCATTTTAAATTTCATGTCAGCAACACGTTTCAAAAAAGTTGGGACAGGGACATCTGTGCTGCATCACCTCTACTTTTAACAACACTCTGTAAACATGTGAGAACTGAGGAGACCAATTGATGTAGTTTTGAAAGAGAAACGTTGTCCCATTCTTGCCTGATACACAATTTCAGTTGCTCAATTTCAGTTGATCTCCTTTGTCATATTCTGCGCCTCATAATGTACCAAATGTTTTAAATGGGAGACAGGTCTGGACTGCAGGCAGGCCAGTTTAGCACCCAGACTCTTTTACTACAGAGCTATGCAGTTTTAATATGTGCAGAAAGCGGTTTGGCATTGTCTTCTGAAAGAAAGAAGGCCTTCCCTGGATAAGATTTTGTCTGGATGGCAGCATATTGCTCTGAAACGTGTATATATCATTCAGCATGAATGATGCCTTCCCAGATGTACAAGCTACCCATGTCATGTGCACTAATGCACCCTCATACTATCACAAATGTTGGCTTTTGTACTGTGCACTGATAACAAGCCGGATGGTCCCTCTCCTCTTTAGCCTGGAGGACGTGGTGTCCATGATTTCTAAAAATAATTTCTCATTTTGATTTGTGGAGCGGCACGGTGGTGTAGTGGTTAGCGCTGTCGCCTCACAGCAAGAAGGTCCTGGGTTCGAGCCCCGGGGCCGGCCAGGGCCTTTCTGTGTGGAGTTTGCATGTTGTCCGCGTGGGTTTGCTCCGGTTTCTCCCACAGTCCAAAGACATGCAGGTTAGGTTAACTGGTGACTCTAAATTGACCGTAGGTGTGAGTGTGAATGGTTGTCTGTGTCTATGTGTCAGCCCTGTGATGACCTGGTGACTTGTCCAGGGTGTACCCCACCTTTTGCCTGTAGTCAGCTGGGATAGGCTCCAGCTTGCCTGCGACCCTGTAGAAGGATAAAGCGGCTAGAGATGAGATGAGATTTTGATTTGTCAGACCTCAGGACAATTTTCCACTTCACATCAGTCCATCGTAAAAGAGCTCGGGCCCAGAGAAGGTGGCGGTGTTTCTGGATATTGTTTATATCTGGTTTTAACTTGCATTTGTGGATGCAGTAATGAACTGTTTTCACAGACGATGGTTTTCTGAAGTGTTCCTGAGTCCATACAGTGATTTCCACTATAGACACACGTCTGCTTTTAATGCAGTGTCTCCTGAGGGCCTGAAGATCACAGGCATCCAATGTCAGTTTTCAGCCTTGTCTCTTGCATACAGAGATTTCTCCAGATTCTCTGAATCTTTTCACAACTTTTTCAGTTTTTTGTTGCCCCGTCCCAACTTTTCTGAGATGTGTTGCTAACATCAAATTCAAAATAAACATTTTTTTTCAAAAAACAATAAAATTTCTCAGTTTCAACATTTGATATGTTGTCTTTGTTCTATTTTCAATGACATATAGGGTTTCCATGATTTTCAAATTATCGCTTCTTTTTTAAATTATTTAGAGTACAGTTTACACAGCATCCCAACTTTTTTGGAATTGGGGTTGTACTTTTTAAAAGAGTAGTATAACAGTATAAAAATATAAGACAAAATTATTGCCGCTTATAAAATATTTCAAATAAATGCAAACGCATCTTCATTCCTCGTCATATTTAGTTCTGTCTCATTTATCCATACAGTCTTGCAGGCTGATTAAAGGGACTACTATAATGATAATTACACTTATGTCACAATGTATTGCAGCTTTTAGTTGCTAGAAATAAAAGAATGAGCTGTTGTACTGTTGTCCTTAATTATCTAGCATTATATATTTGTCATTATTTGTTAATTTGTTAATTGCTTGGATAATTAGGATAATGTTAATGATCCAATGTTAATTGTGAAAGATTTATTTTGAAAGTAAGGTTTAAAGATTTTATTGCAGATGCGACCTCGAGAATATAATCCTGGCTAAAGTTTACTAAGCAGCCATACACAGTACTGTGCAAAAGTCTTAGGCACCCTTTTTTTCATACAAACTTTGTTATAGATTTCTATTTTATGACTTCAACATTATCGAGTCAGTACGAAAACATTTTAGAGTCCAAACGTTCATTTTCCAGCACAAAATTAAATGTTACAGAAAAAATTGTACTGATATAATCGTACTCATTTTGATAGTGAGAATCGTACTAATTCATATCTGAGTAGCATATTCCATAAGAGAGCAGTTTTCAGATTAAAAAAGAAAATGTAATGAAGGCTACTGGGTTTTGGTGCAAAATAAAGAAGCAAGGGGCGGCACAGTGGTGTAGTGGTTAGCGCTGTCGCCTCACAGCAAGAAGGTCCGGGTTCGAGCCCCGTGGCCGGCGAGGGCCTTTCTGTGTGGAGTTTGCATGTTCTGTCCGTGTCCGCGTGGGTTTCCTCCAGGTGCTCCGGTTTCCCCCACAGTCCAAAGACATGCAAGTTAGGTTAACTGGTGACTCTAAATTGACCGTGAGTGTGAATGGTTGTCTATGTGTCAGCCCTGTGATGACCTGGTGACTTGTTGAAACATTTCATTATTTTTAAGCCATTTTTGGTCAACAGAAGTTTTTTTACATGTGCCTAAGGCTTTTGAACAGTGCTGTACATCATAGAAAGTCATATTTACTGAGCAGAACGCTCACACAATTATACCTTTTGCATTTGTAATTTCGACTCCTTTTTTTTTAAAAAATACAGGCAGAAACAGTTTGATTCAGGCAAAGTAGCTCAGTCTATAAGAAATATTATGAAAATGCCTTGAATAAACACAAATTTACTAATATTTCTAATTAAGATATTATTATTATTATTATTGTTGTTTTTGATGTTGTTGTTATTAATGTTATTATTAATAATAATAATAATTATTATTATTATTATTATTATTATTATTATTATTATTATTATTATTATTATTATTAATAAACAAAGATTATTAATTTCATTTCACGCTTGAACTTGATTTGTTGGCACATAATTTTGCTTTTTTCTAGAGTATAAACAATTGAAATAATCAAATGTGTTTTTTGCTAAAAAAATAAAATAAAAAATCTCCTTGAGGTTGGGTTATTTTGAAAATGCAATATATGGACAATCCAAAAATAAATAAATCATATCTATGGCTATAGTGCAGTTACGTGGTACCTGATAGAAATGGGCAGTGAGTGTAGATATAAGGTAGGTGTAGAATATAGAAACAAAATAAAAATTAAAAAGTATTATTATTTTTAATAATAAAATTAAAAATGATTATTATTGCTGTTGTTGTTGCTATTATTATTATTATTATTATTAAACAAAGATTGTTAATTGCATTTCAAGCTTGAACTTGATTTGTTGGCAGATAATTTTGCTTTTTTATGCCTCTGCCACTGTAAGGTGCAGGAGGCATTATGTTTTCGGGTTGTCCATCCGTTCGTGCATCCGTGCGTGCGTCCGTCCCGAAGCCTTGTGAACACAATATCTCAAAGGCTGATGAAAGGAATTTCACCAAACTTTCACCATTTGTGCATTTGGGGACAAGGATAAACTGATTAGATTTTGAGATCAAAAGGTCTAAGGTCAAGGTCACTGAGGTCAAATGTCTGTCCGAGAACCTTGTGAACACAATATCTCCAAGGCTAATACAAGTAATTTCACCAGGTCAAGATTACTGTGAGGTCAAATGTCCATCCCCAAATCACAACTTAATAAGGCGTGTAGTCTACCAGGCGGAGGCATCCCCATCGACGCTGTTGGCGTCGAGTTCTATCTCGTATCTAGAATGTAAACACTTGAAATAATCAAATGTGGTTTTTGCTAAAAAAAAAATCTCCTTGAGGTTGGATTATTTTAAAAAGGCAATACATAGACAATCGGAAAACAAATAAATCAAATCTACGGCTATCGTACAGTTATGTGGTACCTGATAGAAATGGGCATTGAGTGTAGATACAAGGTAGGTGTAAAATATAGAAACAAAATTAAAAAAAAATAAAATGAATTTAACAATTTTTTTAATTACAGCTATATAAAAAGTACAGTGAACTTCATCTCTGAAGAAAAGCAGATATTGTGCCAGTGAGCGCAATAACGCGGATCCTCTTATGATTGACTCCACTGTAGTTTGCACAGATCTGCCATCTTCTCTAATTAAACCAGTAACATTTAGCTTATATTTTAAGCTGTAATACAATACTAAAAACAAGGGAAAAGACAAGGCATTTATCACAATCTAAAATTCTAACTCCAGAGAATGGCTCAGCACGAGTGACAGGAACCCCTGGATTGACTTAAGAGGTGAGATTTAACTAAAAAGTCATCAGCCAATGAAAAGAAAAGATCACATGACACACTTGCCTTTCCTTTGACTTCTTTTAGCATAATATTACAATGTATACAGAATTTAATTACGAACTATAATCTTCTGCAACATACAGTAAACACAGCTCTGTGCTAATGTTCGCAAACTGACTAACACACCTGGCTAACATCAGTGTTAGCAGTGCTGCAATAATTGTTTGGCCAAAAGTTACTGTAGTGATGGTCAAGCTGATGATTGGCTGATCAGATTTAAGCTGACTTAAGCACCATTCTGTTGCCAAGGAAAGCCTTTCCCTCTATAAAATTAGCCTTACTTTAATATTAAAGGCATTCTGTACATACAGGAGCAGCTCATACTCCTTTTCCACCAACACAGAATGGGTACCATTCTTGGTCATGCACCAAGTTTTGAACCATTTGGAGCATTTTGACCAAAAATACATTGGTTCGGAACCTGAAAAGTTGGTTCCCAGCTGGAACCAATCAGCACAGACTGTGATGACATCTGTGGGCATGTCATGTCATGTCATTAGTTTGGAGAGGAAGCAGAGTGCAGGAATAGAGAATGCAATGGAAAAGAATACATCTTTAGAAAAAATGGGCCGAAAACAAATATCTGCAATAACAGAACAAAAGCTCGCAGGTAATCAATCAGTGCGCACTGCCATCTTGCTACTAATGTTTACTTCCATTGTAAATTGTGCAGTGCTCTCCATTCACAATGCAGCCTTGATTACAATGGTTCTGCTCAAAACTGGTGAAAATGTGGGCTGGTTCATTAGTTGGTACCAAGGTTCAAAGAATCCTGAAAGGAACTGGTTCAAGAAACGTTCCCTGTTCGTCGAAGAGGACTAACAGTGGTGTAGTGGTTCACACTGTCACCTCACAGCAAGAAGGTTCTGGGTTTGAACCTGCTGGCTGACTGGGGCCATTCTGTGTAGAGTTTGCATGTTGTCCTCATGCCTGCATGGGTTTCCTCCCACAATCCAAAGATATGCAAATCAAGTTAACCGGTTATTCTATACTCACCGGCCACTTTAATAGGAACCTGTTGTTGAGTCTAAGATCCCTGCTCTTGGCTGCAGGAGTGGAACCCAATGTGTTCTTCTGCTGTTGCATGCTGAGATGCTTTTCTGCTCACCATGGTTGTAAAGAGTTGCTATGAGTTACTATATCCTTCCTGGAAAAAAAACTCGACCAATCTCGCCATTTTTCTCTGACCTCTCTTATTAAAAAGGCGTATGCTTCTACCCACAGAACTGTCACTCACTCAGTGTTTTTTGTTTTTTGCACCATTCTGTGCAAACTCTTGAGGCTATTGTGTGTGAAAACCCCAGGAGATCAGCAGTTTCTGAAATACTCAAACCAGTCCATCCGGCTCAAACCAACACCCATACCACAGTGAAAGTCACACTTTGAGATCACGGTTTTTCCCATTCTGATGTTTGAAGTGAACATTGACTGAAGCTTCTGATTGTGTGTGTGTGTGTGTATATATATATATATATATATATATATATATATATATACAACCCCGATTCCAAAAAAGTTGGGACAAAGTACAAATTGTAAATAAAAATGGAATGCAATTATGTGGAAGTTTCAAAATTACATATTTTATTCAGAATAGAACATAGATGACATATCAAATGTTTAAACTGAGAAAATGTATCATTTAAAATTAAAAATTAGGTGGTTTTAAATTTCATGACAACAACACATCTCAAAAAAGTTGGGACAAGGCCATGTTTACCACTGTGAGACATCCCCTTTTCTCTTTACAACAGTCTGTAAACGTCTGGGGACTGAGGAGACAAGTTGCTCAAGTTTAGGGATAGGAATGTTAACCCATTCTTGTCTAATGTAGGATTCTAGTTGCTCAACTGTCTTAGGTCTTTTTTGTCGTATTTTCCGTTTTATGATGCGCCAAATGTTTTCTATGGGTGAAAGATCTGGACTGCAGGCTGGCCAGTTCAGTACCCGGACCCTTCTTCTACGCAGCCATGATGCTGTAATTGATGCAGCATGTGGTTTGGCATTGTCATGTTGGAAAATGCAAGGTCTTCCCTGAAAGAGACGTCGTCTGGATGGGAGCATATGTTGCTCTAGAACCTGGATATACCTTTCAGCATTGATGGTGTCTTTCCAGATGTGTAAGCTGCCCATGCCACACGCACTAATGTAACCCCATACCATCAGAGGTGCAGGCTTCTGAACTGAGCGCTGATAACAACTTGGGTCGTCCTTCTCCTCTTTAGTCCGAATGACACGGCGTCCCTGATTTCCATAAAGAACTTCAAATTTTGATTCGTCTGACCACAGAACAGTTTTCCACTTTGCCACAGTCCATTTTAAATGAGCCTTGGCCCAGAGAAGATGTCTGCGCTTCTGGATCATGTTTAGATATGGCTTCTTCTTTGCACTATAGAGTTTTAGCTGGCAACGGCGGATGGCACGGTGAATTGTGTTCACAGATAATGTTCTCTGGAAATATTCCAGAGCCCATTTTGTGATTTCCAATACAGAAGTATGCCTGTATGTGATGCAGTGCCGTCTAAGGGCCCGAAGATCACAGGCACCCAGTATGGTTTTCCGGCCTTGACCCTTAAGCACAGAGATTCTTCCAGATTCTCTGAATCTTTTGATGATATTATGCACTGTAGATGATGACATGTTCAAACTCTTTGCAATTTTACACTGTCGAACTCCTTTCTGATATTGCTCCACTATTTGTCGGCGCAGAATTAGGGGGATTGGTGATCCTCTTCCCATCTTTACTTCTGAGAGCCGCTGCCACTCCAAGATGCTCTTTTTGTACCCAGTCATGTTAATGACCTATTGCCAATTGACCTAATGAGTTGCAATTTGGTCCTCCAGCTGTTCCTTTTTTGTACCTTTAACTTTTCCAGCCTCTTATTGCCCCTGTCCCAACTTTTTTGAGATGTGTTGCTGTCATGAAATTTCAAATGAGCCAATATCTGGCATGAAATTTCAAAATGTCTTACTTTCGACATTTGATATGTTGTCTATGTTCTATTGTGAATACAATATCAGTTTTTGAGATTTGTAAATTACTGCATTCTGTTATTATTTACAATTTGTACTTTGTCCCAACTTTTTTGGAATCAGGGTTGTGTGTATATATATATATATATATATATATATATATATATATATATATATATATATATATATATGCTATCAACTCAGCTTAAAACAAATTCCAGGATTGATGCTTACACAGTGACCAGAATGTGTATCTCTCTTTTTTTTTCCTCCATCTAGATACTTGAAGCTTGACCCATTAGGATGTACTGTGCTTAAAGGGCAGCAGAAACCACGGAGAAATAGCCACAGACAGCTCACTGACGTTTCACAGAGTGAATCTCTGGGTTTATCTACCTTTTCGTGATGTGGATTTTTTTTTCTCCACTGTGATGTTCAGTGAGGAAACCTACTTAGCATAGTCGTCTGATCACCTGATTTCTATCTGCGCTACAGGACACGCACCATCCCTGACCATTCAACCGCAAAGCATCCTGTTGTAAATGGCTGCCTGCGTCAAGGGAACAATGCTCTTATAGTGTACTACTCACAGCACATGGTGAGAAGGACATCAGAGTTTTGAGACTGCGGTAAACACAAAGCAAACTCGAGATACTGAATGTTCCCGGATGCTTCTCAGCAGGAAAGATATTTTATTTATTCAACGTGTGTACTGGCACTGTAGTGCTTTTTAAGTTCAAGGACTTTGTCAAGGAATGTGAAATTCAAGATTTAACCGGACAAAACCAAAAAAAGCATATTGTTCATCTGAGATAACCCTTTTTTTTTGCTTCCTTTTAGAAGACAACCAAAATAATTAATATATGGGTTTGCAAAATGTTGTTTGAATGTTGTATGATCAGTATCCAAGTGTTTCTGTGAATACTGAGAAATTTGTGTCCCAAAGCCATCTCTAGGCCTTTGTAATGTGGAGAGATCTAAAACTTGTACATACAGCAAGAACTCCCTGGGGCCTACTGCGAAAAAATTCAGCAGACCTCTCTGACATTTCTTAGTTGTTGGAAAAAATCTAAATAATTGTGAAAATGGCCAACTTGGCTTGTCCCACCTGCAATCTTGGTTTGAACTAACAGTGTTATTCCTCTTTCGATTACGTTCATTATGTCTTATATTGAATATTGTTACTTTTTTCTTTTTTATCAGACATCTAATTTTTTATGTTTGTTTACCTGACATGTTTCGACGTACGACTGTCGTCTTCCTCAGAGTGTCACCGGATGTTATTGGTGACGCATCTTTTATCAGCTGATGTTTCCGAAGCAGACGAAGTTTTCATTTCACACGATGTCATATCTCTTTTCACCAGAACACCCACGGAAGCCACCATACAGGTAGTACAAGACAAATTAAAAACAGATAGGACGCTCAAGAAACGCACAAACCTCACTGTACAAGACATTACGCAACTCCTTCAATTCATCGCCACATCCACATACTTTCAGTTCAGGAACACAATTTACAGACAAAAGGAAGGTTTTGCCATGGGAGACCCACTATCAGCCATCATGTGCGGCTTTTTCATGGAAGACCTGGAGCAGAAAGCACTCACTACAATACCAGTGGAATACAGACCAACACTCTGGAAACGGTATGTGGACGACATATTGGAAAAAGTAAAGAGGGGATACACTCAACAACTTACCGACCATCTCAATACTATAGCCAATACCGGCAATATAAAATTCACACATGAAGAGGAAACGGAGCAGTCAATAGCATTTTTGGACTTAAAAATACATCACACAGAAGATGGGGACATCAAAATAAAAGTACACAGGAAACCCACACACACCGACCAATATTTAAACTGGACCCCATAATGCACAAAATATCAGTAGTTAGAACATTACATGAACGCGCAGCAATAGTCACAGATCCACAGGACAAAGAACAGGAAGAACAACATATACAACACGCACTGAAGGCATGTCAATATCCACAATGGGCAATATCCAAAGGGGCGGAACAGGTCAAAAACAATAAAACACAGAAGAAAGAGAAAAAACAAACCAACAAACAAGAACACAGGGGAGTAGTGACATTACCATACATCAGAGGAATAACGGAACGCATTCAAAGAGCAATGAGGAAATACAACATTAACACACCTGTCAAACCACACACAACACTCCGTCAGATCCTGGTTCATCCCAAAGACAGAATACATCTGGACAACAGATGCAACACCATATATGAGATTCCATGCCAATTATGCAATAAAACTTACATCGGGGAGACAGGAAGGAGTTTCAACACAAGAAAAAATGAACATAAGAAAGAGTGCGAAAAGGAGACAGCTACAAGACAAACCCGAACAATAAAAGAAAAGGCACAACAGGAAAATTATAAGTCAGCCATAACAGATCATTGCAAAAGGGAAAATCATATTATGGACTGGGGGAATGCCAGAGTCATCCGCACAGAAGATAACAAACATCAGCGCTGGATCAGGGAGGCCATAGAGATCCGTAAGCGAAGTCCGAGGACCATCAACCGAGATGAGGGAGCATACATGCTCTCCCATACCTGGAGTGCCATCTTGCAGGGGACGAACTGACAGTAGAAGGCGTGACCGACCTGTCAATCCAGACAGGAAGGCCACGCCTTCGGAAACATCAGCTGATAAAAGATGCGTCACCAATAACATCCGGTGACACTCTGAGGAAGACGACAGTCGTACGTCGAAACATGTCAGGTAAACAAACCTAAAAAATTAGATGTCTGATAAAAAAGAAAAAACTAACAAGTGTTATTCCTCCACTGAAAGTCAGCAGACAAGATTACCCTCTGTGCATGTCATGGATACAGTGTTGTAGTCAAGTCCGAGTCCAGTCTCGAGGCCCCAGTGTTTAAGTCCGAGTCAAGTCCAAGTCTTAAAGAAAATTTCGAGTGGAGTCCAAGACAAGCCCCGCTATCAACAGGGTGACTAACATGAGAGAGGATTAGCACTAGTTAAAGTGGTGCTTGAAAGTTTGTGAACCCTTTAGAATTTTCTATATTTCTGCATAAATATGACCTAAAACAGCATCAGATTTTCACACAAGTCCTAAAAGTAGACAAAGAGAACCCAATTAAACAAATGAGACAAAAATATTATACTTGGTCATTTATTTATTGAGGAAAATGATCCAATATTACATATCTGTGAGTGGCAAAAGTATGTGAACCTTTGCTTTCAGTATCTGGTGTGACCCCCTTGTGCAGCAATAACTGCAACTAAACGTTTGCGGTAACTGTTGATCAGTCCTGCACACCAGCTTGGAGGAATTTTAGCCCAT
Source organism: Neoarius graeffei (assembly GCF_027579695.1). Lineage (NCBI taxonomy): Eukaryota > Metazoa > Chordata > Actinopteri > Siluriformes > Ariidae > Neoarius > Neoarius graeffei. The sequence continues at coordinate 27,093,525 of NC_083589.1, read as the reverse complement.
TCCTCCATACAGAATAGCTTCAACTCTGGGATGTTGGTGGGTTTCCTCACATGAACTGCTCACTTCAGGTCCTTCCACAACATTTCCATTGGATTAAGGTCAGGACTTTGACTTGGCATTTCCAAAACATTAACTTTATTCTTCTTTAACCATCCTTTGGTAGAATGACTTGTGTGCTTAGGGTCGTTGTCTTGTTGCATGACCCACCTTCTCTTGAGATTCAGTTCATGGACAGATGTCCTGACATTTTCCTTTCGAATTCACTGGTATAATTCAGAATTCATGGTTCCACCAATGATGGCAAGCCGTCCTGACCCAGATGCAGCAAAACAGGCCCAAACCATGATACTACCACCACCATGTTTCACAGATGGGATAAGGTTCTTATGCTGGAATGCAGTGTTTTCCTTTCTCCAAACATAACACTTCTCATTTCAACCAAAAAGTTCTATTTTGGTCTCATCCGTCCACAAAACATTTTTCCAATAACCTTCTGGCTTGTCCACATGATCTTTAGCAAACTGCAGACGAGCAGCAATGTTCTTTTTGGAGAGCAGTGGCTTTCTCCTTGCAACCCTGCCATGCACACCATTGCTGTTCAGTGTTCTCCTGATGGTGGACTCATGAACATTAGCCAATGTGAGAGAGGCCTTCAGTTGCTTAGAAGTTACCCTGGGGTCCTTTGTGACCTTGCCGACTATTACACGCCTTGCTCTTGGAGTGATCTTTGTTGGTCTACCACTCCTGGGGAGGGTAACAATGGTCTTGAATTTCCTCCATTTGTACACAATCTGTCTGACTGTGGATTGGTGGAGTCCAAACTCTTTAGAGATGGTTTTGTAACCTTTTCCAGCCTCATGAGCATCAACAACGCTTTTTCTGAGGTCCTCAGAAATCTCCTTTGTTCGTGCCACGATACACGTCCACAAACATGTGTTGTGAAGATCAGACTTTGATAGATCTCTGTTCTTTAAATAAAACAGGGTGCCCACTCACACCTGATTGTCATCCCATTGATTGAAAACACCTGACTCGAATTTCACCTTCAAATTAACTGCTAATCCTTGAGGTTCACATACTTTTGCCACTCACAGATATGTAATATTGGATCATTTTCCTCAATAAATAAATGACCAAGTATAATATTTTTGTCTCATTTGTTTAACTGGGTTCTCTTTATCTACTTTTAGGACTTGTGTGAAAATCTGATGATGTTTTAGGTCATATTTATGCAGAAATATAGAAAATTCTAAAGGGTTCACAAACTTTCAAGCACCACTGTAGTTCATCGGTCAGCAAGAAAGCCCCGTGATCAACAGGGCAATGAACATAGCGTGTCACTTACTTCTCTGGGTGGAGTCTTGCCAAATGGCGACTGAAGTTCGAGGTTGTCCCCGTCGTCTCTTTGATAGTTCTTCTACATATGGAACACACAGCAGTGCATTTTTTTCCTCCTGTACGAGAAGTCTGTATAAGCAAAGCGGACAATCCTAGGGGCTTCTCTCCAGGCATTTTAGCGCCATTAATGTTAGTTTGTTCCTGAACATGACGTATGAACAGGTGAATGTGCATTCTCTTGCATGAAATTAGTATAAAAATTAATGTAGATATAAATATCTTATGCCAAATTATTATGGCATGTTCCGAAAAGTAAAGAAAAAATCAGAGTCCTCATCTCCAATTTACGAGTATGAATGCAGTTAATGCATGAGTCCGAGTCCAAGTCATCGGTGCTCAAGTCCAAGTCAAGTTACAAGTCCTTAAAATTAGGGCACGAGTCGGACTTGAGTGCTACAAGCCTGCATGGATATGAGTGTGTTTAAAGAAAATACAGTTAAACGTGATGCAGCTTTTAATAATTTCGACTGCAGCTCAGCCAAAGTAGGTGTCCCATGAACTTGCGGTCAACTATGTGACAGTGCTGAATTTAGCCCCAGCGTTCCAACGGTTACTCGGATACAAGGTTCACCTACCTTGTGTTATCCGGCAGGGCAACAGAACAACATCTCATACACACAATCATGTGTACTGCTTTTGGTATGTTTTTTGCATGGAGTTGAGTGTGTAAAAATTGAAGTGTACCTTTTCTATGTGTCAACTATGTGACGGGGGTGACACGGTGGTGTAGTGGTTCACACTGATACCTCACAACAAGAAGGTTCTCAGTTCAAAGACATGCAGATTAGGCTAATTGGTGGCTCGAAATTGACCGTAGGTGTGAGTGTGAATGGTTGTTTGTCTCCATGTGTCAGCCCTGTGATGATCTGGCAGCTTGTCCAGGGTGTACCCCGCCTCTCGCCCATAGTCAGCTGGGATAGGCTCCAGCTTGCCCGTGACCCTGCACAGGATAAGCGGTTCAGGATAATAGATGGATGGACCGATGTGACAGTGATTACATCTGCATGATTAACTGTGGGAAGTACTCAGTATGATGAAACAAAGTGGCAGCTCACTCCCTACACGCACATGACCCTGGGCGATAATAGGTTGATACCAATGGACATGGCAAGCCATCTCATCTCATCTCATTATCTGTAGCCGCTTTATCCTGTTCTACAGGGTCGCAGGCAAGCTGGAGCCTATCCCAGCTGACTACGGGCGAAAGGCGGGGTACACCCTGGACAAGTCGCCAGGTCATCACAGGGCTGACACATAGACACAGACAACCATTCACACTCACATTCAGACCTACGGTCAATTTAGAGTCACCAGTTAACCTAACCTGCATGTCTTTGGACTGTGGGGGAAACCGGAGCACCCGGAGGAAACCCACACGGACACGGGGAGAACATGCAAACTCCACACAGAAAGGCCCTCGCCGGCCACAGGGCTCAAACCCGGACCTTCTTGCTGTGAGGCGACAGTGCTAACCACTACACCACCGTGCCGTATGGCAAGCCAAAAAGCCCAAAATTTGTTAACTATGTGACACCAACTATATGACGTCTAATGGTAAAGGTAGATTTAGTATTGCTGATACTGCAGTGCAGGCTACAATTCCATCAACAATGTCTACTGATGAAGCCAAAATCTAGACAACAAGCCATTTGATTTTGACTTTAAAGGAGGAGGTGCACAAATAGTAACAGGTCTAGATTAGTTATCATTAGTTTAAATATTTTGACTACATTTAGTCCCAAATTAAGATACAAAGTTACAAATTAATATATTCTGTCATTTATACAAAATACTTAAGGATTACAGCCACCAGGACTGTATTACAGGAATCCTTGACTTGCAAGTGATGTCAAAGCAAAGCAGAAACCCGGATGTCAGCCATGTTGGTGGAGATACAAATGCGGGATCAAGTGACATTCCACACAAAACACAGTCACACGTGCGCAACTCTCTTTGTTTTTCCACTGCTTTAAGCGTTCTTTTAGCTATGCCATATCTTTGTGCTGTATATAGTTGTGGTCACAACAGTACTCGTGACCGTGGCACGTTCCAATTTTTTAGAATTCCGTCCATGATTCGGAAAGAGGGCGAGGAAACTCTGAGGCTTAGTACAGAGAGGAGATGAGCACGGCTGAACAACATCGGCAGGCTAAAACCAAAACAGCTCGTGTTTGCAGTAATCATTTTATCTCAGGTGAGATTCAAAAGCTTTCTCGATAATATCATGGAAGAATTTTATTTCATGTTGCTAGAATTTTGCTATAAAATGAGCGTTCTCTTGTCGTGGTTCACTCGGTCGTTGTTATAATTTTAACACGTACTACCATTTCACTACTAGGAGCACCAGCAAAATTATACGATAAAAACAATCCAGACTGGACACCCACTCAGAAAATGGGCTATGTTTTGTCCAAGGTCAGACTTGATTCTTTGGCAGCCAAACCAGATAGAACGTGATATCTGGGTACTCGATGGTCGATAAGAAGCGTCTTATCTTCAGAAAAGCCTGACTTTTTTAAATAATATGGGTCAAAACCACACATATCTATCTTCTCTTTGTATTGAATCTTCGCTTGACCGTTCAAATCATGGTAATAGTGAGAAAATTCAGCATTGTTTACAGACACGCTTTCAGCGGCTGCCATCCTAGTTGCTTTGTATATCCACCATCATGGCGGACACTCGTGACATAGCACATTTTGATCACATGTTTGCAAGTCATCTATAGATATCATCTATAGCTGGTCTATCTGTCACATAGTTGACACCTCACAAAATGATGTATGTGATTACTGAAAAATATAAAAACATCTGCGTGTGGCTCTGCTGTGTACCTTTCACTTGGGACGTGATACTATCATTTGGCAGTATTTATACCAAACCCCAACATACTTCATTTTTGCCAAATTTCCCACCCCAAATTTCTCAGTATTCACAGAAACACTCATCCGTCCATTAACATCACACGTTGACAAATGATGTGTGTCCTCTTGCAATACAGTGAAGTACTTCTGAACTACTGAAGTTGACAATGTCAGATAAAGCAATATGTCATGCTAAAGAATCATGGTGGATTTCACGTGTGTGATTGTTCCTAATGAATTACTTGATTATGTGGTGATATTGCCTCATAAAGTGCGTTTTTTTTTTTTTTTTTTATTCTTTAGGCTGGCCTCATGGTGCATTTACATTGTCGTGAAATGAAACAGTTGATTTGGAGCTCTCGAGAGTAAATCTATACTATCTACATCTACATCTGTGCTTTATTTTTTATGCATATGAGTACAGAATGAAGAATACAAGTCGTAAGAAAAGCTGATACAATTCTTATTCTTCTTATTATTATTAGGCTACCTGTTCCCTTTCATGTTAACTTTTTTAAACTGATTTCAGTGATTATGTTAACTGTGGACATGACATGAACCCTTCGCTTTGGCAGCAATGTGAATGTACCATTGATAGAAATCCTGCTGGTAGCTTTATTTCCCAATGTGGAAAATGTGCACTGACTTGAGGTGAGTTCATAGGAATAGTCAAAGCGAGTAGTTAGTCAACCTGCAATAAAGCACAGTATTGTGTTGTGATAGAACGAAACCTTTTTGTGATATCGTTATCAGTGTTTTCGGTGACTCTAAATCCTCCTCCTAGCAGCCACAGACATGCTCGCTGGTACAGTAATGGGTACTGATGATGGTGATAAGTTGCCTTATAGTAAAACTATTGTACACCTTGCACCAGTTGCATTGTAGTGGCACGTGTACTTCACTCCAGGTGTAGTGTGGCAGTGCACCTGTTCTCGACGTGGGTTTTACGACTGTACAAAGTGTTTGGATGCAGTTTTGTCGTAATTGCACTTGTTAACTTTTTACTGTCACAAGCTGAAAAAAATAAAGATCTATCTTTTGCAGTGTGTTCAATATCTTCTGCGTCATCTTTCTTTTTCAACACAATGTTAAATTAATACAGTAGTGTATTGATTCTTCTGACAAAGTATGTCTATGCAAGTCTGACTTACTATTACAAATGAATCATCATGGGGGGGACAGCCCCTTGGATTAGTGCTTGCGGCTGCTTATTATGTTTTGCCTGAATCTCTCGGAAACATCATTGTTGAAATCATATCGACCTCACACCATTCTGATTGCTTCTATTCTTTATTTCCTGGCACTCACATAGCTGTCGGATGCAGGTTAAAGTGACCCAGCTCTCTCTCTGATTGTTAAAGGCTTCTCTCTAGCAGCTCAGGATTGGTGCTTATTATTACCGCAGAAGGAGAGTCACACCTGCTTCTATACTTCCCAGTAGGAGATGCCTCAGGTGGGTTGAAATGTGAACAAGACTCCAGCTCTAATTGGTACCAGGGTTTGCTTTTCTTTCCTTTTCTTTTCTGCCAAGGAGTCACCTCCATGACTCAAACGAGTGTGCCTGGCCCTTTCTCGGCAACTGGACAGCGGTAGATAATGCTCTCAGTCGATGAACTCACTCACACTGTGTGTGTTGCTTCTGTCACATCGTTAAAACTTAGCATCACTGCTACACAAGGCTTAGCGCTCAGACACTGAGGACATGCAGCCAACAGGCAGAACAAATGATTGACTCTTGAAGAAGGAATAGTGGACTGTGTTTGCACGGTGAACTATAGGGACTTTACTGTAGTGTGCAAACACAGTGACAAAACAGGACGGAGCCACAGAAAGCCAAGGGTGAGATAATAAAGGGTGTTTGTAAAGTGAGGAACTAATAGGAATACTGTATGTTGAGGAAAATCCACAGAAACAGAGAAAATCCATAAATCATTATGGTAGAGAATATCTCATCTCATCTCATTATCTCTAGCCGCTTTATCCTGTTCTACAGGGTCGCAGGCAAGCTGGAGCCTATCCCAGCTGGCTACAGGCGAAAGGCGGGGTACACCCTGGACAAGTCGCCAGGTCATCACAGGGCTGACACATAGACACAGACAACCATTCACACTCACATTCACACCTACGGTCAATTTAGAGTCACCAGTTAACCTAACCTGCATGTCTTTGGACTGTGGGGAAAACCGGAGCACCCGGAGGAAACCCACGCGGACACGGGGAGAACATGCAAACTCCGCACAGAAAGGCCCTCGCCGGCCATGGGGCTCGAACCCGGACCTTCTTGCTGTGAGGCGACAGCGCTAACCACTACACCACCGTGCCGCCCTTGGTAGAGAATATATTGTATATAATAAATACAGAATTACATATATGTAGTCTTTCTTTAATTGGTGCCTGATGTTTCAGACACCTTGTATTTGTACAAATCGGTAGGTTTTTTTAGAGCGGCATACTGCTAGGATTAAAATGTTGGCGGGGATTTTGGCCGTTTTTGGATTTGCGTCATTTGACATTGCATTGATTGACTATAATAATATGACGAGACCGTCAATGACGGCGTAGCTCACTCCAGCCCCATCTAGTCCAGAAGGAACGATCTAAAGTGGGCCACCTTGCGCAGTAAATGTTTCAAGCATTATACAAGCTATATACTGTATAGAAACTATATCCACCCTAGGAATACCGACCTATTTGCCAGAAAGAATCCAAAACGGCGAGGAATTGACCAAGAAGAAGCGATTTTTGTTGAACTACTCATTAAGGCTTAATTAGTCCATAACTTCATTAATAATTGTAATTAAGCAAATCTGAGTAGAAGTTATATGCACCCCTACCTTCATGCCAGAAAGAAGCAAAATCGGTGAAGAATTGAGGGAGAGGAAGCGATTTGTGTGGAAACTGCTCGTTAGGGCTTAATTACTCCATATCTTCATTACTAATTGCAATTATGCAAATTTAGGTAGAAGCTATATGCACCCCAGGCAGACCTACCTTCCTGCCAAAAAGAATAAAAATTGGTGAAGAATTGAGAGAAGAAGCGATTTTCATGAAATGTGGATGACACCTGACAGATGATGGACAACAGACAGACAACACATGATGGCATAAACTCATCACCTATCAGCCAGATGAGCTAATAATAATAAAAGTTTAATTTACATAGCAGCTTTCTCACATTTAAGGTCGATTCACATTTACAAAAGCAAACAAGGGGAAAAAAAGTCCTCCCAAAGTGGTCAGGATGTAATTCTAGTGGTGTAGCTGCCCACAGTCCCACACCGCCTGCATAACCACTGCAATGCCACCAGGCAACAGCACTCAGAACACTGCGCCATGGATCCATAAAGTGAGCACAGAAATATCACTACACAGTGGTGGGTTTCCCAAAAGCCTCTTAACACTAAGAGCATCTTAACTAGGAGAGAGAGCCCTCATTGTGCTGCTCTCTTGACCATTTAACGATGATATTTGTGCTACGGTGCTTTTGGGATACTCGGCACAACGTGCTGGTCAACCCCAATGTTGACGAGAGCAACAAGGACACAGCAGTTCGTAGTGAGCAGAACACACATCACTCATGGCGGACCAAGGTGTGAGGAAACTGAGGCTCAAGACTGGGTCTGGAGCTATGCCACAACTGGTGTACAAAGAGACAGAATCAGCAAAATAGTAAATCAGAGAACAAACATCAAAACATACAAACACAGAAAGAACAAAGAGGAAAAAAGAAAAAGCTCTGGCGAGACTAATTAACTAAAATATATTATGCAATATATTTAAGCAGGGGCGGCACAGTGGTGTAATGGTTAACACTGTCGCCTCACAGCAAGAAGGTCCTGGGTTTGAGCCCAGTGGCTGACGGGGGCCTTTCTGTGTGGAGTTTGCATGTTCTCCCCGTGTCTGTGTGGGTTTCCTCCGGGTGCTCCGGTTTCCCGCACAGTCCAAAGGCATGCAGGTTAGGTTAATTGGTGGCTCTAAATTGACCGTAGGTGTGAATGTGAGTGTGAATGGTTGTTTGTCTATGTGTCAGCCCTGCGATAACCTGGCGACTTGTCCAGGGCGTACTCCACCTCTCGCCAATGGTCAGCTCCAGACTGCCTGCGACCCTGTTGAACAGGATAAGTGGCTACAGATAATGGATGGATGGATGGATATATTTAAGCAATATTGTATGAGCAAGACTGTGGTTACGCTGAATATCGGCATGGCTACACTCCTGCTCTCGTTCTACTACTTTTATAAGACTTTGATAAACAAAAAAGAATATTAATAATAAGTGACATTTCAGACACAATATGGACAGATGTTGTTTATTTTTGCTCTGTGAGCAGAAATAGATCCTGAATAAGCCCCACACACTTTATAGCACATTGGCTAGCTGGCTAGCTCGCTCCCATTGATTCGTACAGTCTTGTTAAAGGTGCTTCTGGTGAGATCGTCATCCCTTCTTCCTTTTCATCTTCATCTGATGAGCTTGCATATTTGAAGTCAAAAGATATGTATATTCCTGAAAATATGTTCTATGTCAGATGATGATGATGGATGTCACTAACACTACTGTAGTAACCATTTCAAACTAGGAAGTGTAATTTTACCTTGTGAAAGCAGATGAGTGGAGTGATGCACACAGTGAAACGTTCCAGCACTGTTCTAGGAAATATAAGCACTCTTGGAATGCAGCTCGACCAATCAGATTAGTGGACCAGAATGAAATGTTGTATAAACAGACTAGTTAGATACCTAGACATAACCTTGTTATGAAATTTTTACCTAATAAGCAATCCCAAAGCTTATACACTGCAAAAATTATCCTCTTTGTACATGAATATAGTTACATATTTTCTATTATAAGATTACAATAAACCAAGTATAAGGTTATTCAACACTGTTTTACTAATTTCAAGCTGTAAATATTCTTATTGTATTGGCAGATCATTTTGCTTCTTTCTAGAAACACTGCAAACATTTAGAGTTTAATGGTTTGTATTTATTTGTTTATCTTCTGTTCAATGCTGCCACTTTTGCACAGTTATCTTATTTTCATTCATCACAGTTCTTGTTTTTAGCACCCATCAGATTTTCACACAAGTCCTAAAAGTAGATAAAGAGCACCCAGTTAAACAAATGAGACAAAAAATATTATACTTGGTCATTTATTTATTGAGGAAAATGATCCAATATTATATACCTGTGAGTGGCAAAAGTATGTGAACCTTTGCTTTCAGTATCTGGTGTGACCCCCTTGTGCAGCAATAACTGCAACTAAACATTTCTGGTAACTGTTGATCAGTCCTGCACGCTGGCTTGGAGGAATTTTAGCCCATTCCTCCGTACAGAACAGCTTCAACTCTGGGATGTTGGTGGGTTTCCTCACATGAACTGCTCGCTTCAGGTCCTTCCACAACATTTCAATTGGATTAAGATCAGGACTTTGACTTGCCCATTCCAAAACATGAACTTTATTCTTCTTTAACCATTCTTTGGCAGAATGACTTGTGTGCTTAGGGTCATTGTCATGCTGCATGATCCACCTTCTCTTGAGATTCAGTTCATGGACAGATGTCCTGATATTTTCCTTCAGAATTCACTGGTATAATTCAGAATTCATTGTTCCATCAATGATGGCAAGCCGTCCTGGCCCAGATGCAGCAAAACAGGCCCAAACCATGACACTACCACCACCATGTTTCACAGATGGGATAAGGTTCTTATGCTGGAATGCAGTGTTTTCCTTTCTCCAAACATAATGCTTCTCATTTAAACCAAAAAGTTCTATTTTGGTCTCGTCTGTCCACAAAACATTTTTCCAATAGCCTTCTGGCTTGTCCACGTGATCTTTAGCAAACTGCAGACAAGCAGCAATGTTCTTTTTGGAGAGCAGTTGCTTTCTCCTTGCAACCCTGCCATGCACACCATTGCTGTTCAGTGTTCTCCTGATGGTGGACTCATGAACATTAACATTAGCCAATGTGAGAGAGGCCTTCAGTTGCTTAGAAGTTACCCTGGGGTCCTTTGTGACCTCTCAGACTATTACACGCCTTGCTCTTGGAGTGATCTTTGTTGGTCGACCACTCCTGGGGAGGGTAACAATGGTCTTGAATTTCATCCATTTGCACACAGTCAGTCTGACTGTGGATTGGTGGAGTCCAAACTCTTTAGAGATGGTTTTGTAACCTTTTCCAGCCTGATGAGCATCAACAATGCTTTTTCTGAGGTCCTCAGAAATCTCCTTTGTTCATGCCATGATACACTTCCACAAATGTGTGTTGTGAAGATCAGACTTTGATAGATCCCTGTTCTTTAAATAAAACAGGGTGCCCACTCACACCTGATTGTCGTCCCACTGATTGAAAACACCTGACTCGAATTTCACCTTCAAATTAACTGCTAATCCTAGAGGTTCACATACTTTTGCCACTCACAGATATGTAATATTGGATTTTTCTTCAATAAATAAATGACCAAGTATAATATTTTTGTCTCATTTGTTTAACTGGGTTCTCTTTATCTACTTTTAGGACTTGTGTGAAAATCTGATGATGTTTTAGGTCATATTTATGCAGAAATATAGAAAATTCTAAAGGGTCCACAAACTTTCAAGCACCGCTGTAAAGTCTGTGTGCTTTATGACATTCCTAATTTTGGGTAAGCTATCACGCCAAGCTAACCTGAACTAGCCACAGCTAACTGCCTGTAAGATTAGTGCTTCATAGGACCCCCTTGAAAATGAGATGCCACATCTCAAGGGGTTATCCTCAAAATAAATAAATAAATAAATAAATAAAATGAATTAGTGCTTATGGGAATCACGTCAGGGCACGGTGGCTAACAAATTGATCAAAATCACATAACAGGGATTTTCTTATTACTCCAACACTATGGACAACTCAGATAATGTAGCTTAGCAAACTATGTCTGTTTTATCTAAATTTAGCATCATGAATGAGAATGTTAACGTTAGCTGACTAGCTAATGTTACCGGAGGGCTTTAACTGAACGTACAAGCAAACTAAAGTTCAGTTCAAAAGGAGAAATTTATTACAATATCCAATACAGTGTTGAACATTTTGATTTCTTGGAAATTTTTAACATTTTAATTACAGTTTGGACTGGAGGTCGAGTCCAACAAAGTTTACACAGCCCCATCTTCTTGATTCAGATTGGTATGGGCGGGCATATTTTAATGAGGGGCGGTACCATAAAAAATGTGAGTTGATTCTATGTAAGAAGCATGCACTTTTATAACTGACCTGTTCTATCACCTTGTTCTCTTTCTATGGCCATTACAGACTGGGAAGGTAACAAACCACTTTGAAAGGCCCAGTACGTCCCCAAGTCACATTCAGGTATCTTATTTTAAAAACAACAAAAAATAAAAACAGTTTTCCACATCTCATCTCATCTCATTATCTGTAGCCACTTTATCCTGTCCTACAGGGTTGCAGGCAAGCTGGAGCCTATCCCAGCTGACTACGGGCGAAAGGCGGGGTACACCCTGGACAAGTCGCCAGGTCATCACAGGGCTGACACATAGACACAGACAACCATTCACACTCACATTCACACCTACGGTCAATTTAGAGTCACTAGTTAACCTAACCCGCATGTCTTTGGACTGTGGGGGAAACCGGAGCACCCGGAGGAAACCCACGCGGACACGGGGAGAACATGCAAACTCCACACAGAAAGGCCCTCGCCGGCCACGGGGCTCGAACCCGGACCTTCTTGCTGTGAGGCGACAGCGCTAACCACTACACCACCGTGCCGCCCATTTTCCACATCATGTCCCCTTTAATGGTCTTATATTTGGTTTCATGTAATTTCATCATAAGCATAAAGCATTAGATCAATTTGACTATATTCAAGGAATTTTCACTTGCTAAGATGTCATATTTTTGCAGTGTACAGTGTTAAATCCTGGAAATAATCTCCCTGCACCATTTACAGCCTGACATTTCAGTATTTCAGCGTCCACTTCATGTTCTTCTTATTATTTGACAATTTGTAGAAAACTGAAATACAAGTTATTAGTATATCGGAGAGCACAGTGTTTACTGTTACATCAGTTAACGTCATTCACCAAGACGTGCAAAAACAGACAGACGTTTTAAGCTATTTCGAGATATATTTTGATTTTAGTGTTTTGTTTTGAGATTATTGACTGAATATTTTGTGTTAGCTGCCTTCTGTTGGGTTAAAAGTAAAGCCAGGCAGTTTCTATCATTTTCCTGGGCTGATGATGATTATCATTCTTGCTTTGCATTGATCTTAATTTGTGCAATCCTAGTAATGGTATTACAGTAGACTGATGTTGCCTGAAAGAAATCTTGATGCAGTTGTGTGTGGGATAATGAGTTGCCAGTGCTTAATGCCTTAATATTTACATAGGCAATATGGATGATATTATATGTAGACTATCATCTTTAGTCATCTGTCTTTCTCTGCTGCTTGCACCCTCTGTTTTGAAAGATGGCTGTGCATCTACAGACACTGCTGTTATTTGTTACTGCTTTGGGAAGTCTTTCTTCCAGCTGTTGTGTCGACTTTAAAACAACAGAGCAACAAATCACAGAAACCTAATTAATCTGTTAGGGCCCTATTTATATCCCCCTGCTGCTGTCCGCTGTCTGCAGGGAGGCGTGAAGCTATTCTTTGGGTGACACAAAGTTAGCATTAAACAGATTATGTCATTAAGCTTGAGTGGGACTCTTTATGCATGCATTACCATTTATATCTTACCCTCTCCACAGAGCACTCCAATTTTAGGAAGCATGTGAAAGCATTGCAGCTTGGTTTTCCTTCGGACTTGATGGAGCAGTGTCTAATATTTATTTGCAATATTTCAAATGTACTGATGATGTTTTAATGGTAAGATCAGCTTTCTGGCCAAGTTTGAGGTTCAGTCACTCCTTAGTGACTGCTCACATTATTGAGACATTTTCTCTTGAAGGAACTTGTAAAACAAATCTTTTCTGAAAACATAAGAAGGTGCATTAATATTAAAAATTGCCCCAGAGAGTGGCCCTAGATGATATTATATGCCAAACAGCGATGAGTGATAATGTTACATACTGCAATATGTTTCATTAAAAACACATTTTAATAGATTTTATGACCTTTAATTTTAGCAGAATATAACATCTGTTGCAAAGAAACAGTCATCAGTTTTTTAAAGAAAATACCAATCTATCTAATGAAAAATATCAGGCTAAAAGCATTAAGCTTCAAATCCACGTTCATTGTTCAAGTGGGCTAGCCCTTGTCGATGAGCTTTCACCCATCATCTTTGAAAGAAAGTGAGTAACAGCTAATATACAATATGTACTGTATGGCTCTTATTCATTACAGGATACTGGTATTCGTTTATTTACAACCCCAAATCAGAAAAAGTTGGGACAGTACAGAAAATGCACATAACAAAAGAAAGCAGTGATTTTGAAATTTAATTTGACTTGTATTTCATTACAGACAGTATGAACTCAAGATATTAGAAGAAGAAGAAACCTTTATTTGTCACATGCACACTTCAAGCACAGTGAGATTTATCCTCTGCATCTAACCCATCTGAAGCAGTGAACACACACACACACCCAGAGCAGTGGGCAGCCACACTACAGTGCCCGGGGAGCAGTCAGGGGTTAAGTACCTTGCTCAAGGGCACTTCAGCCCAAGGCCACCCCACATTAACCTAACTGCATGTCTTTGGACTGTGGCGGAAACTGGAGCACCCGGAGGAAACCCATGCTGACACAGGGAGAACATGCAAACTCCACACAGAAAGGCCCTCGCCGGGTGCTGGGCTTGAACCCAGAACCTTCTTGCTGTGAGGCAACAGTGCTAACCACTACACCACCATGCTGCCTCATGTTTTGTCTGGTCAACTTCATTTTATTTGTTAATATACATCCATTCCTGTGTTTCAGGCCTCCAAGACATTCCAAAATAATGATGTGATTTGAAACAGGTGATGTCAACAGGTGATCGTAATCATGATTTGGTACAAAAGAAGTTTCCAGGAAAGGCCTAGACTTCGAGGAGCAAAGATGGGCTGAGGATCTCCAGTTTGTCAATAAATGTATGAAAATTATTGAAATGTTTAAAAGCAATGTTCCTCAAAGAAAGATAGGAAGGGATTTGGATATTTCACCCTCTAAATAATATCGTTAAATGATTCAAGGAATCTGGAGGAACTTCGGTGCATAAAGGGAAAGGGCACAAGCCTAAGTTGAACACCTGTGATCTTTGATCCCTCAGACAGCACTGCATCAAGAACCATCATTCATCTATAGCTGATAGAACCACATGGGTTTGGAATTACTTTGGCAAACCTTTGTCAAGCTTGACAATATGGAGTTACATCCACAAATACCAGTTAAAATTTTACTGTGCAAAAAGAAAGCTGTGTCCAGAAGCACCATCAACTTCTCTGGGCTTAGAAGCATCTGGGATGGACCATCACACAGTGGAAATGTATTGTGGTCAGATGAATCAGTATTCCAGGTCTTTTTTGGAAGAAATGGATGCCATGTGCTCCAGACCAAAGACAAAAAGGACCATCCAGACTGTCACCAGGAACAAGTCCAAAAGCCAGGGTCTGTCATGCCCTTGGCAAAGGTAACTTACACTTCTGTGATGGCAATATTAATGAAGAAAAGTAAACTCAGATTTTGAGCAACATATGCTACCATCAAGACAACATCTTTTCCAGAGATATTTCAACAAGACAATGCACAAAACAAACTGCATTCCTCACACATTACAAAGGTGTGGCTGTGGAAGAAGAGGGTACCTGTCTCCTCTGTCCCCAATAGAGAATGTTTGGTGAATTTTGAAACAAATTTGGCAATGACAATCCCGTACTGTTGCACACCTTAAGACCTGTTTGCAGGAAAAAATGGGACAAAATAACACATTTCATCACTTGTGTCTTCAGTCCCTAAACATCTTTTAGGTGTTGTGAGAAGGAATGGCAACATTATAAATTGGTAAATGCTTTACCGTCCCAACTTTTTTTAATGTGTTGCAAGCATCAAAGTTGAAATGTGTTTATTTTGATAAAACAATACAATTCATGAGGTAAACCATTAAATAATGTGCTGTTGTGTTGTCTTGAATGGAATACAGGTCAAAGATTATTTACAAATCATTGCTCTCAGTTTTAATTTCACTTTCAACATACTGTCCCAACTTTTTCTGATTTAAGGTTGTATAAACACCCTGTCATAACTGTCTAAGCATGACTGACATTTAGAATAGTCCAAGCAAATGCAGTGAGACTTCTCTACTCATCTTTAAATTGACTTTATGTTCATCAGTTTGAACATATACAATAATAGTTGGAGTACCCTTTGTCATCGTCCTTGAATCAGTATCTCATTGAGCACTACAAAATATTGCACATTATGAGGCCAAATAAGCTCAGCACCTCATTCCAATGTCTGATAAATACAGCGGTGCTTGAAAGTTTGTGAACCCTTTAGAATTTTCTATATTTCTGCATAAATATGACCTAAAACATCATCAGATTTTCACACAAGTCCTAAAAGTAGATAAAGAGAACCCAGTTAAACAAATGAGACAAAAATATTATACTTGGTCATTTATTTATTGAGGAAAATGATCCAATATTACATATCTGTGAGTGGCAAAAGTATGTGAACATTTGCTTTCAGTATCTGGTGTGACCCCCTTGTGCAGCAATAACTGCAACTAAACGTTTCTGGTAACTGTTGATCAGTCCTGCACACCGGCTTGGAGGAATTTTAGCCCGTTCCTCCATACAGAACAGCTTCAACCCTGGGATGTTGGTGGGTTTCCTCACATGAACTGCTCGCTTCAGGTCCTTCCACAACATTTCGATTGGATTAAGGTCAGGACTTTGACTTGGCCTTTCCAAAACATTAACTTTATTCTTCTTTAACCATTCTTTGGTAGAATGACTTGTGTGCTTAGGGTCATTGTCTTGCTGCATGACCCACCTTCTCTTGAGATTCAGTTCATGGACAGATGTCCTGACATTTTCCTTTACAATTCACTGCTATAATTCAGAATTCATTGTTCCATCAATGATGCCAAGCTGTCCTGGCCCAGATGCAGCAAAACAGACCCAAACCATGATACTACCACCACCATGATTCACAGATGGGATAAGGTTCTTATGCTGGAATGCAGTGTTTTCCTTTCTCCAAACATAACGCTTCTCATTTAAACCTAAAAGTTCTATTTTGGTCTCATCCGTTCACAAAACATGTTTCCAATAGCCTTCTGGCTTGTCCACATGATCTTTAGCAAACTGCAGATGAGCAGCAATGTTCTTTTTGGAGAGCAGTGGCTTTCTCCTTGCAACCCTGCCATGCACACTATTGTTGTTCAGTGTTCTCCTGATAGTGGACTCATGAACATTAGCCAATATGAGAGAGGCCTTCAGTTGCTTAGAAGTTACCCTGGGGTCCTTTGTGACCTCGCTGACTATTACACACTTTGCTTTTGAAGTGATCTTTGTTCATCGACCACTCCTGGGGAGGGTAACATTCTTGTTAGGGTTTTGCTGGGATTCGAACCTGGTTCGTTGGTGTGATGATCCAGCAAACCCCCACTAGGCCACCAGGGGAATGACTCAAATGCAGAGGCGTGAGGCGGAAGTAGAAAAAGTAACAAAAGGTTTATTTATACTATGTACACTATATACAATCCAGGGCAAAACAAAAAAAACAAAAACAAAGAGTATAATTCAAAAAGAAAAAGGCAAAAATGCAAAAGCTCAGAAGATCCACAAAACACAGTACAAAGGAAACTGGAGATAAACATAACAGCACAAAGACTCCGTGACAAGAGGACTGAACTCAGGGGTATAAATACACAAACTAATTAAGGACACAGGTGAAGATAATTAGGACTAACAGGCAATTAACAAAAACACAAAACACAGGAACAGTGGCGGCCTCTAGAGGCCAAAATAAATATGACACGAAAAGGAAATAACAGCGGCCTCTAGAGGCCAAAACAGTCCAAGTCCTAACAATTCTCATCTCATTATCTCTAGCTGCTTTATCCTGTTCTACAGGGTCACAGGCAAGCTGGAGCCTATCCCAGCTGACTACGGGCGAAAGGCGGGGTACACCCTGGACAAGTCACCAGGTCATCACAGGGCTGACACATAGACACAGACAACCATTCACACTCACGGTCAATTTAGAGTCACCAGTTAACCTAACCTGCATGTCTTTGGACTGTGGGGGAAACCAGAGCACCTGGAGGAAACCCACGCGGACACGGGGAGAACATGCAAACTCCACACAGAAAGGCCCTCGCCGGCCACGGAGATCGAACCCGAACCCTCTTGCTGTGAGGCGACAGCGCTAACCACTACACCACCGTGCCACCCTGGGAGGGTAACAATGGTCTTGAATTTCCTCCATTTGTACACAATCAGTCTGACTGTGGATTGGTGGAGTCCAAACTCTTTAGAGATGGTTTTGTAACCTTTTCCAGCCTCATGAGCATCAACAACGCTTTTTCTGAGGTCCTCAGAAATCTCCTTTGTTCATGCCATGATACACTTCCACAAACGTGTTGTGAAGATCAGACTTTGATAGATCCCTGTTCTTTAAATAAAACAGGGTGCCCACTCACACCTGATTGTCATCCCATTGATTGAAAACACCTGACTCTAATTTCACCTTCAAATGAACTGCTAATCCTCGAGGTTCACATACTTTTGCCACTCACAGATATGTAATATTGGATCATTTTCCTCAATAAATAAATGACCAAGTCTAATATTTTTGTCTCATTTGTTTAACTGGGTTCTCTTTATCTACTTTTAGGACTTGTGTGAAAATCTGATGCTGTTTTAGGTCATATTTATGCAGAAATATAGAAAATTCTAAAGGGTTCACAAACCTTCAAGCACCACTGTAGATAAAACTACAAGTGCAAATGAGTTATGCCAAACAGTAGCTTACTACTTTGCGTGTTCAAATTTCAAAAGTGAGAACATTTGTACTAGTTGCCACTGGAATTTGATAATTCTTCATTCATCTGATTTGCTATTCTTATGTGTGCAAAAGCAATCCTTATCTTTGGTATTAAGGGATTATTTCACCAAACTAATTGAATGTGATTGTGAAGTGAAGCTCGAGAATGTGACGAGAGTGGGAACTTGTGCTATAATCCTTTTCGTGTTGATGCATGTTGCAGAGAATGTACATGAGCTGAAAATACACACGCTTACAAGCAGAAGATTATTATTATCAGGTCTTCAAGTTCATAATTCCATCAGTGATGTAAATTAACATTATCTCACTTGTGTACAATTTCACTGTTCTAATATTTTTAGGATGCACAGTATGTTGAGTCATACTGATGACTGATGATAGATGAAAATAAAGTGCAATCAAATAAATGATAAATGCTCGCCATATATGAATAAAAATTTTTACATGCAATGTGAGGAGAGAATATTACAGCTCTTTGCCAAAACTTTGGCCAACAACAAGAAGATGCTCCATTACAAACTTTTTGTAAAAACTGACTACACAGAGTACGGCATAGTGGTTCGGTGGTTCACACTGTCTCCTCACAGCAAGAAGGTGTAACATGTAACAATGTGAAACATGTATTGTGGTCAGATGAATCAGTATTCTAGGTCTTTTTTGGAAGAAATGGACGCCGTGTGCTCTGGACCAAAGACAAAAAGGACCATCCAGACTGTTACCAGGAACAAGTCCAAAAGCCAGGGTGTGTCATGGTATGGGGTTGAGTCAGTGCCCTTGGCAAAGGTAACTTACAGTGGTGCTTGAAAGTTTGTGAACCCTTTAGAATTTTCTATATTTCTGCATAAATATGACCTAAAACAGCATCAGATTTTCACACAAGTCCTAAAAGTAGATAAAGAGAACCCAGTTAAACAAATGAGACAAAAATAATATACTTGGCCATTTATTTATTGAGGAAAATGATCCAATATTTCATAACTGTGAGTGGCAAAAGTATGAGAACCTTTGTTTCAGTATCTGGTGTGACCCCCTTGTGCAGCAATAACTGCAACTAAACGTTTCCGGTAACTGTTGATCAGTCCTGCACACCGGCTTGGAGGAATTTTAGCCCATTCCTCTATACAGAACAGCTTCAACTCTGGGATGTTGGTGGGTTTCCTCACATGAACTGCTTGCTTCAGGTCCTTCCACAACATTTCGATTGGATTAAGGTCAGGACTTTGACTTGGCCATTCCTAAACATTAACTTTATTCTTCTTTAACCATTCTTTGGTAGAATGACTTGTGTGCTTAGGGTCATTGTCTTGCTGCATGACCCACCTTCTCTTGAGATTCAGTTCATGGACAGATGTCCTGACATTTTCCTTTAGAATTTGCTGGTATAATTCAGAATTCATTGTTCCATCAATGATGGCAAGCTGTCCTGGCCCAGATGCATCAAAACAGGCCCAAACCATGATACTACCACCAGAATGTTTCACAGATGGGATAAGGTTCTTATGCTGGAATGCAGTGTTTTCCTTTCTCCAAACATAATGCTTCTCATTTCAACCAAAAAGTTCTATTTTGGTCTCATCCATCCACAAAACATTTTTCCAATAGCCTTCTGGCTTTTCCACGTGATCTTTAGCAAACTGCAGATGAGCAGCAATGTTCTTTTTGGAGAGCAGTGGCTTTCTCCTTGCAACCCTGCCATGCACACCATTGTTGTTCAGTGTTCTCCTGATGGTGGACTCATGAACATTAACATTAGCCAATGTGAGAGAGGCCTTCAGTTGCTTAGAAGTTACCCTGGAATCCTTTGTGACCTCTCTGACTATTACACGCCTTGCTCTTGGAGTGATCTTTGTTGGTCGACCACTCCTGGGGAGGGTAACAATGGTCTTGAATTTCCTCCATTTGCACACAATCAGTCTGACTGTGGATTGGTGGAGTCCAAACTCTTTAGAGATGGTTTTGTAACCTTTTCCAGCCTCATGAGCATCAACAACGCTTTTTCTGAGGTCCTCAGAAACCTCCTTTGTTCGTGCCATGATACACTTCCACAAACATGCATTGTGAAGATCAGACTTTGATAGATCCCTGTTCTTTAAATAAAACAGGGTGCCCACTCACACCTGATTGTCATCCCATTGATTGAAAACACCTGACTCTAATTTCACCTTCAAATTAACTGCTAATCCTAGAGGTTCACATACTTTTGCCACTCACAGATATGTAATATTGGATCATTTTCCTCAATAAATAAATGACCAAGTATAATATTTT
Organism: Neoarius graeffei; assembly: GCF_027579695.1. NCBI lineage: Eukaryota > Metazoa > Chordata > Actinopteri > Siluriformes > Ariidae > Neoarius > Neoarius graeffei. The sequence goes on along the minus strand of NC_083589.1, from coordinate 27,072,998 downwards.
TGTCTCATTTGTTTAACTGGGTTCTCTTTATCTACTTTTAGGACTTGTGTGAAACTCTGATGATGTTTTAGGTCATATTTATGCAGAAATATAGAAAATTCTAAAGGGTTCACAAACTTTCAAGCACCACTGTACACTTCTGTGATGGCAACATTAATGCACTCAGATTTTGGAGCAACATATGCTACCATCAAGACGACATCTTTTCCAGGGATATTTCAACAAGACAATGCACAAAACAAACCACATTCCTCACACATTACAAAGGCATAGCTCTGGAAGAAGAGGGTGCCTGTTCCCTCTGTCCCTAATAGAGAATATGTAGAGAATTTTGAAATGAAAACTATGACAATGACAACCCCATACTTTTGCACGTCTTAACACCTGTTTGCAGGAGCAATAGATCAAAATAACACCTGAAACTCTTCATCACTTGGTGAAATTAGTGTTCATTAAAAAAAATATATGAGGTCAAACATCAAATAGTGTGCTGTTGTTTTGAGTGCAACAGAGGTCAAAGATTATTTCTAAATCATTGCTTTCAGTTTTAATTTCAATTTCAACATACTGTCCCAACTTTTTCTGATCCGAGGTTGTCATTTATTTCACGCATGTGGTATAGTATTTCTCCTAATCATACAGTGCACTATAATTGCATTTTAAAATAAACCAAATGCAATATTAGTGACTTTGAGTTAAACCAGACAAAAAAAAATATTGAAATCAGACAAAATATGAATCCATGACTAAGTTCCATGCATTTCCAAATGCTTAACAGGATTAAAATTAAGACCATAACCTTCAGAAATCAAGACCACTCTTAACTTTCATCTGCCAAGATGAAATCCAGACCAAGTCATAGAAGATGAGTAAATACAGACATAAAGCTACAAAGCCTTCCAGTAGAGTACAGGATTCAGTACCAAAAATCCAAACCAACATTTAAGAACATCAAGAAACCTCTGCTGCATAATGTACAAGCACTGATGCTAGATACTGTTATCAAGTCTACTGATTGCATCTTGCTGTACCTGTTTGCATATTTGCTACAATTTTTAATGCCTTAAAATAAAAATAAAAAAAAGTTCAAGTGATACTACAACATGGTCTAGCTGTTTTGCTCATGCTCCACCTGTTTAAATCATGGCTCAAATTAGCCTCATTAGCTCATTTGTATGTGTAATTTCAAATTATTCGGTTTCAGTCATGTGACTTTTCTTAGCAATTTCATTTCCGGTAAAACAGCTGGTGGTCAAGCAAACCTAAATAGGTGCCGTAGTACCAGAGGTGGACAAATACCCAACTTCATTACTTAAGTCAAAGTACAGATCCCACTGGTCAAATGTTACTCTGATACAAGTGAAAGTTGTCCAGTCAAATTTTTACTTCAGTACTGAAGTACTTCCTTTTAAAAATACTTAAATATTAAAAGTACATTTTCTGTCAACACATCATTGTATTAGGGTAGCATGGTGGTGTAGTGGTTAGCACTGTCGCCTCACAGCAAGAAGGTCCGGGTTCGAGCCCCGTGGCCGGCGAGGGCCTTTCTGTGTGGAGTTTGCATGTTCTCCCCGTGTCCGTGTGGGTTTCCTCCGGGTGCTCCGGTTTCCCCCACAGTCCAAAGACATGCAGGTTAGGTTAACTGGTGACTCTAAATTGACCGTAGGTGTGAATGTGAGTGTGAATGGTTGTCTGTGTCTATGTGTCAGCCCTGTGATGACCTGGCGACTTGTCCAGGGTGTACCCCGCCTTTCGCCCGTAGTCAGCTGGGATAGGCTCCAGCTTGCCTGCGACCCTGTAGAAGGATAAAGCGGCTAGAGATAATGAGATGAGATGAGATTTCAAATTATTCGGTTTCAGTCATGTGACTTTTCTTAGCAATTTCATTTCCGGTAAAACAGCTGGTGGTCAAGCAAACCAAAATAGGTGCCGTAGTATCAGAGGTGGACAAATACCCAACTTCATTACTTAAGTCAAAGTACAGATCCCACTGGTCAAATGTTACTCTGATACAAGTGAAAGTTGTCCAGTCAAATTTTTACTTCAGTATTGAAGTACTTCCTTTTAAAAATACTTAAATATTAAAAGTACATTTTCTGTCAACACATCATTGTATTAGGGCAGCATGGTGGTGTAGTGGTTAGCGCTGTCGCCTCACAGCAAGAAGGTCCGGGTTTGAGCCCCGTGGCCGGCGAGGGCCTTTCTGTGTGGAGTTTGCATGTTCTCCCCGTGTCCGCGTGGGTTTCCTCCGGGTGCTCCGGTTTCCCCCACAGTCCAAAGACATGCAGGTTAGGTTAACTGGTGACTCTAAATTGACCGTAGGTGTGAATGTGAGTGTGAATGGTTGTCTGTGTCTATGTGTCAGCCCTGTGATGACCTAGCGACTTGTCCAGGGTGTACCCCGCCTTTCGCCCGTAGTCAGCTGGGATAGGCTCCAGCTTGCCTGCAACCCTGTAGAACAGGATAAAGCGGCTAGAGATAATGAGATGAGATGAGACATCGTTGTATTATTGCCACAACGCTTACAAAACCTAACACCGTTACCAAAGACAGAAATGTGAATTCACAAAATGAACACATGCTGTGCCATCATGGTGGTTTAACGTTAAGCTAGCTAGTCAGTGAAACTCCACCCGACATGCTAGCAAACTCTTTTCAAACTCCCGTGTAAGTATGTTTTTTTAAGCTTTTCATTCACGTCTTTACAACGAAGCGCTGCAAGTTGAAGTGTAAACAAACAACAGTTGGCTTGATTCTCACTTGTGTTGGCTCTTATCTCTCAGGTAAATCATTCACAAAGATCATCAGAAACCCCTTTAAAGACCTGGATCTTAGTTAAACAAGACGGAGAAGTGATCACGGTGCATTGTAACTGTACGGCTGGGGAAGAATTTTGTCGTGACCTTCATGCATATGGACTTTGTGAGGAGTAAACAAAGAAACAGCTGGGGACTTTAGAGCTTCGTGACTAAAAAAACTACTGTAAAATAACGACACAGCAAGAAAAGTACTTGGAAAACACTAAGGACGCAGCTGAGAGGGAGATACAAACCTTTCACCAAGTGATCAATGCAAACTCGGTCATGCTTCGACTCAGTTCCCTTCGATTTCAGTGAGAAGTTCAAAAGCCACCTTTCTCGATGTCTTTTTGTGAAATCCTGTGTTCGTTCACCCTTTTTTATTAGTTCACAGGGAACCCTGAAGAAACTTTTATCAGTTTCACGGTTTGATCGATTCGAACAGCCTAAAACAACGCAAGCGTAAGGCATTTTTCATGCGAGCAATGCACCTTCTCCATACAAACGCTTTGTCAACTGAGCTTTGGTAGACCACCAGCTAAAGTTCTGAGTAACTAATGAGGCGGATGTGACATTACGTGAAACCCAAGAATTCTTACACGCATTTCTAAGCCTTTGAATTGTTTAGTTCCCTGTATTCTTTGTTCTTCGAATTCTCCTAGTTTCTATCTGTGTAAATATAAACCATGTTTGACTTTTCAGTCTGATCAAAAGCCTGACTGAACCGGCTTTGCATATAACCTGGTAATTAACAGTTTAGCCAGTTTGAAGCTGGAGGTCCAGGCATCAGGAGCCTGATTTTGTCCAGCCAGAACAGAAGCAATCAGACAGAACGTCTTAATTAGTCTGCTTTTTAAATTGAGAGTTCAAATCAATTCAGCAAACTAATCATTTTGAAAATGGGAAAAGTATAGATCTGTTCTCTGATGACAAACGGGCAAAGGTAGCCACGTGAAACTTTTTAAACCATTTGAATTTTGTTGTGAAAAAAAACCCTGAGTTTTATTGAAGGGCAACAAAATAATGATGGATGATTTGAATCCTAAATCAAATCAAGAGCTTCAGTTAATGTTCACTTCAAACATCAGAACAGGAAAAACTGTGATCTCAAAGTGTGACTTTCTTTCACTGTGGCATGGGTGTTGGTTTGAGCCAGATGGACTGGTTTGAGTATTTCAGAAACAGCTGATCTCCTGGGGTTTTCACACACAACAGTCTCTAGAGTTTACACAGAATGGTGCGAAAAACAAAAAAACATGAAGTGAGCGACAGTTCTGTGGGTGGAAACAAACGTCTTGTTGATAAGAGAGGTCAGAGGAAAATGGACAGATTAGTTTGAGCTGCTGGGAAGGATATTATAGCAACTCATATAAATCACAACCGTGGTGAGCAGAAAAGCATCTCAGCATGCAACAGCAGAAGAACACATTAGGTTCCACTCCTGCAGCCAAGAACAGGAGTCTTCATTCATGAACAGGAGATTCAGGTGAATCTGATCGTTTCGGCCTGGCGTCCACACGGCACCGGCATTTTGGGTGCCCCACAACGATATTTTTTAAGAACAGGTTCCAGAGTGGAAAAATCTGGCAACGGCGCCGTTGCGAAGTCGTCTGGATGAGTAGAACGGATTTGTTTACGATGACATCACAACCACATGACTAGAACAAGCAGCACTCTCGCTGTTTTGTATGAACCACTGCATTGCATTCACTTTTGTATACAGCTTTTCTTTTAAATAAACAAGTAACTGAACCATTTCTTGAATTTCTTTTTTTTATTGGATAAGACTGCTTTTCAAAATGTTCACACACCAATATAAAAAGTTATATAAATTATATAAAAATGCTTTTCAAAATGTTCACACACAATAAGAAAATTAAGTTATATAAAACTATGCACACTAATAAAACTAATTTGTACACACAGAAGGCACGATTTCCTTGCGTAGTCGCAGCCATCTTCTTGTTGTTGTGTGTTTGTTCCTGAGAACACCTGTTCACGCTGGGTAGAAGAAGGGGTTTATGCGCATGCGTCTACTTCTTCTATTGTTCTGGTGTCTCCGATGGGACCGTCTTACAGCGCACGTAGAGGTGTGGCATGTGTATTGCATCGTTTTCAGCAAGCGTAGCGTTGCCATATGTACCTGATATTTTACTGATCCGTTGCCCATGTGGACGCGATATTTTTTTAAATAAAATCTCGTTGCCGTTGTCATGTGGACGTAGCCTTAGAACACATTAACAAGTTCCTATTAAAGTGGCCGGTGAGGGTATACAGTTCAAAAGATTTCCTTTGTGAATATACTGTATATATGTATATTTTTCCCTTTAAACTGGGCTCAGAATTGCTAACGACAGTATTTTCTTTTTTAAAAGGGAAAATGCATCAAGTTAACAAGGTGTACTTGACCTTTAAAAAAGGCAATAGGGTTACCCCTAAGGTGAAATCCTGAGGAGAAAGTGTGTTTTGTTGCTGATGGTTACGAATTTATGCTTCTGTCCTTAAGAACCGTATCCTTTGTGAATCCCTGCAACAAAATCTTAATTAGTACCTTTACATACAGGAAAAAAAAAATAAGTCGAGAAAGCTAATCATGTCTCTTTGCAAAAGGGCAACATCTATCCACAGCACTATACAGAAGGTCAGAGCACAGCAGCAGGGCACTACAGCCAATCTGCTCTTTCTGCTCGCACAGCTGGAGTCTGAAGCTGAGAGTCAGGGAGGAGAAGCAGGGGAACTCAGTCCAGACACCCACAGGCATCTGCCCTTTTGCGTCTTTGTGTTTTGAGGGTGTTGTATTGATTTTTTTCCCCTTGACTGCATAGAAATACAGAATGCTACAGAAGAGCTTTCTTCCAAAAGCTACACGTTAGTTCAGGCGCTAAAATCAAATGGCACTTTTAGCTGAGGTTTATCACTCTGAAAATTCAGGTCAGGTATAGATAGAGAAGCATGTCTTGAGACTGGGCTTAATGCAGTAAGATGAGGTTACTGGCATGTCGACCACTTTTAATGAAGCAGTGCTGACATCGAGTGGACAAATAAAGAATGACAGATTTTCAGGCACATCAACATTTTTTAAAGCTTTTTCGTAGGACTTTGGAAGTTCATCCCCTCAGGTACACTCACCTTTAATGCACAATGCATCAACTCATGCAGATACAAATCAAGAGCTTCGGTTAACGTTCACTTCAAACATCAGAATGGGAAAAATTGTGATCTCAAAGTGTGACTTTCTTTCACTGTGGCATGGGTGTTGGTTTGAGCCAGATGGACTGGTTTGAGTATTTCAGAAACTGCTGATCTCCTGGGGTTTTCACACACAACAGTCTCTAGAGTTTACACAGACAGAATGGTGCGAAAAACAAAAAACACCTTGCGTGTGGAGGATCTGCAGGCTGAAATGCCTGAGAGATCAGAGGAGAATGACCAGACTGGCTTGAGCTGATAGAAAGTCTATAGCAACTCAAATAAGCACTCTTTACACATGTGGTAAGCAGAAAAGCATCTCAGCATACACAAAACATCTAACCTTGAGGTGGATGAGGTGCTGCAACAGCAGATCATCACATCAGGTTCCACTCCTGTCAGCCAAGAACAAGAATCTGAGGGGGATCAGGACACTTCGTCCAATGACCATTTCGTCCAATAGTTGAGACATTTCATCCAAAGCCTTTTTCATGTTTTCATTTTGCAAAAATGTCAGTCAAATTCCATTGTGAGAATTCTTCCTTTTTTCGAACAAATACCTGAAATATAAAATAATTGATAGTGCCTATTTGGCGGCACGGTGGTGTAGTGGTTAGCACTGTCGCCTCACAGCAAGAAGGTCCTGGGTTTGAGCCCCGTGGCCAGCAAGGACTTTTCTGTGCAGAGTTTACATGTTCTCCCCGTGTCTGCATGGGTTTCCTCCGGGTGCTCCGGTTTCCCCCACAGTCCAAAGACATGCAGGTTAGGCTAACTGGTGACTCTAAATTGACCGTAGGTGTGAATGTGAGTGTGAATGGTTGTTTGTCTTTGTGTCAGCCCTGTGATGACCTGGAGACTTGTCCAGGGTGTACCCCGCCTCTCGCCCATAGTCAGCTGGGATAGGCTCCAGCTTGCCTGCGACCCTGTAGAACAGGATAAAGCGGCTAGAGATAATGGATGGATGGATAGTGCATATGAAAAAGGCTTTGGACAAAATGTCTTAACTATTGGACGAAATGGTCGTTGGATGAAATGACCTGTATCCATCTGAGGCTATCATGGGCACCAACTCACCCAAACTGGACTCAGTAATTCAGGACTGCATCGCAAACCAAATAGTGCACACCAGGTAGTATGGCTAAATTCAGGAGTAATGACACTAATGGTAGACTGTTCTTTGATGTTTCGAGTTGTTCATACACAAGCACATGTATGAGTTTATCTGATTTTAAAACAAAATTGGTCCCTCGTTTCTCATAATATTCCAGCCACTGAAGGAGGCTCTTCTATATGCATAGGCCATATTGATGAAGTTGTCCGTGATGTGGTAGCACCATGGGTATCACTGCTGCATCACAGCTTCAGGGCCCACAGTTCAACTTGGAGCTCAGGTTATATCTCCCACCTCCCATAATCATCCTGGTACAATGACTATGCTAAAATAATACCCCTAGGAATGACCGTGTGTGTGCTTCGTGCCTTGTGATCGATGGGCATAACTCACACCCAGTGTTCCTGTGACTCTTCTGGATTCACTATGACCCTGACCAGGATAAAGGGGCTACTCAAAATAAATTAATGTGGAGAGTAGAGAGACTTGGGATGGTTTGTATTCCCATCAATTAATTTCAACCAATCAGGTTTTAGACGACATTAGAAGTTAGATGTTGGCCCTTAGAGTAAACTACTTCCTTTGGAGCCATGAAGCTGGACACCGCAGTAAGGTTTGTGTAGTTCAATATTTTTATCAACCAACAATTGTATTTTCTGCTTCGCTTCCATCTCCGTTCTATGATGCAATGTACGCTGGTGAATTGGGGATTTGTTAGGAATTAAAATATGTAGCCATGAGTTACCATCTCATCTCATCTCATTATCTCTAGCCGCTTTATCCTGTTCCACAGGGTCGCAGGCAAGCTGGAGCCTATCCCAGCTGACTACGGGCGAAAGGCGGGGTACACCCTGGACAAGTCGCCAGGTCATCACAGGGCTGACACATAGACACAGACAACCATTCACACTCACATTCACACCTACGGTCAATTTAGAGTCACCAGTTAACCTAACCTGCATGTCTTTGGACTGTGGGGGAAACCGGAGCACCCGGAGGAAACCCACGCGGACATGGGGAGAACATGCAAACTCCGCACAGAAAGGCCCTCGCCGACCACGGGACTCGAACCCAGGACCTTCTTGCTGTGAGGCGACAGCGCTAACCACTACACCACCATGCCACCCATGAGTTACCATATATAGTATTATTTATTAAACTTACATTCTGGGGAAAAAAACATTTAAGGACTTTTTTTTTTCAAAATGCCCAGATGGGGAGAGTTGAGACAGTCCATCATGTTTCAGGCTTTTTCTTGTGGTTTGCAAATATAAAATTGTTTGCGAAAAATTTGGGCATAGGGGCGGCACGGTGGTGTAGTGGTTAGCGCTGTCGCCTCACAGCAAGAAGGTCCTGGGTTCAAGCCCTGGGGCCGGCGAGGGCCTTTCTGTGTGGAGTTTGCATGTTCTCCCCGTGTCCGCGTGGGTTTCCTCCGGGTGCTCCGGTTTCCCCCACAGTCCAAAGACATGCAGGTTAGGTTAACTGGTGACTCTAAATTGACCGTAGGTGTGAGTGTGAATGGTTGTCTGTGTCTATGTGTCAGCCCTGTGATGACCTGGCGACTTGTCCAGGGTGTACCCCGCCTTTCGCCCGTAGTCAGCTGGGATAGGCTCCAGCTTGCCTGCGACCCTGTAGAAGGATAAAGCGGCTAGAGATAATGAGATGAGATGAGAAATTTGGGCATGTCCCTGCATGAGGATTAAACTTAGTTCATTCCTTCTTGAGAATGGAACTGCTTTGTCGAGTCAGGTTTTGGGTAAACTGATATTTTTCTATCGCTGTGCCAGCGGTGTGTGTTCATACAGTTCATATGTTACAAGTTTTGATAATAAATAAAAATTAAAACATGTAGGATTTTTATTCCATGTCTCTACACTGTCCTAAATCTCCCCTCAATGTCTCCGTGCAAAAACTAATGACAGAAAAAGTGAAACCTGAGGGCCAGTATATGAGACAAGCTGAGAAACTAAGAAGGTGTTGTGGTAAGAGGGTACAGTAAATACTCTCTAATGGCAATATGAATGTGACGCTACCTGCAAAGGATTTCACACAATCTACAGAAGCTGAAAACTTGTCTCAAGTCTCGCCTAATTCGGGATTAATTTTAAAGTACACTACATGGCCGATAGTTTAAAACCTACTGGAAAGACTTCTCTCTTGGCTATATGGTGTGTCTTAATTATTTAAGGTCACACGACTAGTGTGGTGATTGTACGTCAAATATCTGAAGTGATCTGCATATTTTCTGCTTGCTGTAAACATTCAGATGAGGCACTGCTGTTTCTTCCAAGTAAACCTGTCAATTTAATATCCACATGGAATAACTCAACCTACTGTTGCTGATTGAAGAGCAAATTTATTTACTGATTTGTACTGAAAGTGCATCCATTTTGAAATGAAAAGAACAAAATAGTAGTCTGATTCATTATTATTATAACCCCGATTCCAAAAAAGTTGGGACGCTGTGTAAAACAAAAACAGAATGTGAAGATTTGCAAACCATGGAAACCCTATATTTTATTGAAAATGGTACAAAGACAACATATCAAATGCTGAAACTAAGAAATTGTATTGTTTTCTGAAAAATATATGCTCATTTTCAATTTGATGTCAGCAACACATTTCAGAAAAGTTGGGACAGGGACAGCAAAAGACTGAAAAAGTTGTGTATTGCTAAAAAAAAAAAAAAACTAATTAGGTTAATTGGCAACAGGTAAGTAACAAGATTGGGTATAAAAAGAGCATCCCAGAGACGTAGAGTCTCTCAGAAGTAAAGACGGGGAGGGGTTCAGCACTCTGTGAAAGACTGCATGAGCAAACAGTGCAACAGTTTAAGAATAACGTTCCTCAATGTAAAATTGCAAAGAATTTAGGGATCACATCATCTATGGTACATAATCTCATTAAAAGATTCAGAGAATCTGGGGAAATCTCTGTATGCCAGAGACAAGGCTGAAAACTGACATTGGATGCCTGTGATCTTCAGGCCCTCAGGAGACACTGTATTAAAAGCAGACACGTGTCTGTAGTGGAAATCACTGTATGGGCTCAGGAACACTTCAGAAAACCATCGTCTGTGAGAACAGTTCATTACTGCATCCACAAATGCAAGTTAAAACCAGATATAAACAATATCCAGAAACACCGCCACCTTCTCTGGGCCTGAGCTCTTTGACGATGGATTGAGGCGAAGTGGAAAATTGTCCTGAGGTCTGACGAATCAAAATTAGAAATTCTTTTTGGAAATCATGGACACCACGTCCTCTAGGCTAAAGAGGAGCGGGACCATCCGGCTTATCATCAGAGCACAGTTCAAAAGCCAGCATCTGTGATGGGATGAGGGAGCATTAGTGCACGGTTTCTCAACCACTAATGGGCTGTGAAGCGCCATCTAGTGGGCTGCAAAATTTTTTCAAGTTTGAAGCTAAATACTCAATAGTTCAGGATATCATAGTGGAATAACTATATTTGTGGGTAAATTAAGAGGAACAAGCCTTTATTTTGTCACATTTAACCCACGCACGCACACAAAGAGTGCACAGGGGGCTGAATAAATAAATGCATTTGTAGGTAAACTGTATGGCTCTGTGATGCCTGCTGGAAGAGAAGAGCAGGGAGGATTGAGAATCAAGTGGCCGTGATTTGTTTACACCCACTACTAAAGCTTCTAGCATTCTAGCAATCATCACAAAGATGTGTACGAAAGCCAAGAAACTCCTATTTACCTGGGCAAAAACAATACAGGATTTATCTTGCAGTGTTCTGATCCCCAGATCTTGAACCCAGTCACGTATAAAAAAAGTTGTACTCCTCCATGCTCTTCCAGGTTTGTATCCGTGTAGAATATCTGCAGCACCAGGTATTTTGAGATGTCAGAGAACTTAATGGATAGATAATTTTTCAACTCATCATGAATAAATGACTTTATTTAAAACATAAGTTGATCAGCAGAACTGATGGGGTCATGTATGTACAGATACAAATAATTATAAATACAAAAGACTAAAAATAAATACAATATTTAAGTTATGCATAACTATTGTCTTTGTATTTAGTTACGGCACCAATAGGATCAAAATTTATTCTACTAATGTCAAATTTAGCTTGTAAATTTTTTCTTTCATAGGAAAAATCCTTCTTTGTTAGCGTGTAAGGATCTAATCCCATTGAGTGGTTTCTATATCCACTTCTTTTGAGTGTACTTCTTGGTTTTAATAACTTGCTTATTTGCTGTACACAAGTTCTTGTGTGGGGCGGCACGGTGGTGTAGTGGTTCGCACTGTCGCCTCACAGCAAGAAGGTCCGGGTTCGAGCCCCGTGGCTGGCGAGGGTCTTTCTGTGTGGAGTTTGCATGTTCTCCCCGTGTCCGCGTGGGTTTCCTCCGGGTGCTCCAGTTTCCCCCACAGTCCAAAGACATGCAGGTTAGGTTAACTGGTGACTCTAAATTGAGCGTAGGTGTGAATGTGAGTGTGAATGGTTGTCTGTGTCTATGTGTCAGCCCTGTGATGACCTGGCGACTTGTCCAGGGTGTACCCCGCCTTTCGCCCGTAGTCAGCTGGGATAGGCTCCAGCTTGCCTGTGACCCTGTAGAACAGGATAAAGCGGCTACAGATAATGAGATGAGAAGTTCTTGTGTTAATGGACCAGACTCCACTTTTGGATCATTAATCCCTTTTGACTGAGAATGACCCTGCATGCATGCATGGTTTTATATTAGCTTCTGGCACATCCATACAGTTTTAAATACAATACCTACAATTAAAAACAATTTGTTTTTATTTAATTCCTGGGCTCCCATCTGTAACAGGGAGTGATGTTGGACCCCATTAATACACTTTACAGTAGATTATTAGGTTCAAATAGAATAGATGAGCCAAAATAATTAGGGGATCTTTTTTAATAGGTCCCGACTCATTACAAGTATGAATAGGTGGGCCTTAAAGTAGAAAAGGTTAAGAACCCCTGCATTAGTGCACATGACATGGGTAGCTTGTACATCTGGGAAGGCATTATTAATGCTGAATGATATAAACACATTTCAGAGCAATATGCTGCCATCCAGACAAAATCTTTTTCAAGGAAGACTTTCTTTCTGTCAGCAAGACAAGGCCAAACCGCTTTCTGCATGTATTAATACTGCATGGCTCTGTAGTAAGAGAGTCCAGGTGCTAAACTGGCCTGCCTGCAGTCCAGACCTGTGATCCTATTTAAAACATTTGGTACATTATGAAGTGCAAAATACGATAAAGGAGATCCCGAACTATTGAGCAACTGAAATTGTATATCAGGCAAGAATGGGACAACGTTTCTCTTTCAAAACTACAGCAATTGGTCTCCTCAGTTCCCAAACGTTTACAGTGTGTTGTTAAAAGTAGAGGCGATGCAACACGGTGGCAAAGTTTTTTGAAATGTGTTGCTGACATGGGGCGGCACGGTGGTGTAGTGGTTAGCGCCGTCACCTCACAGCAAGAAGGTCCGGGTTCGAGCCCCGTGGCCGGCGAGGGCCTTTCTGTGTGGAGTTTGCATGTTCTCCGCGTGTTTCCTCCGGGTGCTCCGGTTTCCCCCACAGTCCAAAGACATGCAGGTTAGGTTAACTGGTGACTCTAAATTGACCGTAGGTATGAATGTGAGTGTGAATGGTTGTCTGTGTCTATGTGTCAGCCCTGTGATGACCTGGCGACTTGTCCAGGGTGTACCCCGCCTTTCGCCCGTAGTCAGCTGGGATAGGCTCCAGCTTGCCTGCGACCCTGTAGAACAGGATAAAGCGGCTACAGATAATGACAGATGAATGAGAGAGAGAGTTTCAACATTTGACGTGTTATCTTTGTACAATTTTCAATGAAATCTAGGGTTTCCAAGATTTGCAAATTATCGCATAGTTTTTAATTTAGTTTACACAGCATCCCAACTTTTTTGGAATTGGAGTTGTATTATTGATTACACAAAAATACTAAAAAAAAAAGTCTCCTTCATTAAACCCTCAGTTCTTTCTCCAAATGAGTGCGCTGGTGCACTTTCAGCACATACGCCTGCCTGAATCTCTTGCCGCACTCAGTGCACTCGAACGGCTTCTCGTCCGTGTGGATCTGCATGTGTCTCTTGAGGCGGCATGAAGTGAAGAAGCTTTTGCTGCACTGGGGGCAGGTGTAGGGCCGCACTCCCGTGTGGTACCTGGTGTGTAGCTGCAGGTAGCAGGCCTGTGTGAAGCTCTTGTCACAGTGTGAGCACTGGAACGGCTTGATCCCTGTGTGGTAGCGCTGGTGTTTCAGCAGCTCCCCGAATGAAAAGAAGGTTTTGCCACAGTCGGAGCAGAGGAACGGCCTCTCGCCTGTGTGTGTGAGCTCGTGTCGGGTCAGGCTCGCTTTGTATGCGAAGGTTTTGTTGCATAAGGAGCATTTGAAGATTTTGTCCTCGGTGTGGCCGGCTACGTGTGCACGAAGGATCCGCTCTCTCTTAAAACTCTTGCCACAGTGCGGGCACAGGTACGGTTTCTCGTTCGAGTGGGTCCTTTCGTGCTTTCTCAGCTCTCCGGGGTAGAGGAAGCATCTGTTGCAGTGGGAACACCTGTAACGTCTCTCAGCTGTGTGAGTCCGCTGATGGGAGAGAAGCGCGCCTTTGTATGCGAAGCCCTTACCACAGGTGCAACGGTACGGCCTCTCGGGCTGATGCAGCCGCATGTGTCGCTTGAAACTGGTGGTGCACACGAAGCTGGAACTGCAGAGCAGGCATTTGTGTGGCCGCTCACCCACGTGGCCTCGCTTGTGCCTGATTAGCGCTGCCCGACAGCTCAGTCTCTTTCCGCAGTCGTTACAGCGCTTCAGATCGTCCTCGGGATGCGTCTTGTGGTGCTCGCGGCGAGCGCTGAGTGAGCTGAAGCTCTCGCTGCAATACAGGCACGTGTACATCCAGCGTTCATCATTCTGAGGTTCACCCTTTTCAAAATCAGCTTCAGAAAGACACTCCCCAGGTGGGGTTTGAGAAGCTTTTTTGTGACTGTGTACCAAACTATGGCGCCGCAGTGCTTGAATGTAGGAGAAGCGGCGGCCACAGTGGGACGCTGTACACTGGAAAGGCTGCTCGCCCGTGTGGCTGCGCTCGTGTGCCTTCAGCATGCCTGGGTAGCGGTAGCCTTTGCCACACACCTGGCACACATGAGGCTCTTTCTCGGTCGCTGATGAAACCAGGTGGACCTTTTTCATATGGCTTTTCACATATCGCTCCTGAATGTGTGTAAAAGGGCACTGAGGGCAAGAGAATGTCTTTGAGGAGAGCTCTGCAGAACAGTTAAAAAAAAAAAGTTAGCATTGTTCTGGTCACAATGACAGAAATCATGAATAACCACAAAAACAAAACGAGGCAAGCTTAAAGGAGAACTGAGGGCAATTTTTTTTATCATCAAAATTCTATTTCTCATGTTATTAAATATAGGAATGCATTTCTGAGAGCTATTTTGTCGCTGCGATAGCAAGTTATGAGTGTTTGAAATACACTATGCAAGATATCAGTCCATATGTCAAAGCAATGGCCGTAAACGAGATTCGTTGAGACCTGTGTGCGACATCGTAGGACGGAAGTAAAACGTACAGCGGAAATCAAAGTGACCGACGTCTGCCAACGTTGTCAAAAGACGCACGCGCCCTCTTTCGAATGCTGACGTAATCAAGCCGGAAGTTTTGTTTGTTTTGATAGCGATCAGGAAAGTTTGAAGAAAGTAGGCAGTAATTGTCATTTAAACTCATTTTTGTGCAATATTTCGTTTGGAAAACAGTTTTCAAAATGGCAGCACTGACACTTCATGTTTCGAAGTCTCGCACAAGTCTCGTGAAGATCGCGTGGATAAGCGATGCCTGCCGTGGACCATCTCATCTCTTTATCTCTAGCCGCTTTATCCTGTTCTACAGGGTCGCAGGCAAGCTGGAGCCTATCCCAGCTGGCTACGGGCGAAAGGCGGGGTACACCCTGGACAAGTCGCCAGGTCATCACAGGGCTGACACATAGACACAGACAACCATTCACACTCACATTCACACCTACGGTCAATTTAGAGTCACCAGTTAACCTAACCTGCATGTCTTTGGACTGTGGGGGAAACCGGAGCACCCGGAGGAAACCCACGCGGACACGGGGAGAACATGCAAACTCTGCACAGAAAGGCCCTCGCCGGCCACGGGGCTTGAACCCGGACCTTCTTGCTGTGAGGCGACAGCGCTAACCACTACACCACCGTGCCGCCATTGCCGTGGACCAAGTGAACTAAATTCAGCATGGCTAAAATCCGAATAGGCCGATAAATAATTGCAATTAGTTGCCAATACGAGTCACGATATAAGGTTACTAAAACTGAAAATGTAATTGAATAACACGTTAATTAAGAAACAAAGCAAGTTTAAAAATCACTTCAGTTCTCCTTTAAAATGCTTCCACACTGCTCTAAGTATTTAGAAATACAAATCTATTTTGCTGGACATTTGTCTCCATTTTCCACAGTTTGGCTTCTTACTTATCCAAACTATGAAGCCCATTTCTACCATTTGAAGCAATATAAAACCATTTGCTAAATGATAATAATGGAAAAGTTTCTCAGTTATGACTTCCGGGTCTATTGTTATGGTATTAATTTCATAAAACATTTACATTTGCCATACATTCACATTTCCTGTAACAACTACTCAGCCCAAGCGTTGTGACAGTCTATTACTAAAAGCACGATGTAAATAAAATTGAACTGAACCTTTTCAACAGAAGAGATATTCCTGACTGTACCGTTTTGTATTTTTCAGTGCATCTCTCCATTTTTAATAAAAGCATCAAGTGGGTCTGGACATAAACTGTGAAGGGACCGTTTTCAAAACGTGTGCATCATTAAATGCATGTTATGTACAAATACTAAACTAACTTGATGTGTTAATTGTTCTATACGGACACATCTGGAAATGATCAGAAAAAGGACCGGAATGAAGGTTACCAGAGGTTTATTGAATAATTATGCATGCTTTGATGGTTTTTTTTTTTTTTTTGAGATTATGGCCAGAGTTGTCCGATGCCTGATTAAAAGGTGGTGAAAGATGCAAGGAAAATCTACAAGGTGCACCTCTAACTACTCCAGATTGTTTAAATGTGCATGGGAACAAAAATGCATTTGTAAGTCTGGCAAAAAAAAAAAAACAACCCAAGTGAGCAAGTTAATAACAGTGCATATAAAGTCTGTGAAAGTCAGAGAGATGAGACTTAACCTGTGTTTCCATCAGTTGTGACAAGGCCAGGAGATACAGACAGCTCAGTAACATCCCTTTAAAACAAACAAGATTAAAAAAATAATAATAATTGTGTCCTCAATGAATGATTCACTGTGTAAATTTATTACAACAGATTCAAAATATAAAGTAAATCTGAGTATTAAGCATGAATCTAAAACCTTTGGCACTACTGAAATCCATGTACTGACCTGTTATCTGCCGCGATGCGTTCTCCATCTCCCTCCGTCACAGTTCCAGAGTTTCTCACGGGTGCAAGCGGCTTCCTCTCTTGCTTTTGTCCAGTTACCACACCAGGTTTTCGTTTCTGCTTCTGGAGGTTAACCAATTTCAACTTCCAGGTCTTCTTCGGCGTTCGAGCTGATCTGCGGATCGCGGTGGGGACGGCGAAAACGGCAGCTCCGTCAGAAGTTGTTACAGGCACGGTGAGTATGGAGTCCAGATGTGGTGGAGGTGTGACACTACAGGACAGACTCAGTCCCTCCTTAGCTTTATGTTCCAGTTGTTCTGCTTCTGCAGTCCTTTGTTCAGTGCAACCTACAGCTCCATCGTGTTTGTTATGAGTCAGTGCAGATTCTCCTAAATGCTGATTCTCCTCAGCCTGAATCTCACTTCCCTTAGTGTTTCCACTAGACTTCGGGCTGCACTCAGCAGCAAAGGGTGAATGATCACCATCCTCACTCGTGTCCTCTCTGGTCTGATTCGCACGTAATTCAATCTCCGTCCATTCGGATGTGACCACGACAGTCTCAACATCGGTTCCGTCCATTACACACACCGGCATCTCACTGGGAGCAGGTGGATTGAGACGATCACCTGAATTTATCTGAGCCACTCCATTTCTTTTACCAGCCAGAGCAGTCAGGATGCAGTCACTCACTCTCGGCAACGCTGAAGAGGCTGAGGAAGAAAATCAAAAAGAACTCGTCAGAATCCTATTTCACTAGCTGAGAGTTTTATGTACTTACGTGGTTTGTGTGTGTTTTTCTTTTAGTAAAGCCTCGGTCACAACTGGCCATACGTGCTCCTATGGCCGGTCTACGTGCAAAACACGCAAGAAACGCACGGAGGGCGCGCGTGTGACGTGCTGATTTTCGAGCCGTAGACTGGCCGCAGAGGTTTTTTGTCATTTCAAACAAACTCTACGGGCGCTTACGTTTTTTTCAGGTTGCAAGACAAACTTGCGGCCAACGCGTGTCTTTCTCCATGAACAAAAAAAACAAACAAAAACGCAGCGATTTGGGAAACGCCAAAAATCGCACAGCCAAAAAATCGTACGTCCAGCTGTGACCTAGGCTTAAGTAAGTAAGTGAGTGAGTGAGTCAGTGAGCGCATCAGTCAGTCGAGTCCGTGAGGGGGGTCAGTCAGTTGAGTCAGTCAGTCAGTGAATGAGTGGGTGAGTCAGTCAGTCAGCAAGTGAGTCAGTCAGCAGGTGAGTCACTGAGTGACTGACTCACTGACTTGACTGAGGCAGTCAGTCAGTGAGTGAGTCAGTCGGTCAGTCAGTCAGTCGGTGAGTGGGTGGGTGGGTGGGTGAGTCAGTCGGTCAGTGAGTCGGTGGGTGAGTGAGTCAGTCAGTCAGTCAGTCAGTCAGTGAGTGGGTGGGTGAGTGAGTGAGTGAGTCAGTCAGTCAGTGAGTCAGTCAGTCAGTGAGTGGGTGGGTGAGTGAGTCAGTCAGTCAGTGAGTGGGCGGGTGAGTCAGTCGGTCAGTCAGTGAGTGGGCGGGTGAGTCAGTCGGTCAGTCAGTGAGTGGGTGGGTGGGTGGGTGAGTCAGTCGGTCAGTCAGTGGGTGGGTGGGTGAGTCAGTCAGTGGGTGGGTGGGTGGGTCGGTCAGTCAGTCGGTGGGTGGGTGGGTGGGTGGGTCGGTCAGTCAGTCGGTCGGTGGGTCGGTCAGTCAGTCGGTGGGTGGGTCAGTCGGTGGGTGGGTGGGTGGGTCGGTCGGTGGGTGGGTGGGTGGGTCGGTCAGTCGGTGGGTGGGTGGGTCGGTCAGTCGGTGGGTGGGTGGGTGGGTCGGTCAGTCGGTGGGTGGGTGGGTCGGTCAGTCGGTGGGTGGGTGGGTCGGTCGGTCGGTGGGTGGGTGGGTCGGTCGGTCGGTGGGTGGGTGGGTCGGTCGGTCGGTGGGTGGGTGGGTGGGTGGGTCGGTCAGTGGGTGGGTGGGTGGGTGGGTCGGTCAGTCGGTGGGTGGGTGGGTGGGTCGGTCGGTCGGTGGGTGGGTGGGTGGGTGGGTCGGTCGGTCGGTGGGTGGGTGGGTGGGTGGGTCGGTCGGTCGGTGGGTGGGTGGGTGGGTGGGTCGGTCGGTCGGTGGGTGGGTGGGTGGGTGGGTCGGTCGGTCGGTGGGTGGGTGGGTGGGTCGGTCGGTGGGTGGGTGGGTGGGTGGGTGGGTCGGTCAGTCGGTGGGTGGGTGGGTGGGTCGGTCAGTCGGTGGGTGGGTGGGTCGGTCAGTCGGTGGGTGGGTGGGTCGGTCAGTCGGTGGGTGGGTGGGTCGGTCAGTCGGTGGGTGGGTGGGTGGGTCGGTCAGTCAGTCGGTCGGTCGGTGGGTGGGTCGGTCAGTCAGTGGGTGGGTGGGTGGGTGGGTCAGTCAGTGGGTGGGTGGGTGGGTGGGTGGGTCGGTCAGTCAGTCAGTGGGTGGGTCAGTCAGTGGGTGGGTGGGTGGGTCAGTCAGTGGGTGGGTCAGTCAGTGGGTGGGTGGGTGGGTCAGTCAGTGGGTGGGTGGGTCAGTCAGTGGGTGGGTGGGTGGGTGGGTGGGTCAGTCAGTGGGTGGGTGGGTGGGTCAGTCAGTGAGTGGGTGGGTGAGTCGGTCAGTCAGTGAGTGGGTGGGTGGGTGAGTCGGTCAGTGAGTGGGTGGGTGGGTGAGTCAGTCAGTGAGTGGGTGGGTGAGTCGGTCAGTGAGTCAGTGAGTGAGTCAGTCAGTCAGTGGGTGGGTGGGTGAGTCGGTCGGTCAGTCAGTGGGTGGGTGGGTGAGTCGGTCGGTCAGTCAGTGGGTGGGTGGGTGAGTCGGTCAGTCAGTCAGTGGGTGGGTGAGTCAGTCGGTCGGTGAGTCAGTCGGTCAGTCAGTGGGTGGGTGAGTCGGTCAGTCAGTCAGTGGGTGGGTGGGTGAGTCAGTCAGTCAGTGGGTGGGTGGGTGAGTCGGTCAGTCAGTCAGTGGGTGGGTGAGTCAGTCGGTCGGTGAGTCAGTCGGTCAGTCAGTGGGTGGGTGGGTGGGTGGGTCGGTCGGTCAGTCAGTGGGTGGGTGGGTGAGTCGGTCAGTCAGTCAGTGGGTGGGTGAGTCAGTCAGTCAGTCAGTGGGTGGGTGAGTCAGTCGGTCAGTCAGTCAGTGGGTGGGTGGGTGAGTCAGTCAGTCAGTGGGTGGGTGGGTGAGTCGGTCGGTCAGTCAGTCGGTGGGTGAGTCGGTCAGTCAGTGAGTGGGTGGGTGGGTGGGTGAGTGAGTCAGTCAGTGGGTGGGTAGGTGAGCCGGTCAGTCAGTGAGTGGGTGGGTGAGTGAGTCAGTGAGTGGGTGGGTGAGTCGGTCAGTCAGTGGGTGGGTGGGTGAGTCAGTCAGTCAGTGAGTGAGTGAGTCAGTGTACAACGTAAAATAGAAAAACCAGCATATGGGATATGGAATACTGTTAAATAAATAAATATGTATAGTTATGACTCAAGTGTTCATCTTCATAACTAAATTTTCAGCTGTTTATTCAATACTTTGACTACTTAGTGTTAACATAAACAAACTCACCAGACTCTTTAATAGGAACACCTGTACAACTGGTCATTCACGCAATTAGCGTGATTAACATTTAAAAATAAATAAATAAATAAATAAATAAATAAATAAAAGCTCTAGTATATATAAGCTGACAGCTAATTATTCTAATTAATATTTCAAATTTCCATAATTTGCCCCTTGCTATTGGTGCCACATCCATTTTCATAACTTACAGTCTGACAATCTGCTGAACACTGAATTTATTCCACAAGTTATTTACAAGCTTTTATAGAAGTAATAGTGTCAGAACATGGAAACGAGTGTAGGTGTACAGAACTCTGACCCTCAAACCTTGAGGTACCACAGGTTTAAGCTTACGATTACCTACCACAAGTGTCCAGATGTCCAAGGCACTTATAGTGATGGAGCAGTGATCTCAGGCTGTCTGGGTTCCTGATGGATTCTTCACAGTCTTTTAAAGCAGAAGACTCAGACCTGAGCCAGGCCACCGTCTGAAACCAAAAGGGTACAGACACATTTTATGGATGCTTTATAAACTGCTGAGTGTTTAATTCACTAAACTGATTAAGGCCAAAGATTCTAAATAATAATGGACTTCTCTGGGGTTTCAATATAACAAAATTTGCAGACCCTGATCCCACTCAATGTTTCCCACCTGAAGGAGATTTGGCACTGGCAGGAAGTGCTCCAGTCGGGACAAGAAGTCCCACATGAGTGTCTGAAGGGCAGAGTCATAGCTGGGTCCAAACTCCACTGGAAACACATTCTACAAAGAGCAGAAAGAGAAACGGAGTCCTCAGTGTACACAAGCACAGTCTCTCTATAATCCAGGAATAATATGCTTGTGAAATGTTTTAATGATGTTCTAATATCCCAGCACCCCATTAACGAAAGTCCAAACGACTCTAAACATGTCTGGTTTGTGCACGCGCACAAAAAACCAACCCACAACCATGTGCTTTATTATTTCTTAAGTTATTAAATGTTATTTTTTTGACACATGAGATCAGTCATGAAGCACACGTTGGCAAAAGAAAGGTCCGAGGACCCTGGGTGATCTGGAGAGACTGTGTAAAGAGGAACTGTCTCAGATGCCCTGCTCTGTATCTCCAACCTTATAAAATGTTACAGGAGAGACTCAGGGCTGTTTTACTGGCAAAGGGAGGGTGTACGGAGTATTAAATGCAGGGGTGAGAATAATAATGGCATGTGTGTTTTTGTTGAAAACAACATTTCTGGATAAGGAATTTGTTTTTCTCTGAATAAGTTTATTTCAATTAAAAGGTTGGATTTTTCTCTTTTTTTTTTTTTTCAGTGAGATGAAGCGACTTCGCCAAAAGGTGGATTTTTTTCTTACCCTTTTTACTGATTTTTACAAGGGGTGCCAATAATTGTGGAGGGCTCTGTAGACGCGTTAGTCTACACATTCAGTGTCTATATATAGTCTAATTAACTTCCTTGCCATCATGAGCAGCATTTTTATGTATTTATATTTTATTTATCGATCACATGGCTGACTAACAAAATTAGTCAGGAGTCTCAACCGGGCACGCATCTATAAACTCCTGAAAGATGCCAATAATTTTGCATTCAATTCCTACCTTAAAGCTGCGCCGACAAGGTTGTGAGGTCAGTTCCTTTTTATTCATGCTTTAATAACAGCACTCAATTTTATACACCAAAAACACACCGGGTTTATTTTGGATGTGCAAAAACAAAATAATGATTTCTTGATGAAGGATTTGTTTTTCTCTGAATAAAAATTAATTCCAATTAAAGGTCGGATATTTCTCATTTTTATCCCCCGCTGGCCGAAAGGCCTGAAGTGGGATTTGTCATGGCGACGTACATCCGTCCCTCCCTCCCAGGAAGGGTGCTCACCTTCTGAAATCAACTCCTCTCACAATTTTTGGAGGAATTTCAGGAAACTTGACAGGATTCTTTGTTATATGTCGGTAATATGCATATTGCAATTTCGTTCAATTCAGTCACATTTTACCAGAGTTATGACGTAGCTGCCAGCGGGGGATACTGTGCTCTCAGAGCACTCTTGTTTCACTGTGAGATGAAGCAACTTCACGAGAAGGTGGGTGGGGGTTTTTTTCTAACCCTTTTTACTAAACTTAACAAGGGGTGCCAATAATTGTACAGGCCACTGTATGCTTTATTTTACACGCACAAATGAATCAGACTATAACACTCATAGCCATAATTCATATAACTTCCGCATCAACCACCACAAGAAACAATCAGTTTAGATGTTCTTTCCCCCCCAGAGCTGTAAACTTATGGAACGATCTGCCATCTTCATGCAAAAGTAGTACAAGTTTAAGTTAATTTAATACTGCCTTACTGCAGTTTCTGAAAAGACAAGCAACGTAATTACCAGCCTCCTTAATCCTACCATTATTATTATAATACTTTTTAAATGCACTTGATTACATACTTCAAAGTATATTGTTAAATAGATTTACATAGGCTTATTATTCCATGCAACACTCTTTGCAGCATTTTACTACTAGTGCAGCGGCCAACCCTTGAAAAGCCCTCTAAAAAGAGGTGGTACCCCTCCAGGCGGTAGAACAAAGCGGGACCTGTTTTATTTGAAGGGTATGGGTGTCTACTTCATGAAAAACATGGTTGTACAAAATAAATATTGTAACAACATATATGGATTAACCCCTTATTTGCCGGACCATCTGCAAAATTCTGTATGGCCAAAGTTCTGTAATTTGAACCTAATTCTCATTCCAACTAAGGTAAGAGTTGTGGGAGGAAGGCCTATGGCCATCTTAATTACTGCATGCTGCAGAGTCCTAAGCAGCACATGGCTTCATGTACAATGAATGGAACTCTGTTTCTCTATGGGCAGCCAACGCTGGATTATGTAATTGCTGTGGCCACCAACCCAGGATTGCATCAGGTTCTGTACACGAAAGAATCAGCACCAGCCGAAGTCCGTGATATCACTCACCTCTACTGTACGGACGGTAACTACTCAGAAGGTACCAAGTGTGTTTGTGTGTCGGCAGGGCTCTTCTGCATTGACATTTGTGAGTGTGTTTCCTGTCCGAATGTCCCCCATGATCAGGAGACATTGGCAGAGATGTGAATGACATACAGCATGGCATTTTCTACATGAATCTCTACTTGACCACCCCTTGACATAATGAGTGAACTAGATTTCAACCTGAGAATAAAAAGGGTTATAATTATTGAAAGTCATGTTTGATCGAAATGAAGGCCTATTATTTACTAGTAACTGTTCAGGGTTAACAGCATAAAAGAATCCCCAGATCTGCACAAAATGAACAAAATATATTCTATTCGTTTTCGTGTTGTTGTACACACCATCCAAATAATGTGTGTATTGTTTCAATACAAATACATC
The DNA here is from genome assembly GCF_027579695.1 of Neoarius graeffei. Taxonomy (NCBI): domain Eukaryota; kingdom Metazoa; phylum Chordata; class Actinopteri; order Siluriformes; family Ariidae; genus Neoarius; species Neoarius graeffei. Next base: position 27,049,549 of record NC_083589.1, on the reverse strand, counting down.
AACAGGTTTTTATAGAAGAGGAAGCAGATGTTTAATAAGATGGTGCTTTTCAAAAATATCTTATGCTAGCAAACCTAATTTCACGATCAAAGATGTCGGCAATGTTTTGTATGACCAATGACCCGATCAACCTGTATTAGCTGGGAAGGGGTTAAATTGCTTGAAAACATGTCTCAGACTACATTTGCATCTTTGAAATAATGATTTCTCTCCTTAGTAATGTACAACTCATCCATAGAGAAAATATCGGCTTCATTTTCTCAAATTGTGATTTCAACGTTAAATCCGGGTTTATGCGCAGTCGCAAACAAAGGGTTAATTGGCAGTGTTGTACCCATTCTGAACAATTCAAACTGGTATTTTTGAATAAAAGACATCTAAAACTATAGAATGATACAAGTTTTCCCTTATTTTCCTGACAATTAATCATTTATAATGGAAATATTCAACGAACAACCTGAAAAATAACTCAAAAATATTTGGATTCTAAGGGGTTAATACATCCATAAATTGATGAAAATCAAATTAAAACGCCCAGAAAGGTTGCATTAGCATATCATGGACCTAAATGATGCAGTATATTGATGCCCACACATCAATATGTGCATTCATTGCAGAGGAAACGTCTCTGTATAGCGATACAGAATTTTGCAGATGGTCCGGCAAATAAGGACCATATGTTGTTACAATATTAATTTTGTACAGCCATGTTTTTTATGAAGTAGACACCCATACCCTTCAAATAAAACAGGTCCCGCTTTGTTCTACTGCCTGGAGGGGTATGCCCTTTATTTTCAGCTCCTCGCCACTGGTCTATACTAATATTGTTACTTTTCTGTCCAGCACAGAATTAAGTGTATTAAACTATGCAACAGCAAAAATATAAAAGTGCAATAGTATAAAGTGATCTGTGGAATTAGGAATTGTTCAAGAATAAATAGAAGTTTAGAGTTTGGATTTGGAGTTCAGGAGTCTAGTGACCTGAGGGGAAAAAAGCTGTTACAGGACCTGGTGGTCATGCACCGAATGCCACGGAACCTCTTTCCAGATGCCAGAGTGGAGAACAGTCTATAGTGAGGGGTCACTGATGATGTTTCTGGCTCGGGACATGCAGCGCTTAGGTGCGATGTCCTGAATGGCGGGAAGAGAAGTCCTAATGATTTTCTCCACTGTCCTCACCACTCCCCTCATATTCTTCCAGTCAGAGGCACTGCAGCCTCCACACCACACAGAGATGCAGCTGATTAGAATGCTCTCTATGGTGCTTCTGTAGAATGTAGTGAGGATGGGCGGGGGCAGGTGGGCTCTCCTCATCCTAGGCAGGAAGTGCAGATGCTGCTGTGCCTTCTTGACCAGTGACACGGTGTTCACAGACCAGGTGAAGTTGTTTGTGATGTGCACCCCCAGGAACTTGGTGCTATTGACCACCTCCACAGCCGTGTTGTTGATGAGAAGTGGAGCATGGCTGGGCTGGTTCTTCCTAAAGTCAACAATGATCTCTTTGGTTTTGTCCACATTCAGGATCAGGTTGTTTTCTCTGCACCAGCCTACCAGCTGCTCCACCTCCTCTCTGTTGGCCAGGTCGTTGCCATCCCTGATGAGGCCCACCACTGTTGTGTCGTCCGCAAACTTCACAATGTGATTGCTGGCAGCCCTGGGGACGCAGTCGTGTGTCATCAGAGTGAACAGCAGAGGGCTCAGGACAGTCCTGAGGGGAGCCTGTGTTGAGGGTGATGACACTGGAGGTGTTCTGTCCAACCCGCACTGATTAGTCTTTCAGTGAGGAAGTCTAGCAGCCAGTTGCACGGGGAGGGCTGCTAGTTGGGGCACGAGCCATGTTATTGTCCCTTGCCATTATCACTACGTTCAGACTGCAACCTGAAACAACCCATATCCGATTTGTTTGTTAGGCCGTTCACATTACCAATTATATGAGACTTGTATGCAATCTCCAATATGAACGGAAAACGACCCAAAAGTGTCCCGCATGCACAAATTGACACGTAATAAGCACATCTACGTAATGCGTAAACAAAAATAAAGCGCACTCTTCAAGTTTAATGATTTCTTTTTTTGTTTGTTTAATTATCTGGTTAGTGTTAACCTCCTAAGGCCCAAGCTGTTTTTTTACATGCATTTTTTATTTCTCTTTGCTATTTGGGCTTATTAGAACCTGATTAGAATAAAAACTAAGCATCATCTTTTGATAAGATGTACTTTTAGAGAAAAAGTATGTCCACATATGTGGATTCTTGTTCTGAATTTCCATAAAGTGCTGTCCACGCATGTGACCGCTAAGTCCTAGGAGGTTAGTGTGAGGTCTCGTGTGTGTTTTCTGAACTGAAATGAAAACGTGTAGCCTGGTAACGAGGGTTGACTCCTAAATGTCTCTCTAATTTCTATATAAGTGCACTACATGTTACTAGGAAGTAATGGATTTTTAAACTCTATATAGTGCACTCGAGTTTCAGTAGGCAGTCATTTGGGATACGGCCGCTGTATTACCAAACTCTTAATTCAGGCTTAATAATTTGCACATATTTATTTCATCATATTAATAAACTTTTTCTACATTTTTATAAATATTTATTTAGATTGTTTATAGCCAGCTGAATTCTGCAACGTCTCTCAGCGCTGGCTCAAGGTGCAGAAACACCAGTGCAGTTTGCTATGGAGATGAGGCGAGACCTGGCAATGTGGTTTTTGTGGTGGTGGCGGAACTCGCACAATAATCTGATTAATGTGGGCAGCAGACTAATGAGACCGAAGGTGTCAAATTACTGGAAATTTCCAGAACAATCTTATAATCTTGTAATACAGGATGGTTTAAGTTATAAATCAGTTATAGAAACTGTTTTATTTAAATCAGGCTAACAGATAAACATCCAGGTCCCTACCAAATCCACCATTAGCTTGATCAATTCTATAAAAGTCTATTTAAATTCTGAAAACTGTACAAATGTTGTTGTTTTCCACCAAAGAGGCGGGATTAGCCAACGCAGAATAGTGACGTTTGTCTCTTGTTGATGACGTGTAGGTCGCATGAATGCGACCTGTCCGGTCAGACTGCAGTCGCATGTGAAAATAACGGATATGCATCGGAATTAGGACCACATATCCAAGCGGCCTGGGCCGCATGTGAAAAAAATCGGATCTGTGTCGTTCAGATTGTCAATAACAAATCGGATACAGGCTGCATATGGGCAAAAAAAATCGGATATGGGTCATTTCAGGGTGCAGTCTGAACTTAGTCTATGTTTATTGTTTTGTATTTGGCTGTATTGAATTTGGTCTCTTTTTTTTTTTTTTTAAATTTGAATTATTTTTCTTTTTGTGACCAACTGCATTAAACTAAACTAGACATGTTTAGTCATTTGTGCATCATTAAAACATTTAATGGTTAATTTCTCTAAAACCGTGAGCACAAATTTGTATTTTGCATGCACAAATGAATCGAGAATGCTTTTATTTCCCTTCTCATCATGCGAGTTGCCAACTTCGTGGAGATCACCCAAGCACACCATTTTTGTTTCTAATATTAACAAAATGCTCATGTAGCACTTAAAAGTATTTCTGACCTGGAAGAAGTGTTCTCTCTGCTCTGTGTCTTTGATTAGTGTTTGAACCAATTCCACAAAGTGAACTCCCGTCTCTTCTCCCTCCGTGCTGTCCACCTGTACAACCAAACAGTAGCCAGGTTAATGAACACACTGACTGAAAGGAACTGATAGTCAGTCAGTAGATGATATGATGGATGCTCTATTATTAGGTTAAAGTCAGTGACTTGCATGTTTGACCAGAGGAAGAACCAAGTGAATGCTGTTGAGATGAGGCTGGATCAAATCTGTTTCATCCCTGAAGCAAAGCTCCAAAATTAGCTAGTGGAAGACAAAAAGGAGAGAGTGCGTCAACAAAATAAAAGGTATCAACTACAACCGCAATTCCAAAAAATTTGGGATGCTGTGTAAACTGTAAATAAAATCAGATTGTGATCATTTGCAAAATAATGGAAATTCTGTATTATTTTCAATGAAATATAAAAGACAACATATCAAATGTTGAAAATGACAAATTTTATTGTTTTTGCAAAATATATGCTCATTTTGAATTTGATGTCAGCGACACATTTCAAAAAAGTTGGGACAGGGGCATGTTTACCAGTGTTGCATCGCCTCTACTTTTAACAAATACTCTGTAAATGTTTGGGAACTGAGGAGACCAATTGCTGTAGTTTTGAAACAGAAAATGTTGTCCCATTCCTGCCTGATATACAATTTCAGTTGCTCAACAGTTTGGGGTCTCCTTTATTGTATTTTGTGCTTCATAATGCGCCAGATGTTTTAAATGGGAGACAAGTCTGGACTGCAAGCAGGCCAGTTTAGCACCCGGACTCTCCTACTACAGAGCCATGCAGTTTTAATATGTGCAGGAAGCGGTTTGGCATTGTCTTGCTAAAAGAAGGAAGGTCTTTCTGAAAAAGATTTTGTCTGGATGGCAGCATATTGCTCTGAAACATTTATATATTCAGCATTAATGATGCCTTCCGAGATGTACAAGTTACCCATGTCATGTGCACTAATACACCCTCATACCATCACAGATGCTGGCTTTTTAACTGTGCACTGGTAACAAGCCCGATGGTCCCTCTCCTCTTTACCCTGGAGGACGTGGTGTCCATGTTTTCTAAAAATAATTTCGAGGAGGGACTTCCGGTAGCAGAGCCATGTAGACGTGTTTTGTGGAGCTCTGCTAGAATTGAAATTATGCATATAGTTCACAGATTGGATGGAGTAAGGTAAATTATGACTAGTCAACAATTAGCGCGTGACTTAACCTATAAAGCCGCTATATTTTCCTTTGTATAGCCTATTAGTTATTTAGTTACTATGTCTGGTTGTGGCAGACCAGCTAAGCCAGCTAACACTCCAGCTAGCACTAGCTCCTCTATGGCTAAGGACCCATTGGGACAAGAACCAATACTCCAAGCAATGAGAAAATGGAAGGCCAGACATTAAAAGTCAGGTGGACCAACTCAGGGAGGAACTGAAAGCGGGCATGGACAGTGTTAACGGTAGAATCGGTGCTTTGGAGCAGCAGTTCCAACAAGTTGAAGATGCTGCTAGCGAACAGTCTTCTATAGTCATTACTCTTGAACGTGAGGTGGCAACAATGAAGACAGACATAGCCAATTTGAAAGCACGCAACGAAGACCTGTTAAATAGATTGCGTCGCTGCAACTTGTGAATAATTGGGGTGAAAGAAGGAAGAGAGAGTGTCAAGGGGCTGGTCAACTACATATCACACATCCTGGGCGAGACGTTATGGGGAAAGCGCCTCTGCTTGACCGAGCACACCGAGCTCTGCACACCTTGGACCGAAGGGACGATCCCCAAGGAGGCCTACCCAGAACTTTCATTGTCAGATGCCACTACTATCAAGAGAAAGTGGAGATTCTCAAAAAGGAAACTCCTGAGGACAACCGATGGGGATGATGTCCGCATTTTTCCCGACTACAGCCTGGAGGTTAGCAGACAACGGGCCAAGTTCAACGAGGTAAAGAAACTGCTACGGGATGGCAAGATCACGGATCTTTGCTTCGGCGTTGTATACCCTGCTGAGCTGAAAAATCGCACTTCCAGACGGTACAGTAGAAAAGTTCAAAAGACCCAAGTAAGGCAAAGGACTATGTTACTGAAAAAATAATTAACAAGCCAACTAAGTAGACTAGTTGTCCTTATGTCAGACTAAATGGAGAATGCAGCCCTGTCGTTGTGATAGCAATAGGTTATTGATTCAAGGTAGCCTATTAATGGAGTCGCTGCGAGGTTACTAAACAGCAAAAGTTGTGTGAAATGACAAATGACATTGTGGACTTTCTTATTTGAAGTGTGTCAGTTCTAGCGAGAGACATGGTAAGCTTTTTCCCCTTTTTTGGATGTTTCTTGTTGGGGTGATTTAGACTTTAGCCCCATGTGAAGCAACCCTTAAAGAGATACCGTTCTGTTTCTCTCTATACTGGGTTTTTTTTTTAATTACTTTTCATTCTTTTTTGTTTCTTTGATTTTTTTTTTTTGCAGTGGATCCTTATATCAGATGACTTGTATTTGTGGATATACTAAATGGTATGCACTGAATTTATAAACCTACTTTATGGCATCAGTTGGTCCTAGTGTAGCTGAACCAAGAACAAGGATGGTCACTTGGAATGTTTGTGGTCTTAACCACCCAGTTAAATGTAACAAAGTATTTGCACACTTAAGGAAAATATGTCTGTAGACATAGTTTATTTGCAAAAGATCCATTTACGCCTTAAAGATCATGGCAGACTGCATAAGAAAGGTTATTCATGGGTGTACCATTCTAAGTTTAATTGCAAATCCTGAGGTGTTGCCATGCTCGAGTTCAATTCTCAGAGAGTGAAGTTCTCAGATAAAAATGGTAGGTCTGTAATAATTAAAGGGAAGTTATTTGGCATACCAGTGGTGTTCGCTAATGTCTACACACCTAACTAGGATGATGCAGGCTTTTTTTAATAGTTTTTTTTCACACCTTCCAGCTTTAGACACGCACAAATTGATACTGAGGGGCAATCTCAATTGTGTTGTGTCCAAATTTAGACCGCTCTAATCCCACCAGCAAAACTATTAGCAAGGCGGCCCAGGCAATAAATTCTTTCATGCAAGCATATGGAGTTATTGACCCATGATATGTCAACTAGTCAAATGCAGGAGCTATATATTGGGCATACCCAACAACCTGTGTTTTCTCTCTCTTCTCTCCCCCCCCCCAAATCTGTCCCTCTGAGTTACATGTCGGTCCTGGGATCAAGATGCTGGCCTCTTCTGGTCCTCGGACCTGCCTGGTCCATCCTGGTGCCCTGTGTCTGGTTGGAGTTTCATCGCATCGCTCCTGTGGAGGGCGGCCCCATGTGGACAGTTGGGGGTCACACCTGGAGGACACTCTGGACTCTTGCAGTGGTGTTTTTGTGGCTGGGGACTGCAGTTGACTTGCTGACTTTGGGACTACGGTTGTCGTGAACGATTTTGCACTCGGGTTTCCGTTGGTGGGGGGTTTATAGCATCAACGAAGCTGACTTTGTTAGGACTGTTATAGTCATGTTGTCTGTTGTTGCCCGGATGGGGATGGGTTCCCTTTTGAGTCTGGTTCCTCTCGAGGTTTCTTCATGTCGTCTGAGGGAGTTTTTCCTTGCCACAGTTGCCACAGGCATGCTTGTTGGGGATTGATTAGGGATAAAGTTAGCTCATATTTTAAGT